>NC_041384.1:751888949-751911444 GCF_002162155.2 Triticum dicoccoides
TGAGGTCTCATTTTCTGGTTGTGGGTGCAACACTTTGGCTCACGAATTGGCATCTGAAGCTAGCAAAATGAAGATGAACTGCTGATCGCTAGAGTTCCTAATCTAGATAAATCAGTTGGTGCTCTCTGAATGTAACACCTCTATATGAGTATCTTGGTACTCGCGTCTCTCTCAAAAATAAAATCTGAAGGAAAATTTAAAGATGGACCCTCTTATCTCCCGAGAGGTAAGAGTAGGCAAGAGAACAATTTAATCCTGACTGTTGATTGGTCATGGGCAATTTTGACTATATAAATATGGTAAGTACAACCAAAATAAGGAGAAAATATTCTTGAGGATTTAGTGATTTCTCTTTTGAAAAATATTTTTCCCTCTCAACAAATAAATAGACTTTCATTTATACTATGTATGATCATTTAAAATAAAATATGGCACACATGTGTATATTTTTGCAAGGTACATGTGTATATGCATCTTGAAGGGTGATTTTTCCTAATATTACCACATCCCATAATTTTAAAATAAAACCATGTCATATATAATCACGTCAATGCTACAGTGATATTTAACTAATCTAATATAAAAATATAGTTTCTCAAAATTAATTACGTGGTTAATATATAATAAATAACCCTATGTGTTAAAAATGCCAAATCATTTGCATAGTAAAATATGTACATATTAAAATATAATTTCTTAATACTGCGACATCCCATGATTTTAGAAACAAAATCATGTGATATATAATCTTGTCAATACCACTTAAATATTTAATCGGCACGATAAAAAGATTCACCGGTGTGACATGCTGACGATGGGGTGGGCTGCGGCCGATGGCATGGCGGTGCTACGACGGCGACGGGTGAGCCTTTTTTGCTACGATGAGCGACGGGTGTGGCGGCACCAGGGAGTTTTTTTTTTGCAACCTGTATGTTTTTTTGCTCGACCGACGGACTTTTTTGCTACTTCCGGCAACCCGAGTAGAGTACAGTTCACGAGCTCGTCGTCGAGGGTGCCTCCACCGGGGGACCGCTGCCACCGAAGTTGTGGCGTCGCATTGGTGCTGGGACCATCATCACGGGGAGCTACAACCACGGGCGCACACTGCTGCACTAGCGCAGCTAACGAGAAACGTAGGAGACGACGGTGGCGCAGGCGGCGACCGGCGGTGAGGGCGGCGACCGGCGGCGAGGGCAGCAACATGCGAGACGAATCGGGGGCGGTGCTTCAAGGCGGGGCTTGTTGATCGTCAATGGCAGTTGGAGTTTTTCTCCAAGAAGATGGCCTCGGGGGAGGAAGAGAAACAGATCGTGCGGTGTGTACGGCGGTTGACCCTACAGAATCGGGTGGCTGCATGCGACCGGCCTAAATTTGGGCCGGCGCGCCGGCGCCTAGCGCTGCCCTTTTAAAATTCTGTACAAGATAAAAAAAATATGAAGTTTATTGGACGGTCCACACGTAAGCTACATATAAGGCCTTTCAGACGTTTATGGACAAACAACAATCCTTCGGTTAAGTCGCTGGATAGGAGGACGGTTGGAACATGTATGCTACAGTACTAGTACATAGCAAGATCCTATCTGAATTACTAGATGACGCAAGGCGATATATAGGAGGTCAGTTTAGATACGACCCATGGAGTCACTTCAAAATTAAGTTGTTATTACAGATTTTCCATTGCTAGGTAGGGGTAAAGTTACGTAACGCAAGCACCATCACCTCCTGCGATCCATCGAGCACGCGCGTGGCGTGCACGGGGCTGGAGGACGGCGGCGGCGTGGCGATAGAGCCCGACCGCGGCAATGCCTTCAGCCGCGCCACGGGCTGGCTGCTGGCCACCATCGGCGCTGCGTTTGTGGTCACCAGCACCGGGTGCGCGCTGCTCATCTGCTGCACCTACCGGCGGAATAATAGCTGCCGGTGCGAAGAGTTCCCGCGGGTTGTAGCCGTGGAGCTCGGGTTGTTCGTGGCCATCGGGTTCGCCCTCTGGGCCTACCTCGCGCTCCGCTTCTGCTGCTGCTGCTAGCGGTCTGGCTACCTGGACGAGCGGCCCGACGGCGTGATGGATGCTATTTAGTTTTTTTTCACAGTATATATGATGCTGTCTAGTTAGTTCCTTTAATTAGTGCTGTTCTGCATTATTGTGTACGTTATCACCTGACTGCACAGCGAAATCTAGTACTCCGTACTCAGATAATTTGCAGCTCAAACCGTCACTCTAGTTATTGTATATTTTCACCGTTTATTTAGTGTTGAAAATTGATTCAAACCAAATTTCACTAGGATGTGTTCCGAGAGATCCTCTCTCATAGTTAGACCTTCTTGAATGCCTAGTCTTGGAGCCTGCTCATCAGTTGGGGCCGGTGGTGGGAATGCCATAGTGGCTTTGGATCAATTTTTTTTTGCGTGGCAACTTGTTTGGCAACAATATGGTGCTGAGTTGATTAGGGTCAAAACAAAGAGTTTCGTTAGTTGCTTTTGCCAGCATGTATTAACCGTCTCAGTCGTGGCCAGGGTGGTCCATGGACTACCAAGGGATTCTGCAGCCCACAACCCCGCATGCTTCAATCCAGTTCCCGAATTGTTCCCTGTCCTTTTACCGCTCGAAGTGGTCACATAGCAGTCGTTCCCGATTACCAGGCAGCACCGGGCGGTCATACCAGTTCCCAATCCTTTCCAAAGGAATAGGAACCACGGAGGTAGGGACATGCGGCATGCTTGTAAGTTGTAGTCATACATATTTTTTAAATGTGGGTTCGTCCAATTAAGAGTTGATGATTTTTTTTATTTTACCGCGGTTGCAACGCGAAGAGGATAGAGAATCGGTGATTTTGCATCTCTTTTTCTAAAAGATGAACCAAAGAAAGTTGTTGCGTCATTTTTTATCTCATTTCCCTGCGCTCTGAGCCAGCAAGCATATGTGCTCGCGCAGTGACCGAGATATAGGTGAGCCCCGTAAGAACCATCATCATGATGTCCTCGCAGGTTTGTTTGCAAGTGCACCCAGTTTCTCCTTTGGCTTGCCTATGCACCAAGCTGCCCTAGGATTTTTTTTTTGTGCCTCCCGCTAGCGCCCTCGTCGGTCTACCTCGTTTTTTGTAGTATTAAAGCCATGGAGGCGCGGTGGACCAGATCTTGCTCGCTCAGATATCTGAGATGATTATTGAAGAAAGAGAAGAGGAGTTGGAGCATCGGAGCAAGGGCATCCGGGGATAAACCTCATCATGATCTTATAACTGATGGGGTGGTTGAAACATGTGATTTTGTTTTTTGAGAAATACAATACACATGGATATCCTTAGATACATGCACGAACACTTACATCTATGAACACACATTTGACCCCTTATGAGTACATTTGAGAGATTGAGCCTCTAAATCTTGAGATTGACAATGTATTGATAGGCGTCTCGTAATCAAGGGAAACATTATGTCCAACTAAACAAACATCATCAGAAAGACTAGGGTAAATCCAAAAAAATGCGAACACATATGCCAAGTCTAGGAGTTAAAGATGGATGAGTTGGTTCCACCAGAGGAAATATAATCTAAGCTAGTTAGCGAAGCATGTGACTTCTACTCAACTCTTGTCGCGAATGCACACCACGTGGTGTTTGGGACCGATAACTTGTCCCTTTTCCAGGTTATTTCTCTATTTCCCTTTTTTCTTTTCCATGTTGTCATTGTTTTCTTTTCCATTTTCATGCCTTTTATTTTATGTGTTATTCTTTTGTTATGTTCTAGTACTGCATTTTAACCTTCCATTTAGGACCTGATTAGCCTTATATATTAAATCAAATGAGATTAAATAGTTATTACTACTGTACAACATTTCCTTGGAGGATTCCGCAAAAAAAAAAAGAAAAAAAAGTTCTTACAACAAGATAACCTTTTTTTTTAATGAACAAGATATCCTTTTTTAGAAGCGTTACCACGAGGTAGTTGTCAAGCCGGACGACAAAGTCAAATCAAGTCGGAAGATAGATAGGCTGGGAAGCACTGGCGAGCTAGGTACGTTGGGTACGTGAGCACCGCAACAACCAATCGAGTGCCCGCGTGCATGGATCTGGAGGACGGCAGTACGTCGGCGGCAGCGGACCCTGGTGCCACCTATAGCAGCTTCAACGGGTGTGTGGTGGCCGCCATTTGCGCCCTGCTCGTGGTCGCCGGTGTCGTGTACGGGCTGCTTGCCTGCGGCAGCCACCAGCGGCAGGCCGGCGGTATTAGCTGCCGGTGTCAAGGGGTCCCATGGGCCATGGTCGTGGAGTTTGTGCTGTTCGTGGCCGTCGGGTGCGTCATCTGGGTCTGCCTCATGCTCCGCTTCTGCTGCTGCTGCTGGTGGTCCGGCTGCTTGGATAGGCGCCACCACGGCGTGGCGGATGATATTTAGTTAGTTCGTTAATTAGAGCTAATTGTTGCACCATGCATGCATTTGGTTACATTATTACTGTGTACGTTGACATGAGACCTATATATCTATCTCGCTAGTTTTTTTTTCTTTTTATATAGTTTTATACGTAATTGCTTACCATATGGTAATCGCACTAGTTTTGAAGAAACGAGATTCCATCCTTTTCTTTTTGGACGACACTACAGGTGGGTCGACCAAAGTGAGTAGCGTTCGATCGAGTCCCTGTCCGACTCGTGTCATTCCTCCTTCTGCAAAAACCAGCGGTTCCCCTGTCGCGGAACCGGCGAACACCGATGCTCGTGTCGCAGCACTGCACATCTTTTGTCGCAGTACATATTAATATTTTGCCATCTGGTGCTCCGGCTGCATGCACAGGCGCCTCGACGGCGGGCTCCATGTTTAGCTAATTTCTGCATGCATGCATTTGGTTAGTTACTTGTTGTGTTGCGTAATCTTGTACTTTTACATAAAGTTAAAGATTGAAACACTTATTTTGGGATGAAGGAAATACACAATATATCCCTACTTTTTGTGGAGAATAATCCGATCCCATCTTTTCCGAGCGGAAGCATGTTTTCAAATCTGACCCTATACATGTCTTCAGGCCTGCATGTCATACCTGAACGTGATGCACAGATACATATAAACTGGAACGGATAACAACACGAATCG
The DNA here is from genome assembly GCF_002162155.2 of Triticum dicoccoides. Lineage (NCBI taxonomy): Eukaryota > Viridiplantae > Streptophyta > Magnoliopsida > Poales > Poaceae > Triticum > Triticum dicoccoides. The sequence continues at coordinate 751,894,033 of NC_041384.1, forward strand.
GATTATGATCAAACTCCTATTTTCTGGAAAGTACATACGTACGCAACAGACTCCATATATCCCCTCGTCCTCCTCCCTTCTTATAACAACTTAATTTGCGCCTAGTCAATCGTACGTATCGGGAGACCTCGTCAGTACGTAATCCTTGTTCTAATTTTCTTCGCTGATTTGATGACGAAGATTTTCAGGTACTGATCCATCCTTCGCTCGATCGATCCAAACGAGTATTCATCCTCTGCTCACACACGCATGCACAAATCAAGGGGATCAATCGAGTCATCGTGCATACAGAGTTTCGGCGCCATTGGCCCAATCCAACCCTTTTCTTCTTCTTTCCAGGAGCAGCTTCTACCGGTCGAAGCAACCTGAGCCGCCGTCCGAGGAGGAAGAGGAGGAATTGGCGGCCGGGGAGTACGTGGATCTCGAGGACGGCCAAGGCAAGCATGGCAAGACGCCGGGATCCGGCGGCGGCAGCTCTAGCGACTCGTGCACTCGCGATTGCGGCGTCTTCTTCATAGCGATGGCGGCGATGGGCTGCGTCTTCCTGGTCTGCGCCTATCTAATGCCCAAGCCCGCGCGGGACGGCAACGTCGGAGCCATCGTCGGCGCCTCGTACGTCGCCATCGGGGCCGCCGGTCTGGCAGTCCACGCTTGCACCTCATGGTGGCGGTCGTCGGATTCTAATTGAGTTTCGTTCCTTCTTTATTTACTACTCCTTCCGTTTTATAATGTAAGACGTTTTTTTGACAATAGACTACTATTAGAAAATGTTTCGACCTCGCTACTTCCCCACGTGATCGCTACTTCCCTGAAAAAATGTTTCGACCAGAAAAACACGGGCGTGCGATCCAGGCTGAAAAAAACCTACTCGATCCAGTCGTAACCCTCTCCCACTCTTTCCCCACGTTCTTTCCGACTTCCTAGGCAGCCGACGGCAACCGGTCCCATCTCGCCCTCCGGCCGCTGATGGCCTCATCTTATCCTGGCCTGACGGACTCAGTCTCACAAGGAGAGGAAGATGAGACCCGTACGCCATGGGAGCTGCGGCAACATCGTATCTGGTCGCTTGAGGCGGCAGCGGCGGGGCTGGACCAAGGTGTGGGGGAGGATAGGGACTCTGCCGACAGCCGATAATCCCACGGCAAACGCTCTTCCTGCTAGACAACATCGGTCCTCCAACTTGCGTCACCGCTGCCGCTCCTCCGACTTTCCCGGAGGAGACGACGCCGGGAGAAAGGTGCTGGAATTTAGTCTACTTTAGAGAGATAATTGCATGTATCATCCTGGAAGTTGCCGGCGATGTTTAACTCGGTCCCGGAAGTTGAGAACTGATCCACTACGGTCCTGATACGAGGAAATACGTTGCCAATACGGTCCTGGATGTTGGACACCCAGTCCTGCCTCTACACGTCGCATGCATACGCAGTATACCCTGTATGACACGTCAGCGCCTGGCCCGCTCGTCAGAAGGGAGCCCACTAGTCAGCGCAGAGCCCACCTGTCAGTACGCTTGGAGTGGATAAGGCCCCGAGCCGTTTCGTCGGTGAAAAATATCCCCAATCTCCCCGTCTTTTCTCGTTCCTTCCTGTGTCCACGAACTGAAAACAAAGCAGAAATCAGAGTAGTCGGATAGGGTGCAGTGGCGGATGATCGGCGACCCGATGACGTTCCAATGGTAGTTGTTGCGGTGGTGGAAGGGACTGCGACGGCGCCGCAACCCGTAGGACGGGGTTCAGCAGCGATGGAGGGCCTGCGACGGCGGCCCGACGGCGAGGCGGCTCCGACGTACGGTATGATTCGTCGCCCAACAACGTTGAGACGGTTTTGTGCCTGAAATCTCCAATTTTAGTTCTAATTAGGTTGTGTGCAAATATAATTTCATATGTTTATGCCTATTTCATGCACTTTGGAGGGAAATTTGTTAGGGTTTGGGTAAAGTACGACAAAAAGATTGAACTTTCACTGATTTTATTTGCAGCAAAGGATTCTCGGTTGTTCACTATTGAGGTGATCCATGGAGGATTTTTCTTTGACAGTGGGCAGAATAGGTGTTATTTGGATCGCAAAAAGGATTGCTATGACTAGCACAAATGCCCGTGCGTTGTAACGGGAAAAAAATAACACTACGAACATGACTGGCATATTCACTACAACATAGACATGGGTATCTCATCCATGACATAATCATCACATAAGCACTGGGCTGTATATCTCCACTCTGTGATGAGATCAGACATCACTTACACGCCCTTACCCTAATAAGCATAGCTCAAGAACCCTCTCTGCCGGTCCATGTCCTCAATTTCAACACGCCTTTTATCCCCCAATGATGGCTTACGGATGTTAAATAACAATTATGATAAAATAAATTAAAGACCTATATTTACAACCCATCTCACATCAAAAATGATATAGGAAGATGTAAAAAAACATCATTTGGAAAATATTGTCTAGATTGTTATGCTGTTTAGAATTATTATGAAGAACTTTATAAAGTAAGTAAACTTGAATTAGGAAGTTGGATGGAAATTGTACACTGTAATTTCATGTCCCAACAGTCCAACTTAGACGGCTCCATTAAATATATATATATATATAGTGTCCGAACAAATTATACACTGTAATTTGAAGTACAGATTAGACTGATGCATCAAATATGATGTACATCTAAAGTCTGAATTGTTCTCCTTTTAAGACATCTATGAACATTCAATAGACATTTTAGTTCCATAGCCCAAGACAAATTGTCAGTCATGAACCCTAAGAAACGGGATCAAGGAGTCATATTGAACATCAAAATTGAAAGATGAAACGTTACGGTACATACGTGTAGCTCTGGGGCCATGTTATATTACATACGTGTGAAGCCACCCAGCAGCCAACAAACCAAATTGATCTGTAAGAAGTAGATCCCAAACGAATCAGCATCACCTGTAAATCAAACCATCAAACCGGGGGTTTCTTCCAGAGTGTATATGTCACAGCACCGAAACAGCACACACTCCACAATGTTAGTACCAGAATCCCGTGCATCCATATTTTGCGGAGGCGGCGAGGTGCTCGTCCACGGCTAGCTGTCGATGGCATCCAGTGCGTGACTGCATCCACGGCAAGTCGTTTCGACGACCATGACATCAACGTCCTTTACTCCTTCCCCGACTTCTCTCGGGCACCATCATCGGTGGACGGTGAGAAGGACCAACACTTCACGGCCTAGCTGCAGAACTTGAAGTCATGGCCGAAAGCGCTTGCAGGGAACGGCTGAGCACGCATATTATAGACCTGGGAACACAAAATCCGTATCTTAGTTCTTAACTTCTTATAGCATGTAAAATATCTTTGCTTGGTTGTAGCTTTGACCAAATCACCAGAAGAATGGGCACCAGATTGCAGCGTGAGTGCAGATTAGCATTTATTTTAAGTGCCATAATGTTGGCCTTTGAAGGTACGGTTTGATCGGATTTTAGTTTGAGAATTCTACAAAAATATACTATCTTAAATCCCATTGTTGCCCCTCAAAAAAAATCTCAGTGTAATGAAAATCTATATAAGAAAAGCTATGCATCTAGGAACATGCAGCGTCCCTTCTGAATAATTAATAGATCACTAAACTGTTAACAGAAGGATGTAAGTGCACAGAGAGAAGGACATGATCAGCAATGGAAAAAGCAAATGTGCACATAGTAAATAACCTTATGTAGTTAGACTATACACTAAGAGAATCTGGAACAAAACGATTCGCAAAATGTACAAAAACGTAACTCTACAACCTCCAGTGAAGGCTACAAATACTTTAAATCCCTATGTTCTCTTCATGAAAATGCCCGTGTGTTGTAGTAGTCCGTCAAGGAAAAGAATATGTCCTACATTCTATCAACTTCATGCAGAAGTACGAGTAAGAGATAGGCAATGCGATGGAAAAGACGAGTTCAGAGAGGGGAAAGGAACTGACCCCGTCGTTTACCACGCAAATACCTGTTTCACTGCCACCCATACAGTGGACTCCACCGGAACATGGCACAGCCTAGTTGAACAATGACGCAAGTTTTTAGCAGATCAGTGGCCGGGATGGGCGGGAGCAGTAGCCAGGGATTACAGAGGCTAAGTGTATTTGTCGACATACTGTGAGTTACCAGTTTCCGACAGTGTGGAGGAAGCTGAAGCCCGGGCAGCCCTGGTTCGGCTGCATGCTCTGGCAAAAAATTTCAGAGGACCCGTGGAGCTTGAGAGGGCTAATGCTCATTTCTAGAGGAAAATAATATCAGATTTCTAAGTGAACTATAATCCCATGTAGGTATGGTTGTAGAACAAAGAACATATTACACATCGATGTAGTCCCTTCCTCCTCACAGAACTAAACAAAAGAACACACAGGAGTAAAATTATAATAACTGAATAAAAGAACACACTGGACTGATTTAAATTATGAATTGGACAGAAACATTTTCATGGTTGCCTAGCAAATGAAAATAGCATCTTATCATATATTGGGTCTTCAACAGAATCAAATACATGGTCAGAGTGTTCCTGAGATTGATGGTTTTTGAACTCTGTTCCTTGACAACATGGCCCCTGCTTGCTTACTGATGGATCAGATAGACAACCAAATCCTAAGTTTTTTTTTACTTTCACTTTGCAATTTATTATATGCAGCAGGACACTATGGTACTACAATTTCTATTAAAGTAGCTACAAAAGGCCCCTAGTCAACATATTAACATCATGAGAAATGTTTCTGAATGCCTGAAACGTTACAGTGTGGCAAAAAATTCTGAATTGCAGTTGCCTGAAACTGACATGTTTCTGTGAACATCTCAAACCTGGTGGACTTGATGCCTAAGATATTTTCAACACGAATTGGTTCAATTTCTTTTATAAACTCAGGTTCAAAACTATCGCTTCTTAACAACATTTTCTGTACTTGTTCACTGCCAAATTATTCAGTATATTGTCAACTGAAAATAGACTAAACATCTGTGATTGCTGCCCGCAGTCAGTTTTCCTTAAGAAAGAAGAAATGATATGGAATTTTGGTCTATTGAGCTTTCTTCTTAATGAAAAAGAGGCATCTTTGAGAAAAAATAGCAATAGCATTCATCATCTAGTAGGGATGAATGACACGGGTGCCTTTAATATTCTTGCGGAATTTCTTGATGATTTCAGTAAAATTTCAGATTTTGGAAAGTACGAACGAGACAAAACTTTAAATATTTAATGTTTATGACTTTTTTGTTTGATGAAACCGGTAGAAAATATATTCTATATAAGTGGGAACAGGTCTAGAACGAGGCCCGTAAGAAACTATTTTCTGTTTCTTTCCCGTGCCTGTATAAGTGCGGAAGTATGCTATTATAACTATTACCGAATGGCAAAAATCTTGCACAAGAATATTATTTTATTGAGGGTTCAAGTATAAGCATATGAGATAGATCATCCAAATTTGTGAAGAAATACTTCTGGTGAGCTTAGAATCAATTAAGCTATTGAGATTGATAATGTAGTGTCAAGATTTCAACAGAGAAAGCATCATTGTATTGGTAATGAAGGGGGAAAGGCATCAAAGAGAACACCTACAGAAGGATTAATGGAACCTGACTACTGGTCCCTTCTTTTGTTTTTCATGATTGCAGAAGCTTAAGTACTTGAGCAATCTAGAAAAAATACTAAAACTACTTACGAATCCCCTGCACCTCTATCAAGATAAATCATGCTGTAGGTGTTGGCATCTATGATCATTCCCCTAGTCATATTCTGCAACTCCAATCACACATATAAGATAAGCTTTCTGTTCACATACTAACAGAAGTGTAGCTTCTATGAATCTAATCTATTTCAAGCACTGTAGACTTGAATCAACTTCTAGACTTGAATCAACTTTCAGAATTGAATTAACGTGCACAAAATCAAGAGAGTGATCTAATCGCTCTTATATTTCTTTACGGAGGGAGTAGTAGTTGATGACAAATGCAAAATACTTGATCAAGACTGTTGCAACTCCTGTACCAATTTTTTGTGAACCTCTTCAAGCTGTTATAATATGAAGATTTACTATATATATTTTCACAGCCAACCAATTATGTATACCTTAAGCCAATTAACTACAGAGATTTAGAGTGAAACCATATAACATTGTTCTGAACCACTAATGCAAACCTTCAACCAATTAAGTACAGTGATTTAGAGTGGAACCATATAGCACTGGTATTTGTCAAATAACAACTGTTCTTCCTAGATAAAATTTAGCTAGCTTTATCATCTTTGATTGCTACTTAAATTACCTCTCTGCCATCACCATGATATTAGTTTAACTTTTCCTGACATACAATAGTTGTTCTTCCTAGATACAAGACTTATCACATTTGATCGCTACTTCTAATTATTATTTTTCCTGAGGAACATCCTGTGATGAGGACATGAGGGTGTTTTAGGAATTGACTTGTTTAGAGCTTAAGTAGTAGTTGATGACAGATGCAAATTGATTACACTGTAGTACGTACCTCAGTCCTCAGGTAGATTTCCGGTGAAGTCCACGGTGTGTAAAGCGATGTCGGAAACTTGCGACACGACGATGATCCAAATAACTGCAGATTATTGCAGAGTTAGAACACACAAAATTATTTAACCTTGCAATTAGAATACAAAGGGTTCAGTGATGTCTTTTTCCATTGATGACAGATGCAAATCATCTGGATATGAATTGGGTAGTATTTATTATTAGGTTTAGATACATTGATTGATGGGACTGTAGCAATAACAAAAACCTTCAGTAGCAAGATACATCTCTGTTCTCTATCTAAATGTGCATAAATCAGTAGCATCATACATCATACGAGAAGCACCATACATTTATGTAAATGTGAAGCAATCAACACTTCTCTCTATGCCTTCTCTATCACTCTGCTCTCTCTCTCTCTTCTTCACCTATCTCTTTTTTTATCCACAAGAGTAGATCAGTAGTCGTTGGACCCTGTCTCTCATCTCTGCTCTCTCTCTCTCTCTCTCTCTCTGTCTTTCTTTCTAGTAGCGGCCAGTAGCAGTTCCATCAATCCCTCTATCTAAATGTGCAGCAATCATCATCTCTCTCTGCTCTCTCAATCTCTCATCTCTCTGCTCTCTCTCATCCTCAACTACCTCACCAGCAACAGCGTCCAGCATGCCCTCTGCTCTTTCCCTAGAGCAAGAACTCCTCACAAACCCGGTTCAACCATGGCTGCAGCACCACCCTTGTATCCACCACAGAAGTGACCTATCCCCTATGCAGCACCAAGAGAAGGGGGCCGGATCGAGATCAATCACACACAGAGAGAGATGAGGGGGAGGAGATCCGACAGGGAGGCGACAAGGGTGACGGGCAACATCGAGGCACGCTTCTGCTCCAAATTCTGGGAGGAAGATGGAAGCGGGGGAGGCCAAGAAGGAAGGAGGGACGAACCTGGGGCCGCCGGAGACGCGCCGGCGAAGCCCTGCCCGAAACCCTAGCCACAGGGGTGGGGTTGCAAGCGGGAGGTAGAGGACGGGAGCAGAGAATCTGGCCAGAGGGGAGGGAGGCCCGGACCGTGGGTAGCTCGGGGGCGTGTTGCGCGTCGCCGGAGGTCGCCGGAAGCGGCCGGTGTGGGTGGCGGCGGCAGCGATGACTCCATGGGTGAGAGGGAGAGGAGGCGAGCCCGTGCTCCTTCTGTGCTCTCTTTTTTCTTCACAAATCTGCTTGGACCGCGGGTTGAATACACCAAACAACAGGTTGTTTTCTGCAAAAACGAAACGTTTTCTCAGAGTCACTTTAAAAGGGACTGCGGGTTGAATTCGCAAAAACTGAGGGACTTTTCTGCAAAAGTGACAACGACGTACGACTAGCACCAGTAGCTGCTTTATTATTATTAGGGAAAGATTACTGTCAGGTGGAGAGTGCATATTACAAATTGTTTGAAGAATTAGTTGAGCACTTGGGTTATGAAAAGAGAGGTAGAATCGATATGTATTGCTTGCCCCTTGGTTGACAGCTAAATGAAGGTGGTGCTAGGCTTTTGTCCAGTGATATTGACGTAGATTGTATGTATCTAACGCTTAATCGAGGGCACCAATTTCAAATGATATATCTCGATCATTTGGACAGCCATATTTCTGGAGGAGGAGCTCGATGGGATGATGTTGTGGCTAATCCAGTAACACAAATACTAGTTGTTTTCAGTCCAATGAAGAAGTCAAGCAATGCAAATGATCACAAAGATGTAAATAAAAGCAACACATCTTGTAGTGTTGTGGATGAAAGTCATGAAATTCAGAGTCATGACCAATTCTTTGACAAACTGAGACCAAGAAGACAAAATATAGAAGAGCAGGAAGAACAGTATGCAGATTCAGATACTTCTGACAGTGAATATATTCCTGAAATTATTGACAATGACTATGACTTGGAGGATGGGGATGAGGATTTGTTGCAGGAGCAGGTACACCCTCTGCAAGATAGAAAAGGAAAAAAGGTGGTGGAAGAGTGCAACTCTGAAGATGAGGAATTGGATGGTCCAGATTCAGATCAAGATGAAATGAAATTCAATTTCAAATCATTTACAGCTGCAGATATGCATGAGCCCAAGTTCCATGCAGGATAATTGTTCTCTTCAGTGGAGCTCTTGCAGAAAGCAGTTAGAGAGTACAATTGCAAAGAGAGAGTGAACATCACATTCCCAAAGAATGACAAAACTAGGCTTGGTGCAAAGTGTGAGAAAGGATGCCCTTGGTATCTTTATGCATCTTGGGATAATAGGACAAATTCAATAATGGTGAAGACATTCAATGGTGAGCATACTTGTGAGAAGAAGTGGCAAGTTACAGCCTTTACAACTAGGTATATTGCTCACAAATTTGTTGACAAGATTAGAGCATGTGAGAAGATTTCATTGAAGGCCTTAGCAGGTTTTGTGCAAGAAGATTGGAACATGACAATTAAAAGGGGCAAGTTAGGGAGAGCTAGGAAGATTGCACATGATATAATATATGGTGATGAGATTGCACAATACAACTTGTTGTGGGACTATGCAAATGAGCTGAGGAGACCTAATCCTGGTAGCACTTTCTTTGTTGAACTTTCAGACGGGGGGCAATTTCAAAAATGTTACTTCTCATCTGATGCATGCTAAAGGGGCTTCTTATCTGCTTGTAGGCCTATTATTTTCCTCGATGGCTGTCACTTGAAGACACAATATGGAGGTGTGCTTTTAAGTGCTGTAGGAATGGATCCTAATGATTGCATAATTCCTTTGGCTCATGCAGTAGTGCAAAGTGAAGATACAAAAGCCTGGAGATGGTTCTTGACTGCATTGAAGCAAGATCTTGGCATACATAACACAGATCTCTGGACCATCATGTCTGACAGGCAAAAATTAATTCCTTTGCATTTTTTGCTCATTTTAGTATGTATCAGAACTTATGTGAATTCCTTTGCATGTTTATAATGTGTGAAATGTCATTGTTTTGCAGGGTTTACTGAAAGCAGTGAAGGAATTATTCCCACTTTCACCACACAGATTCTGTGCGAGGCATCTGTGACAGAATTTCAACAAGAATTTCAAGGGAGAGGCCTTAAAGAACCAGCCATGGAAATGTGCTAGAAGTACTACAGAGGGAAGGTTTAGGGAAAATATGAGCAAAATGTTAGTTCTCAGCAAAGAGGCCCATGACTGGCTGGATGAGTTGGATCCTAAAACATGGGTCAGGGCTTATCAAAATGATTTCCCAAAGTGTGATGTGCGGCTCAATAACAATTGTGAGGTGTTCAACAGGTACATCCTGGAGGCTAGGGAGATGCCAATTATAAGCATGTGCCAGAGGATCAAGGGCCAAAACATGGGAAGGAATTATAGGAAACAACAAGAGGTCTTGAAGTGGCATGGTACTATTTGTCCAAAGATAAGAAAGAAATTGGATAAGAATATTGAATTTGCAAGAACTTGTCATGCTGCACCAGCTGGAAAAGGGTTGTTTGTAGTCAATGATAGAGGTATGGACTTCAGCGTGGACACAAAAATGGAGAAGTGTAGCTGCAAAAGATGGGATTTGTCTGGTATCCCATGTTCTCATGGAGTCTCTGCTCTTAGATATGACAAAATACCAACAGAATCAAGGGTGAACTCTTGTTACTCTATTGAGACTTATTGCAAGGCATATGAGCACATTATCATGCCATGTAATGATGTGAGTGAGTGGGATAAGATGAATGGCAGAAAAATCATACCAACACCACTTCAGAAAAAGAAAGGAAGAAGGGCAAGGAATAGGAGACAGCAACCAGAAGAGAAGCAGGGAAAGAGAGGTGTGAAGATCAATAAGGCAGGTGCAGTCATCCATTGTGGATATTGTGGAGGTGCTGGTCATAACATAAATGGTTGCTTGGACTGGAAGTTAGGGTTGAAGCCTAAGAAAAAAACAAAAAGGCATAGAGTTAGAGCTGAGCCAGATGTGTCATCTTCAGATGAAGAAACAATAGGCCTTACTCAGGTAAATCTCGAGATCAAGAAACAATAAATATTTTACTCATAGAACATCATTTAATGTACCAATAATCTTTCTGCATTATTACTTTCCAGGAAATTAATCTTCAGACAGCTGGTGTTCTTAACCATGACCAACCTTTGTATCAATCAGAGATAGTAGCTACTTTAACACAAGAAGTAAGTTTAAAAAGTGCTTGCACATACTCATTTTGTGCAAACTCTGTTTACACAATATGTATTGATTCAGAGTTAAAACAATTGTTAACTAATGCAGAGAGAATCAAGGCAGAGAGAGGAAGTTGTGCATGGCCCACTACATGAGAATGTTTTCATACAGCAGCAAGCCCTCTCACAGCCTCCAATTCAACCTACTACAGCAACAAAAACTGGTGATGTGCATAGGAAGAGAGAGGTTGTTGCACTTGCCAGACTTAGAGCAGCATTTGAGAGAAGAGAGATAGTAGATCAGGCCAAGTATGATGCAGCCATTGCAAAATTGAAAGAAGAAGAGGACAAAATCAAGTTGTCTGCTCAGAAGAAGAAAGATGACCTACTAGCAAAGAAACATGCTGTAGAGGAGAAAAAGAAAGCTGCACTTGAAGAAAAAGAATTGCTGCAGAAGAGAGGAAGAAAGCTAGTGACGAAAAGAAAAAAAGGCCCTAGAGGATAAACTGGCCATGGCAGACAAAAGGAGAGAAGCTATGGAGAAAAGGAAAAAAAGAAGCAGAAGAGGCAAAAAGAATTAAGGCAGAAGAAAGACAAAGAATTGCTGAAGAGAAAAAAAGAGTTTGCAAGACTAAATTTGATGCAAAAGAGGCATTGTTTCTTATAAACCAAGCAGATGAGATTGATAGGCAGCAATCATTTCTGCAAACACAGGAGGCAGCAAGGCAACGAGCTTGGGAGCAGCAGACTGTCCAGCAGGAAGCTACAAGAGTGCAGGCAGCTTTGCAGGACAAAGATAAGAGGGAGGCACAACAAGACAGAGAAGCAATGGTGGAGGAGGAGAGGATGAATGCATGTCAGTCCAAAACTACAACAATGAAGAGAACTGGAGCAAGCTCTAGTCAAAACAAGAGAACCTTTAAAAACCAAGAAAAGTTAGCATGTTTGATGAACTTAGGGGTGGTTGAAAATTAACGAGAAGTGTTGGTTTCATTTTGTGTTCTGCTTGTGATCAGATGTAGAACATGTTAATGAACATGTTCTGCTCGTGATCATGCTGGATAGCTTTTGTAATATGCTCTCTTTTGTAGTATGTAAACTTGATGTAAGACTTGTTATATGCTCCAGAATATGATGGATAGCTTTTGTACTATGTAAACTGGATGCCAGACTTGTTATATGATTACTTCTGTATTATCTAAACTGGTTGCCAGACTTATTATATGCTCCAGACCATGCACTGTTGTTTGCTGTCATTTTCATAATATGCTTCTTTGTCTATTAAAACATCTTGGAGATATGACAAATGAGGTGCCTGGAAGGATTAATGCCATAACTCTATGTATAGATACAAAAAAAGGAGTGCATATTCAGGAGCGACATTTTCATAATGATAGAAGTGACAGTGAGCTCCATTTTCATAATGATCAACAACTTTCATAGATAGTCTATCAAGCACTGAATATTACGTACCAAATTCACAAAAAGAGGCACCCACAACATACATAATACTGACAGCAGTTCACAAACTACATACATTGACTACTACAAATACTCCAACTAGTTAGATAGATAGATAGCTCAATCCTCATTGCCATCGACTTTGCCAAGCACAGTGCTGAATTTGTGCGTCTGTGTCAGGTTCTCCCCTTCGTTCGGAAGCCATGCATCCGGCAGGTCTTCGGCGAGTAGAGGACCACGATCAGTCACCTCCTTGATGTGACAGATGACAGGATACACCAGTGTCTTCTTCTTCCTCGGTGAAGACGACCCGTAAGACGACACCATCTCCATCACCACAAACTCTTCAACTGATTGCGGAGGAGGATCTGTACAGAGCGCAAGCTTAGGCTCGACAATCTCCACATCCAGCATCTTGCCCACTTTCTACGGGTCACGAAGCCATGCCATTACCTCAAGCTCGCGCATGTTCTTTGGTGGTATGATCTCTATCAGGTCGCCGCCTAAATCCTTCAGAACACCTTTCACTGACTGCGTTGACCAAGCTTGATCTGGGAGCCCTTCAAACTAAGCTTCGTCTTGAACTCCAGAGCATCTGGGGTGGCGCGAATCTCTCTTACCCAACGCTGAAACTGGATCCACCGGCGGCAACACTTGAACTTCATCGACGATTGCAACACCACCGTGCACTTTTCCTCTGTTGAGAATAACAGCCATAGGTCATGTGGGGGGCAAGTGACCTCAATGGTCACCTCCGACTACAGCACACCGCAACGGGCCTCGATGGCGGCTAGCAGATCGGCCGGCGTCACTGCCTCCTCGCCGTCTCCTACCGCAGTGGCCAGCAGAACCAAATTGCCGTACCGACCCTCAAGCGCATCCATGGATGGCGTCCGGGCCAGCATGACACGACTCCTCTCCGGACGGAGACACGGCTCACCCCGTCGCCATACCTCCTGCGGATAAGCCCTCTCCAGCAAGTTGCGCCCGGATCCATCACCGGCGAGGACCACCGCTGCCGCCATCTTCACTCTCAACATCGACAGAAATGGTGGTGGAGGTCACGCTAGCGCCACCCATCGCCGCAGGAGAAGCTAGGGATTGCGGGTGGGAGATTGGGGATTTTTTTCACCGACAAAACGGCTCGGGGCCTTATCCACTCCAAGCGTACTGACAGGTGGGCTCTGCGCTGACTAGTGGGCTCCCTTCTGATGAGCGGGCCAGGCGCTGACGTGTCATACGGGGTATACTGCATATGCATGCGACGTGTAGAGGCAGGACTGGGCGTCCAACATCCAGGACCATATTGGCGACATATTTCCTCGTATCAGGACCGTACTGGATCAGTTCTCGACATCCGGGACTGAGTTGGACATCGCCGGCAACTTCCAGGATGATACGTGCAATTATATCTACTTTGGACGAGCCCAATATCAATTTCAGAAATTTTTAATAAATCCTAGAGGCTCACTCAGCCCATTCGTGCAAGGCAAGAGGTGGAACCAAAGTTTAGTCTCACATTGTTAGTTTGGTGGGAGTTGGACCTTCTTATAAGGAAGGGTGTTTCTCCACATGTATAAGCATGAGAACAAGAGGGACATTCATGCGCGCTCCTCCACCTCCCGCCTCGTCCCGACGCGCCCCCGCGCGGGTTGCGGGAATGAGTCGATGTCTAAATTTTTGCCACGCACGATGGGTATACGGAAGGTCACTAGGAAGCTGAAAGTTTTGCTGTACTGGATATTGAATATGAATGCTACACCCTTCGGATGTTGCCTTGTCTCCCTCTTTCCCTTCAGCTCCCGATGCAGCCTATTTGCATCCTTCTCCTGTGCCTATAAAAGGGAGGTCGCTTTCTATGCCTTGAGCTTGCGTTGGTTTTCCCCGAAGAGGAAAGGATGATGCAGCAGATTAGCGTAAGTTTATCCCTCAGTTTTTGAGAACCAAGGTATCAATCCAATAGGAGGCCACGCTCAAGTCCCTCGTACCTGCACAAAATGATAGGTACTCACAACCAACGCGATTAGGGGTTGTCAATCCCTTCACGGTCACTTACGAGAGTGAGATCTGATAGATATAATATTTTTGGTATTTTTAGTATAAAGATGCAAAGTAAAAAGTAAAATCCAAGTAAAAGGAAAAGCAAGATTAAAGTGATGGAGATTGATATGGTGAGAATAGACCCCGGGGCCATAGGTTTCACTAGTGGCTTCTCTCAAGAGCATAAGTATTCTACGGTGGGTGAACAAATTACTGTTGAGCAATTGACAGAATTGAGCATAGTTATGAGAATATCTAGGCATGATCATGTATATAGGCATCACGTCCGTGACAAGTAGACCGAAACGATTCTGCATCTATTACTATTACTCCACTCATCGACCGCTATCCAGCATGCATCTAGAGTATTAAGTTAAAAATAGAGTAATGCCTTAAGCAAGATGACATGATGTAGAGAGATAAATTCATGCAATATGAAATAAACCCCATCTTGTTATCCTCGATGGCAACGATACAATATGTGCCTTGCTGCCCCTTCTGTCACTGGGAAAGGACACCGCAAGATCGAACCCAAAGCTAAGCACTTCTCCCATGGCAAGAACTACCAATCTAGTTGGCCAAACCAAACGGATAATTCGAAGAGACTTGCAAAGATAACCAATCATACATAAAAGAATTCAGAGAAGATTCAAATATTATTCATAGATAGACTTGATCATAAACCCACAATTCATTGGTCTCAACAAACACACCGCAAAAAGAAGATTACATCGAATAGATCTCCACAAGAGAGGGGGGGACTTTGTACTGAGATTCAAAGAGAGAGAAGAAGCCATCTAGCTACTAACTATGGACCCGAAGGTCTGAGGTAAACTACTCACACTTCATCGAAGGGGCTAGGATGATGTAGAAGCCCTCCGTGATGACGGCCCTCTTCCGGTGGAGCTCCAGAACAGGCCCCAAGATGGGATCTCGCGGATACAGAAAGTTGCGGCGGTGGAATTAGGTTTTTGGCTCCTGTTCTGATCGTTTGGGGGTACGTAGGTATATATAGGAGGAAGGAGTATGTCGGAGGAGCACCGAGGGGCCCACGAGGCAGGGGGCGCGCCCTAGGAGGGGCGCCCCCACCCTCGTGACCTCCTCTTTGACTCCTTGGAGTAGGGTCCAAGTCTCCTGGATCACGTTCGGTGAGAAAATCACGTTCCCGAAGGTTTTATTCCGTTTGGACTCCGTTTGATATTCTGTTTCTCCGAAACACTGAAATAGGCAAAAAACAGCAATTCTGGGCTGGGCCTCCGGTTAATAGGTTAGTCTCAAAAATAATATAAAAGTGGAAAATAAAGCCCAATATAGTCCAAAACAGTAGATAATATAGCATGGAGCAATCAAAAATTATAGATACGTTGGAGACGTATCATCGCTCCTCTCCAAAGGAACACACCAGAAGATCATCTCCCCCTCGCAACCAAGTTCCTGAGCACTGCGGTAACGCTACGATCTTCCCCATCCTGACTTGCGGCGTGCACCGCAGGTCGGGACAGTAGGCCTCCAAAACTGCACATCTTTGAGTTCTGTACTGGAGAAGGGTGATAAGGTTTTTGGGGAGCGCTTCGCGGGACTACTGACTTCTTCGTCATGGACGCCCCGGACTCCGACAACCGCTTCCCCGACAACAACTTCTTCCCTGACGTAGGCAACCTGTTCGACGACATGGCTGGAAACGACACCGACCCCAAGACCAGCGCTTCTCCCGTTGTTCCGTATGTCTTCGTGTTTTCTCTGTTTAAATTCATGCCTTAGTTTCTTGTTCTAGCCTTTGTATTGCATATGTTATGTTCTAATTCACATGTGCAGAAGCTGTTTGCCTTCACTCAGCTAGATTACATGACTCGTTTCATCTCTACTATTATAGTCATGTTTTATTTACTATTTCTTTTAATAAAATTATATTGTAAATTGCTCATATTTCCAACAGAAGGATCTGAGCCGATGGCCGCCGGCAAGTGGGGCTAGGCCCAGCATGACGGCGGGGAGGGGTTTAAAGAAATATGCCCTAGAGGCAACAATAAAGTTATTATTTATTTCCTTATATCATGATAAATGTTTATTATTCATGCTATAATTGTATTAACCGGAAACATAATACATGTGTGAATACATAGACAAACAGAGTGTCAATAGTATGCCTCTACTTGACTAGCTCGTTGATCAAAGATGGTTAAGTTTCCTAACCATTGACATGGGTTGTCATTTGATTAACGGGATCACATCATTAGGAGAATGATGTGATTGACTTGACCCATTCCGTTAGCTTAGCACTTGATCGTTTAGTTTGTTGCTATTGCTTTCTTCATGACTTATACATGTTCCTATGACTATGAGATTATGCAACTCCCGTTTACCGGAGGAACACTTTGTGTGCTACCAAACGTCACAACGTAACTGGGTGATTATAAAGGTGCTCTACAGGTGTCTCCAAAGGTACTTGTTGGGTTGGCGTATTTCGAGATTAGGATTTGTCATTCTGATTGTCGGAGAGGTATCTCTGGGCCCTCTCGGTAATGCACATCAATTAAGCCTTGCAAATATTGCAACTAATGAGTTAGTTGCAGGATGATGTATCACGGAACGAGTAAAGAGACTTGCCGGTAACGATATTGAACTAGGTATTGAGATACCGACGATCGAATCTCGGGCAAGTAACATACCGATGACAAAGGGAACAACGTATGTTGTTATGCGGTTTGACCAATAAAGATCTTCGTAGAATATGTAGGAGCCAATATGAGCATCCAGGTTCCGCTATTGGTTATTGACCGGAGACGTGTCTCGGTCATGTCTACATAGTTCTCGAACCCGTAGGGTCCGCATGCTTAACGTTTTGATGACGATTATATTATGAGTCTATGAGTTTTGATGTACCGGAGGTTGTTCGGAGTCTCGGATGTGATCACGGACATGACGAGGAGTCTTGAAATGGTCGAGACATGAAGATTGATACATTGGACGACTATATTCGGACACCGGAATGGTTCCGGGGTTATCGGATATATACCAGAGTACCGGGGGGTTACCGTAACCCCCCCCCCAGGGGGGGGGGGTTATTGGGCCTCATGGGCCCAAAGTAGTGGAAGAGGAGAGGCAGCAGGAGGTGGCACGCGGCCCCCCTTGCCCTAATCCGAATTCGGAAAGGGGAGGGGGCGTGACCCCCCTTCTCCTTCGTTCTCTCCACCTCCTCCTTCCCCCTTCTCCTAGTTGGAATAGGAAAGGGGGCAAAACCTACTTGGAGTAGGATTGC
>NC_041384.1:751911862-751954150 GCF_002162155.2 Triticum dicoccoides
CCTCCTCCTCTTGGCCGGCCCCCTCCTCCTCCCTCCTTTATATACGGAGGAGGGTGGCACCCCATAGATACAATAATTGATGAAGTTGATATTTTAGCCGTGTGCGGTGCCCCCCTCCACCATAGTCCACCTCGACAATACTATAGCAGTGCTTAGGTGAAGCCCTGCATTGGTAGAACATCAACATCATCACCACGCCGTCGTGCTGACGAAACTCTCCCTCAACACTCAGCTAGATCAAAGTTCGAGGGACGTCATCGGGCTGAACGTGTGCTGAACATGGAGGTGCCGTGCGTTCGGTACTTGATCGGTTGGATCGTGAAGACGTACTACTACATCAACCGCATTGTGCTAACGCTTCCGCTTTCGGTCTATGAGGGTACGTAGACAACACTCTCCCCTCTCGTTGCTATGCATCAGCATGATCTTGCGTGTGCGTAGGAATTATTTTGAAATTACTACATTCCCCTACAGTGGCATCCGAGCCAGGTTTTATGCGTCGATTTCATATGCACGAGTAGAATACAAGTGAGTTGTGGGCGATATAAGTCATACTGCTTACCAGCATGTCATACTTGGTTCGGCGGTATTGTTGGATGAAGCGGCCCGGACCGACATTACACGTACGCTTACGCGAGACTGGTTCTACCGACGTGCTTTGCACGCAGGTGGCTGGCGGGTGTCAGTTTCTCCAACTTTAGTTGAACCGAGTGTGGCTACGCCCGGTCCTTGCGAAGGTTAAAACAACACCAACTTGACAAACTATCGTTGTGGTTTTGATGCGTAGATAAGAACGGTTCTTGCTAAGCCCATAGCAGCCACGTAAAATTTGCAACAACAAAGTAGAGGACGTCTAACTTATTTTTGCAGGGCATGTTGTGATGTGATATGGTCAAGACATGGTGCTAAATTTTATTGTATGTGATGATCATGTTTTGTAACCGAGTTATCGACAACTAGCAGGAGCCATATGGTTGTCGCTTTATTGTATGCAATGTAATCGCCCGGTAATGCTTTACTTTATCACTAAGCGGTAGCGATAGTCGTGGAAGCATAAGATTGGCGAGACGACAACGATGCTACGATGGAGATCAAGGTGTCGCGTCGGTGACGATGGTGATCATGAAGGTGCTTCGGAGATGGAGATCACAAGCACAAGATTATGATGGCCATATCATATCACTTATATTGATTGCATGTGATGTTTATCTTTTATGCATCTTATCTTGCTTTGATTGACGGTAGCATTATAAGATGATCCCTCACTAAATTATCAAATTATAAGTGTTCTCCCTGAGTATGCACCGTTGTGAAAGTTCTTCATGCTGAGACACGACGTGATGATCGGGTGTGATAGGCTCTACGTTCAAATACAACGGGTGCAAAACAGTTGCACACGCGGAATACTCAGGTTAAACTTGACGAGCCTAGCATATAACAGATATGGCCTCGGAACACAGAGACCGAAAGGTCGAGCGTGAATCATATAGTAGATATGATCAACATAGTGATATTCACCGTTGATACTACTCCATGTCACGTGATGATCGGACATGGTTTAGTTGATTTTGATCATGTGATCACCTAGAGGATTAGAGGGATGTCTATCTAAGTGTGAGTTCTTAAATAATATGATTAATTGAACTTAAATTTATCTTGAACTTAGTACCTGATAGTATCTTGCTTGTCTATGTTGATTGTAGATAGATGGCCCGTGTTGTTGTTCCGTTGAATTTTAATGCGTTCCTTGAGAAAGTAAAGTTGAAAGATGATGGTAGCAATTACACGGACTGGGTCCGTAACTTGAGGATTATCCTCATTGCTGTACAGAAGAATTACGTCCTGGAAGCACCGCTAAGTGCCAAGCCTACTGCAGGAGCAACACCAGATTTTATGAACGTCTGGTAGAGCAAAGCTGATGACTACTCGATAGTTCAGTGTGCCATGATTTACGGCTTAGAACCGGGTCTTCAACGACGTTTTGAACGTCATGGAGCATATGAGATGTTCCAGGAGTTGAAGTTAATATTTCAAGCAAATGTCTGGATTGAGAGATATGGAGTCTCCAATAAGTTCTAGAGCTACAAGATGGAGGAGAATAGTTCTGTCAGTGAACATATACTCAAAATGTCTGGGTATCATAATCACTTGACTCAACTGCGAGTTAATCTTCCTATTGATAGTGTCATTGACAGAGTTCTTCAATCACTGCCACCAAGCTACAAAAGCTTCGTGATGAAGTATAATATGCAAGGGATGAATAAGACTATTCTCGAGCTCTTCGCGATGCTAAAGGCCGCGGAGGTAGAAATCAAGAAGGAGCGTCAAGTGCTAATGGTCAATAAGACCACCAGTTTGAAGAAAAAGGGCAAAGGGAAAAAGAAGGGGAACTTCAAGAAGAACATCAAACAAGTTGCTGCTCAGGAGAAGAAACCCAAGTCTGGACCTAAGCCTAAGACTGAGTGCTTCTACTACAAGCAGACTGGTCACTGGAAGCGGAACTGCCCCAAGTATTTGGCGGATAAGAAGGATGGCAAAGTGAACAAAGGTATATGTGATATACATGTTATTGATGTGTACCGTACTAATGCTCGCAGTAGCACCTGGGTATTTGATACTGTTTCTGTTGCTAACATTTGCAACTCGAAACAGGGGCTACGGATTAAGGGAAGATTAGCTAAGGACAAGGTGACGATGCGCATGGGAAATGGTTCCAAAGTCGATGTGATGCTAGAATTTTTATTTATTTCCTTATATCATGATAAATTTTTATTGTTCATGCTAGAATTGTATTAACCAGAAACATAATACATGTGTGAATACATAGACAAACAGAGTGTCACTAGTATGCCTCTACTTGACTAGCTCGTTGATCAAAGATGGTTAAGTTTCCTAACCATTGACATGGGTTGTCATTTGATTAACGGGATCACACCATTAGGAGAATGATGTGATTGACTTGACCCATTCCGTTAGCTTAGCACTTGATCGTTTAGTTTGTTGCTATTGCTTTCTTCATGACTTATACATGTTCCTATGACTATGAGATTATGCAACTCCCGTTTACCGAAGGAACACTTTGTGTGCTACCAAACATCACAACGTAACTAGGTGATTATAAAGGTGCTCTACAGGTGTCTCCAGAGGTACTTGTTGGGTTGGCGTATTTCGAGATTAGGATTTGTCACTCCGATTGTCGGAGAGGTATCTCTGGGCCCTCTCGGTAATGCACATCACTTAAGCCTTGCAAGCATTGCAACTAATGAGTTAGTTGCGGGATGATGTATTACGGAACGAGTAAAGAGACTTGCCGGTAATGAGATTGAACTAGCTATTGAGATACCGACGATCGAATCTCGGGCAAGTAACATACCGATGACAAAGGGAACAACGTATGTTGTTATGCGGTTTGACCGATGAAGATCTTCATAGAATATGTAGGACCCAATATGAGCATCCAGGTTCTGCTATTGGTTATTGACCGGAGACGTGTCTCGGTCATGTCTACATAGTTCTCGAACCCGTAGGGTCCGCACGCTTAACGTTTCGATGACGGTTATATTATGAGTTTATCCGTTTTGATGTACCGAAGGTTGTTCGGAGTCCTGGCTATGATCACGGACATGACGAGGAGTCTCGAAATGGTCGAGACATGAAGATTGATAAATGATAACCCACAAGTATAGGGGATCGCAACAGCTTTCGAGGGTAGAGTATTCAACCCAAATTTATTGATTCAACACGGGGGAGCCAAAGAACATTCTCAAGTATTAGCAGCTGAGTTGTCAATTCAACCACACCTAGAAACTTAGTATCTGCAGCAGAGTGTTTAGTAGCAAAGTAATACGATAGTGGTGGTAACAGTAACAAAGGAGTAATGAAAGCAAAGTAATATTATTGGTATTATGTAGTGATTGTAACAATAGCAACGGGAAAGTCAATAAGCGTAAACCAGTATATGGAAAGCTCGTAGGCATCGGATCAGTGATGGATAATTATGCCGGATGTTTTTCATCATGTAACAGTCATAACATAGGGTGACACGGAACTAGCTCCAATTCATCAATGTAATGTAGGCATGTATTCCGAATATAGTCATACATGCTTATGGAAAAGTACTTACATGACATCTTTTGTCCTACCCTCCCGTGGCAGCGGGGTCCTAATGGAAACTAAGGGATATTAAGGCCTCCTTTTAACAGAGAACCGGAACAAAGCATTAGCACATAGTGAATACATGAACTCCTCAAACTACGGTCATCACCGGTAAGTATCCCGATTGTTGTCACTTCGGGGTTAACGGATCATAACACATAATAGGTGACTATAGACTTGCAAGATAGGATCAAGAACTCTCATATATTGATGAAAACATAATAGGTTCAGATCTGAAATCATGGCACTCGGGCCCTAATGACAAGCATTAAGCATAGCAAAGTCATAGCAACATCAATCTCAGAACATAGTGGATACTAGGGATCAAACCCTAACAAAACTAACTCAATTACATGGTAAATCTCATCCAACCCATCACCGTCCAGCAAGCCTACGATGGAATTACTCACGCACGACGGTGAGCATCATGAAATTGGTGATGGCGGATGGTTGGTGATGACGACGGCGATGAATCCCCCTCTCCGGAGCCCCGAACGGACTCCAGATCAGCCCTCCCGAGTGGTTTTAGGGCTTGGCGACGGCTCCGTATCGTAAAGCATGATGAAACCTTCTCTCTTTTTTTTCTCCCCGAAAGCAAATATATAGAGTTGGAGTTGGAGTCGGGAGGTCTCCAGGGGGCCCACGAGGTAGGGGGGCGCACCCTAGGGGGGGGGGGCGCCCCCCACCCTCGTGGACAGGGTGTGGGCCCCCTGGTCTTCATCTTTGGTGAGGATTTTTTATTATTTATTGTAAGATATTCTGTGGAGTTTCAGTCATTACGAGAACTTTTGTTTTCTGCACATAAAACAACATCATGGTGTTGGGGAACGTAGCGATAATTCAAAATTTTCCTACGTGTCACCAAGATCAATCTATGGAGTCATCTAGCAACGAGGGAGGAGTGGATCTACATACCCTTGTAGATCGCGCGCGGAAGCGTTCAAGAGAACGGGGTTGAAGGAGTCGTACTCGTCGTGATCCAAATCACCGATGATCCTAGCACCGAATGGACGGCACCTCCGCGTTCAACACACGTACGGAGCAGAGATGTCACCTCCTTCTTGATCCAGCAAGGGGGAGGAGAGGTTGATGGAGATCCAGCAGCACGACGGCGTGGTGGTGGAAGTAGCGGGATTCCAACAGGGCTTCGCCAAGCGCTACGGGAGGAGGGAGATGTGTCATGGGAGGGAGAGGGAGGCGCCAGGGCTTAGGTGCGGCTGCCCTCCCTTCCCCCCACTATATATAGGGCCAAGGGAGAGGGGGGGCACAGCCTTGGCCCTTCCTCCAAGGAAGGGTGCGGCCAGGGAGGAGTCCATCCTCCCCAAGGCACCTAGGAGGTGCCTTCCCCCTTTAGGACTCTTCCTTTCCCTTATCTCTTGGCGCATGGGCCTCTTGGGGCTGGTGCCCTTGGCCCATATAGGCCAAGGCGCACACCCCTACAGCCCATGTGGCCCCCCGGGGCAGGTGTACCCCCGGACCCCTTTCGGCACTCCCGGTACAATACCGATAATGCGCGAAACTTTTCCGGCGACCAAACCAAGACTTCCCATATATAAATCTTTACCTCCGGACCATTCCGGAACTCCTCGTGACGTCCGGGATCTCATCCGGGACTCTGAACAACTTTCGGGTTACCGCATACTAATATCTCTATAACCCTAGCGTCACCGAACCTTAAGTGTGTAGACCCTACGGGTTCGGGAGACACGTAGACATGACCGAGACGACTCTCCGGCCAATAACCAACAGCGGGATCTAGATACCCATATTGGCTCCCACATGCTCCTCGATGATCTCATCGGATGAACCACGATGTCGAGGATTCAATCAATCCCGCATACAATTCCCTTTGTCTATCGGTATGTTACTTGCCCGAGATTCGATCGTCGGTATCCCAATACCTTGTTCAATCTCATTACCGGCAAGTCTCTTTACTCATTCCGGAATGCATGATCCCGTGACTAACTCCTTAGTCACATTGAGCTCATTATGATGATGCATTACCGAGTGGGCCCAGAGATACCTCTCCGTCATACGGAGTGACAAATCCCAGTCTCGATTCATGCCAACCCAACAGACACTTTCGGAGATACCTGTAGTGCACCTTTATAGCCACCCAGTTACGTTGTGACATTTGGTACACCCAAAGTATTCCTACGGTATCCGGGAGTTGCACAATCTCATGGTCTAAGGAAATGATACTTGACATTAGAAAAACTTTAGCATGCGAACTACACGATCTTGTGCTATGCTTAGGATTGGGTCTTGTCCATCACATCATTCTTCTAATGATGTGATCCCGTTATCAATGACATCCAATGTCCATGGTCAGGAAACTGTAACCATCTATTGATCAACGAGCTAGTCAACTAGAGGCTTACTAGGGACATGGTCTTGTCTATGTATCCACACATGTATCTAAGTTTCCTATCAATACAATTCTAGCATGGATAATAAACGATTATCATGAACAAGGAAATATAATAATAATCAATTTATTATTGCCTCTAGGGCATATTTCCAACAGTCTTCCACTTGCACTAGAGTCAATAATCTAGTTCACATCATCATGTGATTAACACTCACAGGTCACATCGCCATGTGACCAACATCCAAAGAGTTTACTAGTGTCACTAAACTAGTTCACATCATCATGTGATTAAGACTCAATGAGTTCTGGGTTTGATCATGTTTTGCTTGTGAGAGAGGTTTTAGTCAACGGGTCCGCAACATTCAGATCCGTATGTACTTCGCAAATTTCTTATGTCATCTTGTAGATGCAACTACTACGCCACATTTGGAGCTATTCCAAATAACTGTTCTACTATACGAATCCAGTTTACTACTCAGAATAATCTGGATTAGTGTCAAAGTTTGCATCGGCGTAACCCTTTACGACGAACTCTTTTACCACCTCCATAATCGAGAAAATTCCTTAGTCCACTAGTTACTAAGGATAACTTTGACCATTGTCCTGTGATCCATTCTTAGATCACTCTTGTACCCCTTGACTGACTCATGGCAAGGCACATTTCAGGTGTGGTACACAGCATAGCGTACTGTAGAGCCTATGTCTTAAGCATAGGGGACGACCTTCGTCCTTTCTCTCTATTCTGTCGTGGTCGAGCTTTAAGTCTTAACTTCATACCTTACAACTCAGGCAAGAACTCCTTCTTTGACTGATCCATCTTGAACACCTCCAAGATCATGTCAAGGTATGTGCTCATTTGAAAGTACCATTAAGCGTTTTGATCTATCCTTATAGATCTTGATGCTCAATGTTCAAGTAGCTTAATCCAGGCTTTCCATTGAAAAACACTTTCAAAATAACCCTATATGCTTTCCAGAAATTCTACGTCATTTCTGATCAACATTATGTCAACAACATATATTCATCAGAAATTCTATAGTGCTCCCACTCACTTCTTTGGAAATACAAGTTTCTCATAAACTTTGTATACACCCAAAATCTTTGATCATCTCATCAAAGCATACATTCCAACTCCGAGATGCTCACTCTAGTCCTCAGAAGGATTGCTGGAGCTTTGCATACTTATTAGCATCTTTCAGGATTGACAAAACCTTCCGGTTGTATCACATACAACCTTTCCTCAAGAAAATCGTCGAGGAAACAATGTTTTGACATCCTATCTGCAGATTTCATAAATAATGCAGTAATCGCTAATATAATTCCAACAGACTCTTAGCATCGCTACGAGTGAGAAAGTCTCATCGTAGTCAACTCCTTGAACTTGTCGGAAAACATCTTAACGACAAGTCGAGCTTTCTTAATGGTGATACCTACCATCATTGTCCATCTTCCTTTCAAAATCCATATGTACTTAATAGCCTTACGACCCTCAAGTAGTTCTCCTAAAGTCTACACTTTGTTTTCATATATGGATCCTCTCTCGGATTATATGGCCTTGAGCCATTTTGGAATCCAGGCCCACCATCGCTTCTCCATAGCTCGTAGGTTCATTGTTGTCTAGCAACATGACTTCCAAGACAGGATTACGTACCACTCTGAAGTAGTACGCATCCTTGTCATCCCACGAGATTTGGTAGAGACTTGATCTGAAGTTTCATGATCACTATCATAAGCTTCCACTTCAATTGGTGTAGGTGCCACAGGAACAACTTTCTGTGCCCTGCCACACACTAGTTGAAGAGACGGTTCAATAACCTCATCAAGTCTCCACCATCCTCCCACTCAATTCTTTCGAGAGAAACTTTTCCTCGAGAAAGGACTCGATTCTAGAAACAATCCCTTATTGCTTTCGGATCTGAGACAGGAGGTATACCCAACTGTTTTGGGTGTCCTATGAAGATGCATTTATCCGCTTTGGGTTCGAGCTTATCAGCCTGAAACTTTTTCACATAAGCGTCGCAGCCCCAAACTTCTAAGAAATGACAGCTTAGGTTTCTCTAAACCATAGTTCATACGGTGTCATCTCATCGGAATTACGTGGTGCCCCTTTTAAAGTGAATGCGGTTGTCTCTAATGCCTAACCCATAAACTATCGTGGTAATTCGATAAGAGACATCATGGTATGCATCATATCCAATAGGGTGCAGTTATGATGTTCGGACACACCATCACACTATGGTGTTCCAGGCTGTATTAGTTGTGAAACAATTTCCACAATGTCTTAATTCTGTGCCAAACTCGTAATTCAGATATTCATCTCTATGATGATATCATAGATATTTTATCCTCTTCTCACGATGATCTTTCAACTTCACCCTGAAATTACTTGAACCTTTCAATAATTCAGACTCGTGATTCATCAAGTAAATATACTCAACATCTACTCAAATCATCTGTGAAGTAAGAACATAACAATATCCACTACATGCCTCAGCACTCATTGGACTGCACACATCAAAATGTATTACTTCCAACAAGTTGCTTTCTAGTTCCATTTTACTGAAAACGAGGCTTTCAGTCATCTTGCCCATGTGGTATGATTTGCATGTCTCAAGTGATTCAAAATCAAGTGAGCCCAAATGGTCCATTTGCATGGAGTTTCTTCATGCATATACACCAATAGACATGGTTCGCATGTCTCAAACTTTTCAAAACGAGTGAGCCCAAAGATCCATCAACATGGAGCTTCTTCATGCGTTTTATACCGATATGACTTACGTGGCAGTGCCACAAGTAGGTGGTACTATCATTACTATCTTATATCTTTTGGCATGAACATGTGTATCACTACGATCGAGATTCAATAAACCATTCATTTTTGGTGCAAGACCATTGAAGGTATTATTCAAATAAACAGAGTAACTATTATTCTCTTTAAATGAATAACCGCATTGTGATAGACATAACCCAATCATGTCTATGCTCAATGCGAACACCAAATAACAATTATTTAGGTTTAACACCAATCTCGATGGTAGAGGGAGCGTGCGATGCTTGATCATATCAACATTGGAAACACTTCCAACACATATCGTCAGCTCACCTTTAGCTAGTCTCCGTTTATTCCGTAGCTTTTATTTCGAGTTACTAACACTTAGCAACCGAACCAGTATCTAATACCCTGGTGCTACTAGGAGTACTAGTAAAGTACACATTAACACAATGTATATCCAATATACTTCTATCGACCTTGCCAGCCTTCTCATCTACCAATTATCTAGGGTAATTCTGCTCCAGTGGCTGTTCCCCTTATTACAGAAGCACTTAGTCTCAGGTTTGGGTTCAACCTTGGGTTTCTTCACTAGAGCAGCAGCTGATTTGCCGTTTCATGAAGTATCCCTTCTTGCCCTTGCCCTTCTTGAAACTAGTGGTTTCACCAACCATCAACAATTGATGCTCCTTCTTGATTTCTACTTTTGTGGTGTCCAACATCGCGAATATCTCAAGGATCATCATATATGTCCCTGATATATTATAGTTCATCATGAAGCTCTAGCAGCTTGGTGGTAATGACTTCGGAGAACTACCACTATTTCATTTGGAAGATCAACTCCCACTTGATTCAAGCGATTGTTGTACTCAGACAATCTGAGCACAAGCTCAACAATTGAGCTTTTCTCCCTTAGTTTGCAGGCTAAGAAAATCGTCGGAGGTCTTATACCTCTTGACGTGGGCACGAGCCTGAAATCCCAATTTCAGCCCTCGAAACATCTCATATGTTTCGCGATGTTTTAACACGTCTTCGGTGCCTCAACTCTAAACCGTTTAACTGAACTATCACGTAGTTATCAAAATGTGTATGTCAGATGTTCGCAACATTCACAGACGACATTCGAGGTTCAGCACACTGAGCGGTGCATTAAGGACATAAGCCTTTTACTGTCTGCATAATTGCTACTATCAACTTTGAACTAATTTTTCTCTAGGAACATATCTAAACAGTAAAACTGAAGCGCGAGCTACGACATAAATTGCGAAGACCTTTCCATGTTCAGGATAATTAAGTTCATCTTATGAACTCCCACTCAGATAGACATCCCTCTAGTCATCTAAGTGATTACATGATCCGAGTCAAC
Organism: Triticum dicoccoides; assembly: GCF_002162155.2. NCBI lineage: Eukaryota > Viridiplantae > Streptophyta > Magnoliopsida > Poales > Poaceae > Triticum > Triticum dicoccoides. The sequence goes on from NC_041384.1 coordinate 751,922,525, forward strand.
TAGGCCGTGTCCGATCATCACGTGAGACGGACTAGTCAACATCGGTGAACATCTTCATGTTGATCGTATCTTCTATATGACTCATGCTCGACCTTTCGGTCTTCTATGTTCCGAGGCCATGTTTATACATGCTAGGCTCGTCAAGTCAACCTAAGTGTTTGCATGTGTAAATCTGTCTTACACCCGTTGTATGTGAACGTTGGAATCTAACACCCGATCATCACGTGGTGCTTCAAAACAATGAACTGTCGCAACGGTGCACAGTTAGGGGGAACACTTTCTTGAAATTATTATCAGGGATCATCTTATTTACTACCGTCGTTCTAAGTAAACAAGATGCAAAAACATGATAAACATCACATGCAATCAAATAGTGACATGATATGGCCAATATCATATTGCTCCTTTTGATCTCCATCTTCGGGGCTCCATGATCATTATCGTCACCGGCATGACACCATCATCTCCATCATCATGATCTCCATCATTGTGTCTTCATGAAGTTGTCTCGCCAATTATTACTTCTACTACTACAGCTAACGATTAGCAATAAAGTAAAGTAATTACATGATGTTTATGTTGACACGCAGGTCATAAATAAATAAAGACAACTCCTATGGCTCCTGCCGGTTGTCATACTCATCGACATGCAAGTCGTGATTCCTATTAAGAGAACATGATCAATCTCATACATCACATATCATTCATCACATTCTTCTTGGCCATATCACATCACATAGCATACCCTGCAAAAACAAGTTAGACGTCCTCTAATTGTTGTTTGCATGTTTTACGTGGCTGCTATGGGTTTCTAGCAAGAACGTTTCTTACCTACGCAAAAACCACAACGTGATATGCCAATTGCTATTTACCCTTCATAAGGACCCTTTTCATCGAATCCAATCCGACTAAAGTGGGAGAGACAGACACCCGCTAGCCACCTTATGCAACTAGTGCATGTCAGTCGGTGGAATCAGTCTCACGTAAGAGTACGTGTAAGGGCGGTCCGGGCCGCTTCATCCCACAATGCCACCGAATCAAGATTGGACTAGTAACGGTAAGCATATTGAACAAAATCAACGCCCACAACTACTTTGTGTTCTACTCGTGCATAGAAACTACGCATAGACCTAGCTCATGATGCCACTGTTGGGGAACGTAGCAATAATTCAAAATTTTCCTACGTGTCACCAAGATCAATCTATGGAGTCATCTAGCAACGAGGGAGGAGTGGATCTACATACCCTTGTAGATCGCGTGCGGAAGCGTTCAAGAGAACGGGGTTGATAGAGTCGTACTCCTCGTGATCCAAATCACCGATGATCCTAGCACCGAACGGACGGCACCTCCGCATTCAACACACGTACGGAGCAGCGACTTCACCTCCTTCTTGATCCAGCAAGGGGGGGAGGAGAGGTTGATGGAGATCCAGCAGCACGACGGCGTGGTGGTGGAAGTAGCGGGATTCCAACAGGGCTTCGCCAAGCGCTGCGGGAGGAGGGAGATGTGTCATGGGAGGGAGAGGGAGGCGCCAGGGCTTAGGTGTGGCTGCCCTCCCTTCCCCCCACTATATATAGGGCTGGCCCTTCCTCCAAGGAAGGGTGCGGCCAGGGAGGAGTCCATCCTCCCCAAGGCACCTAGGAGGTGCCTTCCCCCTTTAGGACTCTTTCTTTCCCTTATCTCTTGGCGCATGGGCCTCTTCGGCTGGTGCCCTTGGCCCATATAGGCCAAGGCGCACACCCCTACAGCCCATGTGGACCCCCGGGGCAGGTGGACCCCCTTGGTGGACCCCCGGACCCCTTTCGGCACTCCCGATACAATACCGATAATGCGCGAAACTTTTCCGGCGACCAAAACAAGACTTCCCATATATAAATCTTTACCTCCGGACCATTCCGGAACTCCTCGTGACGTCCGGGATCTCATCCGGGACTCCAAACAACTTTTGGGTTACCGCATACTAATATCTCTATAACCCTAGCGTCACCGAACCTTAAGTGTGTAGACCCTACGGGTTCGGGAGACACGTAGACATGACCGAGACGACTCTCCGGCCAATAACCAACAGCGGGATCTAGATACCCATGTTGGCTCCCACATGCTCCTCGATGATCTCATCGGATGAACCACGATGTCGAGGATTCAATCAATCCCGCATATAATTCCCTTTGTCTATCGGTATGTTACTTGCCCGAGATTCGATTGTCGGTATCCCAATACCTTGTTCAATCTCATTATCGGCAAGTCTCTTTACTCATTCCGTGATGCATGATCCCGTGACTAACTCCTTAGTCACATTGAGCTCATTATGATGATGCATTACTGAGTGGGCCCAGAGATACCTCTCCGTCATACGGAGTGACAAATCCCAGTCTCGATTCATGCCAACCCAACAGACACTTTCGGAGATACCTGTAGTGCACCTTTATAGCCACCCAGTTACGTTGTGACATTTGGTACACCCAAAGTATTCCTACGGTATCCGGGAGTTGCACAATCTCATGGTCTAAGGAAATGATACTTGACATTAGAAAAACTTTAGCATGCGAACTACACGATCTTGTGCTATGCTTAGGATTGGGTCTTGTCCATCACATCATTCTTCTAATGATGTGATCCCGTTATCAATGACATCCAATGTCCATGGTCAGGAAACTGTAACCATCTATTGATTAACGAGCTAGTCAACTAGAGGCTTACTAGGGACATGGTGTTGTCTATGTATCCACACATGTATCTAAGTTTCCTATCAATACAATTCTAGCATGGATAATAAATGATTATCATGAACAAGGAAATATAATAATAATCAATTTATTATTGCCTCTAGGGCATATTTCCAACAGTCTCCCACTTGCACTAGAGTCAATAATCTAGTTCACATCATCATGTGATTAACACTCACAGGTCAAATCGCCATGTGACCAACATCCAAAGAGTTTACTAGTGTCACTAAACAAGTTCACATCATCATGTGATTAAGACTAAATGAGTTCTGGGTTTGATCATGTTTTGCTTGTGAGAGAGGTTTTAGTCAACGGGTCTGCAACATTCAGATCCATATGTACTTCGCAAATTTCTTATGTCATCTTGTAGATGCAACTACTACGCTACATTTGGAGCTTGTTGGGGATATTACCACTAGGCGTGAACCGGCCTGCTTGGGCCGGGATAACTTCATTAGTGGTATGAACAGATGAAGGACCAAGGCCTGTAGCCGGTTTAGAACCTGTATCCGTAAACCGGCCTGATGTGCAACTTTTATTGTAAGTTAGGAACAGAGAGATACCAACCGAGATACGAGTATGGACCGGTTGGGACTCTATGGACCGACGGGCGTCACCCGTGTATATAAGGGGACGACCCAGCGGCGGTTCAGGGAGAGAACGACAACTCGAGTCTACGCGAAGCTTGTTCGCTCCCTAGCCATCGAGACCACATCAATTCCATCGCAACTAGACGTAGGCTTTTACCTTCATCGAAGGGGCCGAACTAGTATAAAACCCTCGTGTCTTTGTGTCCGCTTTAACCCCTTCAAGTAAACTCGTAGCGATGGCTCCTCGACTAAGTCCTTTCGCTAGGACATCTGCCGTGACAAATCCACGACAGTTGGCACCCACCGTGGGGCTATCGCATGATGGTTTGACGATCTTGGAGGGCAAGATCAAAGGACTCGAAGGCTATGCTGTGGGCCAGATGACCAAGAGTCGTCGTGGCAAGATCTACATCGACGACGCAGGATGGGGTCCCGAGGCCGATTCGATTGAGTACGGGTACCGGGTCCCCTTTGGTGGCATACACGTTTTCATCGGCAAGATCGGTGAGCCAGGGCCTGAGCCGGACATCTGCATCGACCTCGTCGAGACGGCTCAGCATGCGAGATCTACCCAGGCTAAACCGGCCGTGAAGCGTGCCTTCGTTGGAGTCATCCACGGAGGAGGGCGTGAGGACGAGTCAGAACACGGTAGCGAGACCGTCGTCTATTCCGGCGACGAGTCCTCGACCGAAGAGACCGAATCACTATACCAGTTACAAGACGACCAGGTTAGGGGCTGTTCCGATGGCGACAGTATTCCGGACCCCCCCAGGCCAGGTCAACCGGGTTGGACTATTCATGGCCGGCACATAGGTGGCGAATCACTCTTCGACCGCCGCAGCGATGCTCTCCGGATCAGCAGTGGCAGCAGCAGCAGGGGCAGGAGGCCTTGTGCGCCCGCCGGTTCAAGTTCTATCTGATCTGTTTGATGCACTAGCCGCGCTTATGGCAGAGGACAATCCGGCGGATCAGGAGGCCCATAATGCAGAAATTGCAAAGGTGAGAGAGCAGATCGTGCAAGCCAAAGCGGATCTGGCCACAGAAAAAGACAGGATGGCCACAGAGCGGGCCGCTTTGGACGCCCAGGCTTATAAGCTCATGCTTGACCAGAACGCATCACAGGAGGTCTTAAAGCGGAAGCACAGATCACGCCTGCCGTTAGGGTTTGATCCCCGGAATCTCTTTCACACTCCAGGAGCTGGACCCAGTAATCCGCCGCAGCACCTGGAGACAAACCGGATTGAGGCACCAGGACCAGGGGGGACGGTCCAACCTCGCCTGATGGAACCTCCTCAGCAGAACATTGTGATTCTTCCGCCGGTCCAGACGCCCCCAGGTCATTATTCTAATCCTATGGACAACCTTGTTGCAGCTGCCGCGCGATTAGAGGCTATCCCAGTTGAAGGGGACTCTCCGCAAGCGATAGAGACGCGCCGGGTTAAGGAGCTTCTCCGGACCGCGCTGATTCAGCAGGAAGCATATTCATATAGCCGTAATCGGATTCACTCTACGCCCCGTCCAAGCCGGAGCTATAGCAGGCGCTTGGATGAACCGGCCATATCGAGCAATGCGCGAGGCCGTGAAGCGGCCCGTGGCAATAACCTGGCAGGTGGTGTTCGTGATGCTCAGGATGTGGTGGACCGGGCCCGGGCACGGAGGGAGGCCGAGTTAGCAGCACAGGATGATGCGGGTCAACTTACACCGGTTCGCCCTACCACCTTCGCCGGACCTGGAGTCGCATCCGCTTTGGGAGTGCCTTGTTTAATCCCCGCTTTACGCAATGTGCGCCTGCCCAAAGATTTCAAGGGTCCACGCAAGGTGCCGAATTACACTGTTGATTTATCCCCTGAAGTGTGGATAGAGAGTTATGAGATGGCCATGGAGATGTTAGACGTGGATGAGACCGCGTGTGCAAAATACTTCACCATGATGCTTGAAGGCACGGCTCGTACCTGGTTGAAGAGCCTACCGCCCAATTCTGTCGGCTCATGGGCCCAGTTGCGGGCCCGGTTTATCCAGAATTTCAAGGATAGGTGTAAGCAGCCCAAGTCTATAGTAGACCTGGCAGCTTGTGTCCAGGGGGAAGGAGAATCAATGACCCATTGGGTGCGCCGCGTTTCGGAAATTTTGCACTCGTCCGACAGGATTAATGCTGACTCTGCGATCTTAACCCTGGAAGGCAACTGTCGGTTTGAGCCTTTAAAATTGAAATTGGGACGCATGAAGCGGTTCTGTAATGACATGGGAACCCTCATGGCCGCTCTAGTGAAGTATGCTGATTCGGACAGTACCAAGGATCCCGAGACTGATGATGATGAAGCAGGGAAGGGAAGGAAGAATAGCAACTCCAAACAACAGCAGTACAAACCGGCGGGTCATGGAAACGGAGGCAAGCGCAAGGCGGATGGCAGCATGGACTTTGTGGCCAACACTAATGCACAGGACAGGGCAGCGGCGCAGAGGTAAAGCGGCAAATCGTAATGGGGCTCCCAATCCTAACGCAAGCCGCTTGAGTTATTTGCTGAATCAGCCTTGCCCGAAGCACGGGACGAAGGAGGCGCCGGCTAACCATCTTTGGAAGGATTGTTATATCATGCAGGAGTTTAAAAACTCTAATGCCTTCCGGTATGATCACGGGTCAGGTGGCGGTTCAGGATCCGGTTTTCATGGGCCGGATCACGATGGAGCTTCCGGTTCAGGTCGCAATCAGGGCGGTCACAATCACCAGAATAATCAGAACGGCCAGCAGCAGCAGCAGTAGCAGTCGGGTTATCAGAGCCAACCAAAACAGTTGAACAATGGGCAATATCATGTTTTCACAACTAGCTTGGATAAACGCGACCGAAAACTCCACAAGCGAGCGGTGAATTCTGTTGAACCGGCCTTACCATGTTACTTGCGCTGGTCGGAGCAGCCTATCGTGTGGAGCAGAGAGGATCACCCGCCCCGGGTTGATAATCCGGGCCAGCTAGCATTAGTGGTAGACCCTCAGGTGGGGGTTATAAATTCACCAAGGTACTCATGGATGGAGGAAGCAGTATTAACATAGTGTACTATGAGACATTCCGCCGCATGGGTTTAACAGACAAAGATCTCAGACCGTCTAATACGGTGTTCCATGGTGTGGTGCCGGGCAAATCTGCATATCCTGTTGGTAAGATAGCCCTGGACGTGGCTTCTGGGGACGAGCACGACTCCCGGTCGGAAAAACTAACATTTGAGGTGGTGAAGATTCGGAGCCCATATCATGCCTTGTTTGGCCGGCCGGCTTACGCCAAGTTCATGGCGCGGCCTTGTTATATCTACTTGCAGCTCAAGATGCCGGGTTACAAGGGACAATAACGGTTCATGGGAGCCGTAGGGTCGCTTTGGAATGTGAGGAAGGTGATGCGGCTTATGCAGAGTCGGTCTGTGCCACGGAGGAGTTGAAGTACTATAAGGACAATGTTGATCTGGCGGATATGACTCCTTTGAAGAAGCCGACTACAGAGCATGATTCATATCTGAAGTTCAAATCGGCAGCTGAGACCAAGCTTGTTGACTACGTGCCCGGCGATTCATCTAAGCAGTTCACTGTCAGTGCCAATTTGGATCCTAAATAGGAAAGCGCGCTCGTCGAGTTCATCCGTGAGAATCGGGACATCTTCGCATGGAAACCATCCGACATGCCAGGTGTACCGAGGGAACTCGCTGAGCACACTCTTAATGTGGATCCTAGATATAAACCGGTGAAACAATTCCTCCGCCGGTTTAACGAAGAAAGGCGAAAGGCCATTGGAGAGGAAGTGGCCAGGCTTTTGGCAGCTGGCTTTATCATTGAGGTGTTCCATCCAGAGTGGCTTGCTAATCCGGTGCTGGTTCTTAAGAAAAATGGCACTTGGCGTATGTGTGTGGATTACACAGATCTTAACAGGGCCTGTCCAGCGGATCCATTTGCCCTCCCCCGCATTGACCAGATCATTGATGCCACGGCGGGTTGTGAGCGTTTGAGTTTTTTGGATGCATACTCTGGATATCATCAGATCAAAATGGCGGTTAAGGACCAGGAGAAAACAGCGTTTATTACTCCCTTTGGAGCCTTCTGCTATGTATCTATGCCCTTCGGACTCAAGAGTGCCCAAGCCACCTATCAACGGTGTGTACAGAATTGCCTGCATAAACAGATCGGCCGCAATGTGCACGCCTATGTGGATGATATTGTAGTAAAGTCAAGGCAGAAGGAGACGCTGGTGGATGACTTGAAGGAAACATTTGACAACTTGCGGGTTTACAAGATGATGCTTAATCCAGCCAAGTGTGTCTTTGGTGTTCCGGCAGGCAAGTTACTGGGTTTCCTGGTGTCTAATTGAGGAATTGAGGCTAATCCGGAGAAGATTACAGCTATCACCTCCCTGGCTAAACCGAAGTGCATCAATGATGTTCAGCGTTTGGCGGGCCGAATCGCCGCACTAAGCCGGTTTATCAGCCGTCTCGGAGAGAAGGCCATTCCTTTGTACCAAATGCTGAGGAAGACAGACCATTTCATTCGGAGTCCGGCTGCTGATGAAGCATTTGAGGACTTGAAGCGGCAGTTAGCTAATCCGCCTGTTCTTGCAACTCCGGTCGACAAGGAGCCACTATTATTATATGTAGCAGCCAATGCTCGGGCAGTTAGCGCGGCTATTGTGGTGGAACGCAAGGAGGCAGGCAAGGAATATCCGGTTCAGCGGCCGGTTTATTATATTAGCGAGGTGCTTATTGAATCCAAGCAAAGGTATCCGCATTGGCAGAAGCTGGTCTATGGTGTTTTCATGGCCAGTCAGAAGTTGAAGCAGTATTTTCAAGGGCACCCCATCACAGTGGTCAGTTCAGCTCCCTTGGGTGATATGATACAGAACCGGGAGGCGACTGCCGGATTGCCAAGTGGGCTATAGAGCTTGGACCACACGAACTGAAGTATGTGCCTCGGACGGCGGTGAAGTCTCAAGCACTTGTTGATTTCATCAATGACTGGACAGAGCTACAAGCACCAGAGGAGAAGCCGGATCACACATATTGGACTATTCATTTTGATGGATCCAGGCAACTAGAAGGCTCGGGGGCTGGAGTCGTGTTAACTTCCCCACGAGGCGATAAGTTTTGTTATGTTCTCCGCTTAATGTTCCCTTGCACTAATAATGCAGCTGAGTATGAAGCCTTGCTCCATGGTCTCCGGATGGCTAAAGAGATGAACTTAAGCCGGGTTAAGTGCTTCGGTGACTCGGATCTTGTGGTTCAACAGGTGTCTGGCACTTGGGATTCTAGGGACCCGCTCATGACTGCATATCGTCGGGAAGTGGATAATATTGCGGGTTGCTTCCAGGGTTATCAAGTGGATCATGTGGACCGTCGGAAGAATGAAGCGGCGGATGCTTTAAGCCGTTTGGGCTCTCAGCGCAAACCGGTCCCGCCTAATATCTTTCTGGACGTGCTGCACAACCCGTCAGTCAAGCTCCCAGGTGAAGTGGATTTGGTTATTCCTGATCCGGAGGCTCAATTGGTGGCAGCATTGCATGCTATTCCGGATTGGAAAGTTCCTTATCTTATGTACATGAACCGGGGGGAGTTACCAGAGGATGAGATTCTAGCCAGGCAAATAGTTCGGCGATCCTAGTCTATGACGATTGTCAATGGTGAATTGCACCGTCACAGTGTATCAGGGCCGTTTCAACGTTGTGTTTCTCCTGAGGAAGGCTGTGAAATCTTAAGAGAAATCCATGAAGGGGATTGTGGACACCACGCCGGTTCAAAGTCTCTGGTGGCAAAGGCGTTTCGTCACGGGTTCTACTGGTTGACAGCGCATGCTGACGCGGAGGACTTGGTTAAACGGTGTGATGGATGTCAGAAATTTTCAAGGCGTGCTCATGTGCCAGCTCAAGAATTGAGGATGATCCCAATAACGTGGCCGTTTGCAACTTGGGGGCTGGATATGGTCGGACCTTTTAAAAGATCCAAGGATAAGAAAACCCACCTTTTGGTAGCAGTTGACAAATTTACCAAGTGGGTTGAAGCGGAGCCTGTCAGCAAGTGTGATGCAGCAACAGCGGTGCAGTTCATTAAAAAGGTGATTTTCCGGTTTGGCTTTCCACACAGTATCATTACTGACAATGGTACCAATTTATCTAAGGGCGCTATGAAGGAGTTCTGTGAACGAGAGCATATCCGGCTTGAGGTGTCGTCAGTGGCACACCCCCAGTCCAATGGACAGGCAGAACGAGCTAATCAAGAGATCTTGCGAGGCATCAAACCCCGGCTTATGGTCCCATTGCAAAGAACACCAGGATGTTGGGTTGAAGAGCTACCATTTGTGCTATGGAGTATCAATACTACGCCAAACCGATCCACAGGATACACGCCATTTTTCATGGTCTACGGAGCAGAGGCAGTTCTCCCTAGTGATATCCGGCATGATTCGCCTCGGGTGGCAGCTTATGTCGAAGCGGACAATGAGACAGCACGGCAAGACGCTTTGGACCTATTGGACGAGGAGCGTGATATAGCAGCTGCCCGTTCGGCGATTTACCAACAAGATCTTCGTCGCTATCACAGTCGCCGGGTTAGAACCAGAACTTTTCAAGAAGGAGATTTGGTGCTTCGGCTCATCCAAGACCAAACAGATATGCACAAGTTATCCCCACCTTGGGAGGGACCTTTCGTGGTCAGCAAGAATCTGCACAACGGGTCGTACTATCTGATTGATGTTCGAGAGCATAAAGACTCACGTACATCAGAGGAGGAGACTAACAGGCCGTGGAATATAGCTCATCTTCGGCCTTACTACACTTGAGCCACGGCTCTATCTATGTACATATCATAACAGTGTATATATTATCTTTGATATAATAAAACCGGAGCCTCAGCTAAAGCGGGGTCTCTGTCTTTCTTATCATGCGTGGTTACATGGAGTGGCTCTGTTTTTAAAGCGGACTCCGGTTTACCCTTTGACATTTGCTTTTTATACATCACTGGGGGCCTTGGTCGTGTCCGAACCAACGCGACACCTTTTGATAGGCGACAGCCACCAGATCACTTGGGGACATGGCCAAGTCTGAACTAGTCACGCCTCTTGGTCGGCCTAAGGCCACAAAATCACTTGGGGGCTTGGTCGAACCCGAACCATTGCCATGCCTCTTGATCTGGCATATATGCCACGAATCATTTGGGGACCTGGCTGACTTGAATCATTGTCACTCCTATTGGGGGCTTGGTCCTGTCCGACCATCGTAATACCATCTGATCAGCTCAGTATAGCATATTTTTGCAAACAGTTTTTATCATTGCCTTGGTTTCCATGGTATTTTCATGGCTTGTTTGTTCTTAGTTTTTTTTTGATTCCTTTTATGTCAACAAACACCTTTTTGTTTTTCCGGTTCAGCCTATGGATTTGATTCCCCTTTAATCCGGAGAAGTATGCCCGGTTTATTTTTATTTTTTCCTGTTAACATCATGGAGTAACAAGGGGGTTTATATTGACCCAGTACGGTCTATACGGGAGCTATTTTGTCCCCCCTTGTTGACGGTAATGGTTTATAAAACCTCCGCTTCAAAGCTTGGCTAAACCAGCTTCATGCCAAGACATGGCAGGAAATATGAATGGAGGTTTTTTTCGAACAAAAGCTTCAGTACTTATGCACGAAGGCATATTGAAGATAGAAGTATTAACTATCCTGTTACAAGGCATCACGGTGCCCGAATAAAGATCATTTGTTATTTTGGAAAGATTCCAAGGACAGCTATACAAACCGGTTCCTGGTTTAGGCCTGCTCCTCGTCATCATCCGCTTCAGCTTCTTCGTCCCTACCCATTGGCTGGAAATCAACAGTGGTCCAGTCGATTCCCATTAAAGATTGGAAAACAGCCTCTTCATGTATCAGGGAAGACGGTTCAATATCAGGAGCGTAAGTGTGCTTACGGATTGGAGGGATCAGATTCTCCGCTTCAAGAGTTGGGGCAGGCACTCGCTTGTTCTGGTCATTGTATTGTGCTTGATAATGCGTCAAGTCTGCCTCTTCAGCTAGCTGAAAAGCCAGAGGGCGCACTGCACGGTTTATTGCCCTTAAATCCTCTTCGTTGAATTCAGAGCCATCTTCCTTCAGGCTGGGATAGCCTTGAGATGCTTCTGCAGGGTCGAAATCTGGCACCCATGCCTTTGCCCGGATCAAGGCGTTAATAGCTCCGGTTCGAGCAGCAGATTTCTTCAGCTCCTCCATCCGGGCCAGAAGCATCGACAACATGTTAAGAGTGTCCTGGATTAAAGAAGGTGCCGGGTTGTTATGAGAGGCTGTGGTGATGATCCGCTGGGCTCCGGTATATAATTGTTCCACTAAGGTGTAGGCAGCCTTCAGTTTCTTCCGCACATCGTTTCCCAAGTGCCCGATGCGTGTGCCTACAACAATATAGGGACGGTTTCAAACCGGATTTATGCTGCAGCAGGTTCAAATTATCACAAAAGTTAAAAGGAGCTTACCAAAGATCGCAGCGGTCATGGAGTGTATTTGCCGCTTTACGGACGTCAGTTCATCCGCCACCGGTTTAAGGGCAGCTTCAGCATTTTCCACTCTTTTGGTTAAAGCGGCCTTCTCAGTGGCCCAATCAGCCCGCTCTTTCTTGAAGCCTTCCTTCAGCTGTTCAGCGGTGCTCAAGGCGCTGGTTAATTCTTCCTTTGCCTTGTCTGTTTCAGCTTGTTGAGTTTTCAAGGCCTCTTGCAAATCAGCAATCTGGTCCTCCTTGATTCTCACCTCAGCCTGCATATAGACAGCATTTAGCTTTAAACAAGCGGTCCAAGAAATTGAAGTATCAACCACATAACAAAGTTATACGCCTGATTCTTGGGGGCTAATGAACCTTCAGTTTTCAAAAGTTACTAGATTGCAAAGTCCCAAGCTCAATACAGGTATTCAACTTGGCACTTGGGGGCTAATGGCTATTTGCTCAAATTATGTTCTAAGGGTAGTTTTCTGTTGGAGCCCCGGTCTAATTCTGCTAAGTTAAACCGGCCCTTGGGGGCTATATTAATGGATTTCAAAAGTGTTGAGGATCATATTCAAGTCCCGGTTTGACGAAGGCTACAAACCGACCCTTGGGGGCTAGGAGGATTGATGCAAAGGCAGTTAGTAAAGAAGTAAGTTACCTCAAATTTATCCCTCATCATTTTTACCAGACCAGCTTCACAGTCACGGCTAGTATAAAGCCGGTTTAGATAGCCAAAATGAAGATCTTGGGCACTCAGAGCAGCATATGTCTCCAGTTCAACATCCCATTTTTCTATATTCAGAGCGGAAAAATCCTCTTTTATGGTATGCTTGGTTAAGGTGACAGGATTCCCGGGTTCAAAGCGGCCTACACCGGTAATCACAACATCATCATCTTTGGACTCGCCGGTTTGTGTTAGTGTGATTGGTTTGTCAGCAGGACTGTGGGATTTCTCAATCCGGACGGAGCTGACAGGCGGGTCAGCAGAGACTGAAGTATTAATAGGCCTCTCTTCGGGAATAGCATCGTCTTGTAAAGGAGGATCATTGGGAATATCCTCAGGAGCAAATGCTTCAAGATCTGGCGTTTTGTCATGTTCTGGGGCTACATCTTCTTCAGCCGCTTTATCCAGGCGGGCTTTCTTGCTCGGTTTAGGTTTGTCCCTGAAAGAAAATCAAAGAGTCAAGGAAAAACATAAGCCATTACATAGTGTACTGGAAGCATATGTTCAGCTTAGCTTACCCAAGAACCGTTTTTAACGGTGGCAGCTGAGTGGCCGACGATTCACCAGAAAATGAATGAGAAGTAACCTGATAATTGGAGTCGGATGGGTTAAGAGGTTGACGGAAGAAACCCGCTTTAGGATATAAATCAACAAAAAGGTCAGAGACCTCGGAGCGGCGTTTTCGAACCGGACTGTTTGGTAAACCGGTGGAGGTAACTACCTGGCCACTGTGCCGGGTTGTGCGGCGAGCTTCATGTTGCTGAGTCTTCATAAGAAATTTAGGATCCAAATAAGCAAGAGGATGAGAAAATTTATCTTTCCGGTTTGCCTGTCGAAATTTTGGCAAAGGCAAGATTTCTGAATCGGAAGAGAGAATAGTTACCTCAACGAATTCCGCATTGCTGGCTTCAGCGTCGTCCTGACAAGCATCATCATCAATAAGGCGTGTAAAAAATAAGCCAAGCGAGTCAAGTTCTACCTCAAGGTCCGGGTTACCCACATCGTCATCAATAGCTGGATCAGATGAAGCGGTGGTTTTTCTCTTGTGAGCTGGCTTCTTGATAACCTTGGTCTTGGGACGGATTGGCCGCCCTACTTTCTCCGTTTTCTCTTGAGAAAGCTTCTTGCTCCAAAACGGATTATCGCCCTGGATCAGCAGTAATTAAATGTCAAACAGATAAAGCAGTAACCGGTTCGACAATAGAGCAATTAAAATCTTACCGCTGGCGGTTTGTTGGTGGTGCAGTAAGGAGGCAGACCGGTTTGAGCATAGAGGTGCTCCGGTTCATTCAGCATCTTTTTTACAGATTCTGTGACTTCATCATCGAGGAGTTGGATTTTAGTGTGTCGGAGTGGGTCATCGACACTATCAGTATACTTGCACATCAAACTGGAGCGCCGGCTCAGAGTCAGTATGCTCCATGATATCCAACAGCGTGCAAGATCTATTCCCGTTAAGCCGTTGGCCATAAAAGCTCGGAGCTTGGACAGTTGCGGAGCATATTTAATTCTTTCCTTGGCGCTTAGTCTTTGTGGAAAAGGGTGCGTGTTGCTGAGCCGTTCCGGACGGAAGCCAGTCAAGGGATTTTCATTGTCAGGGGAGGTATCCTTGCAATAAAACCAAGTTGCATTCCACTCCTTGGGGTGAGTATGGAGTTTGACGTGGGGATAAGTGATCTCCTTCCTCTTCTGAATGGCCATACCGCCCAATTCAGTGTTGGGGCCATCGATGAATTCAGTGCGACGGTTTAAATGGAAGAGGTCTCTAAACAACTCAACTGAAGGCTCCTCTTGAAAGTATACCTCAGAGAGCACTTGAAAGTGGCATAGATTGGTGACAGAGTTGGGGCCAATATCCTGTGGACGGAGCTGAAAATTGGCTAACACATCCCGGTAAAATTTAGAGCCGGGCGGTTTGAAGCCCCGGGCCAAGTGATCTGCGAAGACCACAACCTCTCCTTCCTGGGGGGTGGGAGGACATTCATTTCCAGGAACCCTCCAGTGGATCGTATATTTACTGTCTAAAGCGCCGATCAAGACTAGATCGTCCAACTGTGATTCCGTGACGCGAGAAGGAACCCAATTGCACTCATACACTTGTTTGGCCATGGCGAGATCTACAAGAAATAGGTGATCCGGTTCAAGAACACGCTGGGTAAAAGAAGGTGTTGATCTAAACTACGATAAACCGGGGACAGTACCTATAAACCAGTCTTCCACAATGCGGCATCATGTGGATTCTGGCGGTTCAACCAGGGGACTAAGGGTATATACCGGTTTAGTAATTTTTTTTCTATGATAAGTTAAACCGCCTGACCTAAGCATCGGAAGAAATTGAAGCTATGGATAACTAGGTATGCAGAAACAAGTTTCACATGATCTTATCACAGCCGCGGATCTACCGCGAGCTCACAAAAACAGAAAATATTCCGAAGAGTAAGGCAGAAACAGAAGTGAACCATTGAGCGGGTATGTGCGAGAGATATATGGACTTAGATGAGAAACTACAGGTGGATGCTTAAAGACTACTACTAAACGCAGCAGGGATTCACGGATTCATTCAAGGTCAGAAAACAGGTATGAGCATGCGACGAACACAGCACGAACATGGAACCCTAAGAACAGATCTAGGTCAAGAAGAGGAGAAAGCTTACCGGGAACGGAGAAGATGCGGAATGATGCCGCAATGCTCTTCTACGTTCAGGTTGATGCAGCGGCCCAAGACGAGGCAGAGGTCGACGGCGGTGGCGGAGCTCCAAGGCTGGCGACGCGAGGACGACGAAGAAGAAGGGACGAAGGGAAAGGGAAAGAAATGACCCTTCGGTCTTATTTATAAGGCAACAGAGCTAGGTCAAGCGCGCGGATCCAGGAGCTATTGTTAAAAGAGGGCGTTATAAATGATAAAATTTCATGATGACGTCATGCCGGCTTACAGCAACCAGAAATGATGACGACACGGTGGTTTACCAATTACCCGAAGATGTCCAAGACACCAGATTTTGTGAG
Source organism: Triticum dicoccoides (assembly GCF_002162155.2). Taxonomy (NCBI): domain Eukaryota; kingdom Viridiplantae; phylum Streptophyta; class Magnoliopsida; order Poales; family Poaceae; genus Triticum; species Triticum dicoccoides. The sequence goes on from NC_041384.1 coordinate 751,938,061, forward strand.
GGATTGACATGAACCAGTTCAAATCAATCTGGGGCCTAATGTTGGGGATATTACCACTAGGCGTGAACCGGCCTGCTTGGGCCGGGATAACTTCATTAGTGGTATGAACAGATGAAGGCCCAAGGCCTGTAGCCGGTTTAGAACCTGTATCCGTAAACCGGCCTGATGTGCAACTTGTATTGTAAGTTAGGAACAGAGAGATACCAACCGGGATACGAGTATGGACCGGTTGGGACTCTATGGACCGACGGGCGTCACCCGTGTATATAAGGGGACGACCCGGCGGCGGTTCAGGGAGAGAACGACAACTCGAGTCTAGGCGAAGCTTGTTTGCTCCCTAGCCATCGAGACCACATCAATTCCATCGCAACTAGACGTAGGCTTTTACCTTCATCGAAGGGGCCGAACTAGTATAAAACCCTCGTGTCTTTGTGTCCGCTTTAACCCCTTCAAGTAAACTCGTAGCGATGGCTCCTCGACTAAGTCCTTTTGCTAGGACATCTGCCGTGACAAATCCATGACAGAGCTATTCCAAATAACTGTTCTAGTATACGAATCCAGTTTACTACTCAGAATAATCTGGATTAGTTTCAAAGTTTGCATCGGCGTAACCCTTTACGACGAACTCTTTTACCACCTCCATAATCGAGAAAATTCCTTAGTCCACTAGTTACTAAGGATAACTTTGACCATTGTCCTGTGATCCATTCTTAGATCACTCTTGTACCCCTTGACTGACTCATGGCAAGGCACATTTCAGGTGCGGTACACAGCATAGCATACTGTAGAGCCTATGTCTTAAGCATAGGGGACGACCTTCGTCCTTTCTCTCTATTCTGCCGTGGTCGAGCTTTAAGTCTTAACTTCATACCTTACAACTCAGGCAAGAACTCCTTCTTTGATTGATCCATCTTGAACACCTTCAAGATCATGTCAAGGTATGTGCTCATTTGAAAGTACCATTAAGCGTTTTGATCTATCCTTATAGATCTTGATGCTCAATGTTCAAGTAGCTTAATCTAGGCTTTCCATTGAAAAACACTTTCCAAATAACCCTATATGCTTTCCAGAAATTCTACGTCATTTCTGATCAACAATATGTCAACAACATATATTCATCAGAAATTCTATAGTGCTCCCACTCACTTCTTTGGAAATACAAGTTTCTCATAAACTTTGTATACACCCAAAATCTTTGATCATCTCATCAAAGCATACATTCCAACTCCGAGATGCTCACTCCAGTCCTCAGAAGGATTACTGGAGCTTTGCATACTTATTAGCATCTTCCAGGATTGACAAAACCTTCCGGTTGTATCACATACAACCTTTCCTCAAGAAAATCGTCGAGGAAACAATGTTTTGACATCCTATCTGCAGATTTCATAAATAATGCAGTAATCGCTAATATAATTCCAACAGACTCTTAGCATCGCTACGAGTGAGAAAGTCTCATCGTAGTCAACTCCTTGAACTTGTCGGAAAACATCTTAACGACAAGTCGAGCTTTCTTAATGGTGATACCTACCATCATTGTCCGTCTTCCTTTCAAAATCCATATGTACCTAACAGCCTTACGACCATCAAGTAGTTCTCCTAAAGTCTACACTTTGTTTTCATATATGGATCCTCTCTCGGATTATATGGCCTTGAGCCATTTTGGAATCCAGGACCACCATCGCTTCTCCATAGCTCGTAGGTTCATTGTTGTCTAGCAACATGACTTCCAAGACAGGATTACGTACCACTCTGAAGTAGTACGCATCCTTGTCATCCCACGAGATTTGGTAGTGACTTGATCTGAAGTTTCATGATCACTATCATAAGCTTCCACTTCAATTGGTGTAGGTGCCACAGGAACAACTTCCTGTGCCCTGCCACACACTAGTTGAAGAGACGGTTCAATAACCTCATCAAGTCTCCACCATCCTCCCACTCAATTCTTTCGAGAGAAACTTTTCCTCGAGAAAGGACTCGATTCTAGAAACAATCCCTTATTGCTTTCGGATCTGAGACAGGAGGTATACCCAACTGTTTTGGGTGTCCTATGAAGATGCATTTATCCGCTTTGGGTTCGAGCTTATCAGCCTGAAACTTTTTCATATAAGCATCGCAGCCCCAAACTTCTAAGAAATGATAGCTTAGGTTTCTCTAAGCCATAGTTCATACGGTGTCATCTCGTCGGAATTACGTGGTGCCCCTTCTAAAATGAATGCGGTTGTCTCTAATGCCTAACCCATAAACTATCGTGGTAATTCAATAAGAGACATCATGGTATGCATCATATCCAATAGGGTGCAGTTATGATGTTCGGACACACCATCACACAATGTGTTCCAGGCTGTATTAGTTGTGAAACAATTTCCACAATGTCTTAATTCTGTGCCAAACTTGTAATTCATATATTCATCTCTATGATCATATCATAGATATTTTATCCTCTTGTCACGATGATCTTTCAACTTCACCCTGAAATTACTTGAACCTTTCAATAATTCAGACTCGTGATTCATCAAGTAAATATACTCAACATCTACTCAAATCATCTGTGAAGTAAGAACATAACAATATCCACTACATGCCTCAGCACTCATTGGACTGCACACATCAAAATGTATTACTTCCAATAAGTTGCTTTCTAGTTCCATTTTACTGAAAACGAGGCTTTCAGTCATCTTGCCCTTGTGGTATGATTTGCATGTCTCAAGTGATTCAAAATCAAGTGAGTCCAAATGGTCCATTTGCATGGAGTTTCTTCATGCATATACACCAATAGACATGGTTCGCATGTCTCAAACTTTTCAAAACGAGTGAGCCCAAAGATCCATCAACATGGAGCTTCTTCATGCGTTTTATACCGATATGACTTACGTGGCAGTGCCACAAGTAGGTGGTACTATCATTACTATCTTATATCTTTTGGCATGAACATGTGTATCACTACGATCGAGATTCAATAAACCATTCATTTTAGGTGCAAGACCATTGAAGGTATTATTCAAATAAACAGAGTAACTATTATTCTCTTTAAATGAATAACCGCATTGCGATAGACATAACCCAATCATGTCTATGCTCAATGCGAACACCAAATAACAATTAATTAGGTTTAACACCAATCTCGATGGTAGAGGGAGCGTGCGATGCTTGATCATATCAACATTGGAAACACTTCCAACACATATCGTCAGCTCACCTTTAGCTAGTCTCCGTTTATTCTGTAGCTTTTATTTCGAGTTACTAACACTTAGCAACCGAACCAGTATCTAATACCCTGGTGCTACTAGGAGTACTAGTAAAGTGCACATTAACACAATGTATATCCAATATACTTCTATCGACCTTGCCAGCCTTCTCATCTACCAAGTATCTAGGGTAATTCTGCTCCAATGGCTGTTCCCCTTATTACAGAAGCACTTAGTCTCGGGTTTGGGTTCAACCTTGGGTTTCTTCACTAGAGCAGCAGCTGATTTGCCGTTTCATGAAGTATCCCTTCTTTCCCTTGCCCTTCTTGAAACTAGTGGTTTCACCAACCATCAACAATTGATGCTCCTTCTTGATTTCTACTTTTGTGGTGTCAAACATCGCGAATATCTCAAGGATCATCATATATGTCCCTGATATATTATAGTTCATCACGAAGCTCTAGCAGCTTGGTGGTAATGACTTCGGAGAACTACCACTATTTCATTTGGAAGATCAACTCCCACTTGATTCAAGCGATTGTTGTACTCAGACAATCTGAGCACAAGCTCAACAATTGAGCTTTTCTCCCTTAGTTTGCAGGCTAGGAAAATCGTCGGAGGTCTTATACCTCTTGACATGGGCACGAGCCTGAAATCCCAATTTCAGCCCTCGAAACATCTCATATGTTTCGCGACGTTTTAACACGTCTTCGGTGCCTCAACTCTAAACCGTTTAACTGAACTATCACGTAGTTATCAAAATGTGTATGTCAGATGTTCGCAACATCCACAGACGACGTTCGAGGTTCAGCACACTGAGCGGTGCATTAAGGACATAAGCCTTTTACTGTCTGCATAATTGCTACTATCAACTTTCAACTAATTTTTCTCTAGGAACATATCTAAACAGTAAAACTGAAGCGCGAGCTACGACATAAATTGCGAAGACCTTTTGACTATGTTCATGATAATTAAGTTCATCTTATGAACTCCCACTCAGATAGACATCCCTCTAGTCATCTAAGTGATTACATGATCCGAGTCAACTAGGCCATGTCCGATCATCACGTGAGACGGACTAGTCAACATCGGTGAACATCTTCATGTTGATCGTATCTTCTATATGACTCATGCTCGACCTTTCGGTCTTCTGTGTTCTGAGGCCATGTCTGTACATGCTAGGCTCGTCAAGTCAACCTAAGTGTTTGCATGTGTAAATCTGTCTTACACCCGTTGTATGTGAACGTTGGAATCTAACACCCGATCATCACGTGGTGCTTCAAAACAACGAACTGTCGCAACGGTGCACAGTTAGGGGGAACACTTTCTTGAAATTATTATGAGGGACCATCTTATTTACTACCGTCGTTCTAAGTAAACAAGATGCAAAAACATGATAAACATCACATGCAATCAAATAGTGACATGATATGGCCAATATCATATTGCTCCTTTTGATCTCCATCTTCAGGGCTCCATGATCATTATCGTCACCGGCATGACACCATGATCTCCATCATCATGATCTCCATCATCGTGTCTTCATGAAGTTGTCTCGCCAATTATTACTTCTACTACTACAGCTAACGGTTAGCAATAAAGTAAAGTAATTACATGATGTTTATGTTGACACGCAGGTCATAAATAAATAAAGACAACTCCTATGGCTCCTGCCGGTTGTCATACTCATCGACATGCAAGTCGTGATTCCTATTACAAGAACATGATCAATCTCATACATCACATATCATTCATCACATTCTTCTTGGCCATATCACATCACATAGCATACCCTGCAAAAACAAGTTAGACGTCCTCTAATTGTTGTTTGCATGTTTTACGTGGCTGCTATGGGTTTCTAGCAAGAACGTTTCTTACCTACGCAAAAACCACAGCGTGATATGCCAATTGCTATTTACCCTTCATAAGGACCCTTTTCATCGAATCCGATCCGACTAAAGTGGGGGAGACAGACACCCGCTAGCCACCTTATGCAACTAGTGCATATCAGTCGGTGGAACCAGTCTCACGTAAGAGTACGTATAAGGTCGGTCCGGTCCGCTTCATCCCACAATGCCACCGAATCAAGATTGGACTAGTAACGGTAAGCATATTGAACAAAATCAACGCCCACAACTACTTTGTGTTCTACTCGTGCATAGAAACTACGCATAGACCTAGCTCATGATGCCACTGTTGGGGAACGTAGCAATAATTCAAAATTTTCCTACGTGTCACCAAGATCAACCTATGGAGTCATCTAGCAACGAGGGAGGAGTGGATCTACATAACCTTGTAGATCGCGCGCGGAAGCGTTCAAGAGAACGGGGTTGATGGAGTCGTACTCGTCGTGATCCAAATCACCGATGATCCTAGCGCTGAACGGACGGCACCTCCGCGTTCAACACACGTACGGAGCAGCGAAGTCACCTCCTTCTTGATCCAGCAAGGGGGGGGAGGAGAGGTTGATGGAGATCCAGCAGCACGACGGCGTGGTGGTGGAAGCAGCGGGATTCCAACAGGGCTTCGCCAAGCGCTGCGGGAGGAGGGAGATGTGTCATGGGAGGGAGAGGGAGGCGCCAGGGCTTAGGTGCGGCTGCCCTCCCTTCCCCCCACTATATATAGGGCCAAGGGAGAGGGGGGGCACAGCCTTGGCCCTTCCTCGAAGGAAGGGTGCGGCCAGGGAGGAGTCCATCCTCCCCAAGGCACCTAGGAGGTGCCTTCCCCCTTTAGGACTCTTCCTTTCCCTTATCTCTTGGCACATGGGCCTCTTGGGGCTGGTGCCCTTGGCCCATATAGGCCAAGGCGCACACCCCTACAGCCCATGTGCCCCCCCGGGGCAGGTGGACCCCTTGGTGGACCCCCGGACCCCTTTCGGCACTCCCGGTACAATACCGATAATGCGCGAAACTTTTCCGGCGACCAAAACAAGACTTCCCATATATAAATATTTACCTCCGGACCATTCCGGAACTCCTAGTGACGTCCGGGATCTCATCCGGGACTCCAAACAACTTTCGGGTTACCGCATACTAATATCTCTATAACCCTAGCGTCACTGAACCTTAAGTGTGTAGACCCTACGGGTTCAGGAGACATGTAGACATGACCGAGACGACTCTCCGGCCAATAACCAACAGCAGGATCTGGATACCCATGTTGGCTCCCACATGCTCCTCGATGATCTCATCGGATGAACCACGATGTCGAGGATTCAATCAATCCCGCATACAATTCCCTTTGTCTATCGGTATGTTACTTGCCCGAGATTCGATCGTCGGTATCCCAATACCTTGTTCAATCTCGTTACCGGCAAGTCTCTTTACTCGTTCCGTAATGCATGATCCCGTGACTAACTCCTTAGTCACATTGAGCTCATTATGATGATGCATTACCGAGTGGGCCTAGAGATACCTCTCCGTCATACGGAGTGACAAATCCCAGTCTCGATTCATGCCAACCCAACAGACACTTTCGGAGATACCTGTAGTGCACCTTTATAGCCACCCAGTTACGTTGTGACATTTGGTACACCCAAAGTATTCCTACGGTATCCGGGAGTTGCACAATCTCATGGTCTAAGGAAATGATACTTGACATTAGAAAAACTTTAGCATGCGAACTACACGATCTTGTGCTATGCTTAGGATTGGGTCTTGTCCATCACATCATTCTTCTAATGATGTGATCCCATTATCAATGACATCCAATGTCCATGGTCAGGAAACTGTAACCATCGATTGATCAACGAGCTAGTCAACTAGAGGCTTACTAGGGACATGGTGTTGTCTATGTATCCACACATGTATCTAAGTTTCCTATCAATAAAATTCTAGCATGGATAATAAACAATTATCATGAACAAGGAAATATAATAATTATCAATTTATTATTGCCTCTAGGGCATATTTCCAACACATGGCAATTCTGCTGAAAACAGCGTCAGTCTGGGTTAGTTCCATTCAAATCATACAAGTTAGAGTCTAAAACAAGGCCAAAAGTGTTTGTAAAAGTAGATACGAGGGAGACGTATAAACTCCCCCAAGCTTAAACCCTTGCTTGTCGTCAAGCAATTCAGTTGACAAACTGAAAGGAATAAAGAAGAACTTTTACAAACTCTGTTTGCTCTTTTTGTTATAAATATGTCAAGCTAGCATTCAAGTTTTCAGCAAAGATTATAACTAACCACATTTGCAATAATTCTCAGGTCTCAAGATTACCCATATCAATAGCATAATCAACTAGCAAGCCATAATAATAAATCTCGGATGACAACACTTTCTCAAAACAATCATAATATGATAAAACAAGATGGTATCTCGCTAGCCCTTTCTGAGACCGCAAAACATAAATGCAAAGCACCTTTAAAGATCAAGGACTGACTAGACATTGTAATTCATGGTAAAAGAGATCCAATCATAGTCACACCCAATATAAATTAACAGTGATGAATGCAAATGACAGCTCTGCTCTACAGCTAGTGCTTTTAATAAGAGGGTGATGACTCAACATAAAAGTAAATAGATAGGCCCTTCGCAGAGGGAAGCAGGGATTTGTAGAGGTGCGAGAGCTCGGTTTTGAAATAGAGGTGAATAATATTTTGAGCGGTATACTTTCATTGTCAACATAACAACTAAGAGATGGCGATATCTTCCATGCTACACACATTATAGGCGGTTCCCAAACAGAATGGTAAAGTTTATACTCCCCCTCCACCAACAAACATCAATCCATGGCTTGCTCGAAACAACGAGTGCCTCCAGCTAACAACAGTCCCAGGGGGAGTTTTGTTTTGCAATTATTTTGATTTAGTTTGCATAAAGCATGGGACTGGGCATCCCGGTGACCAGCCATTTTCTCGTGAGTGAGGAGCGGAGTCCACTCCCACTACTAGGAAAAAGCCTAGTAGTAGCGCGGGTTAAAATCTAGTAGTAGCGTGGGTGTCTGCGCTACTACTACGGTGCTACGGCTAACTAGTAGTAGTAGCGCGGTGCATCCCGCGCTACTACTACTAACTATCTGTAGCGCGTGTCTGTGACCCGCGCTACTACTATTAATTTGAAAAACCAAAAAAAATCTCGACCCCGTGCGTGCTGTCAATGGTGTCAATGGTTCGGTCGACGGCGCTGACGGCCATGGTGCGGGGCGGCGGACGGCAGTGACGCGCACATTGGCCGGGAGTAGGGAGATCTCGGCCATGACGCGCGCCTCATGGAGGCCACAGAAGCCAGCCCGGCATGGGCCAGGAGCTGGAGGACCTAGATCTTGGCGTCGTCCGTCCGGAGCAGCACCTTGTGGCGGCCCTCATGCTGTCGGAGGAGGAGGGAGATGGGTCAGCTAGGGTTCCGGATTGAATCGGAGAGGGAGGGAGGGAGGAGGAGGAGGGCTGACCTGGAGCGAGAAGAAGACGGCGAAGGCGGCGAGGAGGAGGATGCCGAGGTCGTGCTTCCGCATCTTGTAGGCGGCGAGGAGCTCGGGTGACCTCCCACCGGAGGGATCTCGGAGAGGGAGGGGGAAGAAAGCAGAGTGTACCAGCGGCGGCCACCTTTGGAGTACGAGGGAGAGAGGAGGAAAGTGAGAGAGGGGGAAAGTGAGGGAGAGAGGAGGGATTAGGCCGAGGATATGAGGATTTCACCTACCTCGTACTTAGTAGTAGCGAGGGGTATAAAACCGCACTACTACTATCAACTTAGTAGTAGCGCGGGTTTGTACCCCTCGCTACTACTATGGCATGTCCCGGGAGGGCACGGTAGAGACCGCTTAGTAGTAGCGCGGGTTAAAAACCCATGCTACTAGTATCAACTTAGTAGTAGCGAGGGGTAAAAACCCGCGCTACTAGTAAGTAGCAGTAGCGAGGGTTATAAACCCGCGCTACTAGTAAGTGTCTGCCTATAAGCTTTTTCCTAGTAGTGTCCTCTTGAGAACAACCCGCCTAGCATGGAAAATACAGGCAACCCTAGTTAATACATGAGCTATTCGAGCATACAAAACATGATGATTATTTGAAGGTTTAGAGTTTGGCACATACAAATTTACTTGGAACGGCAGGTAGATACCGCATATAGGAAGGTATAGTGGACTCATTTGGAATAACTTTGGGGTTTAAGGGATTGGATGCACAAGCAGTATTCTCGCTTAGTACAGGTGAAGGCTAGCAAAAGACTGGGAAGCGACCAACTAGAGAGCGACAACAGCCATGTACATGCATTAAAATTAATAAACATTGGATGCAAGCATGAGTAGGATATAATCCACCATGATCATAAATATCGTGAAGGCTATGTTGATTTGTTTCAACTAAATGCGTGAACATGTGCCAAGTCAAGTCACTTAAATCATTCGAAGGAGGATACCACCCCATCATACCACATCATAACCATCTCAATAGCATGTTGGCACGCAAGGTAAACCATTATAACTCATAGCTAATCAAGCATGGCACAAGAAACTATGATCTCTAATTGTCATTGCAAACATGTTTATTCATAACAAGCTGAATGAAGAATGATGAACTCATCATATTTACAAAAACAAAAGAGGTCGAGTTCATACCCGATTTTCTCATCTCAGTCAGTCCATCATATATCATCATAATTGCCTTTCACTTGCACGACCGAACGATGTGAATAATAATAGGAGTGCATGTGCATTGGACTAAGTTGGAATCTGCGAGCATTCAATAAACAGGAGAAGACAAAGCAATATGGGCTCTTGGTTAAAACAACAATAAAGCATATAAGAGTCACTTCAACAATTTAATCATGGTCTTCTCCTACTGACCCCCAAAGAAGAGAAAAGAAATAAAACTATTTACACGGGAAAGCTCCCAACAAGCAAAAGAAGAATAGGAAATCTTTTGGGGTTTTCTTTTTTAATTACTACTACAAGCATGGAAATTAAACTAATTAAAAGCTACAACTAATTTTTTTGGTTTTTCTTAAGGTTTATTAAACACACAAGAAGAAAGCATAAAAGGAAATAAACTAGCATGGATGATACAATGAAAAAGTGTGAGCACCGACATCTAGCAATGAGTGTGTGTGTACATAAATGTAATGTCGGTGAGAAATACGTACTCCCCCAAGCTTAGGCTTTTGGCCTAAGTTGGTCTATGGCCACGGCTGGCCTGGCCGATATCCATAATAATAGTTGTTGGGGTCGTACTGTGATGCAGCGGCTATCGCCTCCTGAGCTGTAGTGTGGCGACGAGCGGCCTCCGCCCTCCTCTCGTACTCATCTGCCTCCTCTCTAGTAATAGTATATCCTCCTTTTGCCCGATAATCAAAGAAAGCAGGAGCAGGGAGAGTAATACGGACAGCACGGCGTCTGTCAAAGATTAGTCGGTACTGGAGAGGTCATTCGTTCCTCTCGACAAAAGGTGGTTAACCATAGCATTAAAATCTAGATAGGCAGGAGGTAATTCAATATCATCTCCGCGTACATCTATACCAAGAAAATTAGCTACGCGAGTTGCATAAATTCCACCAAAGAAATCTCCATTAAGTCTATTAAGATGCAACCTATGTGCAACAATGGCTCCCAAATTATATGATTTGTCTCCTAACACAGCACTCCTAAGAATACTGAGGTCAGGGGCACACATGTGACATGCCTCATCTTTATCATTTATGCATCTACCTATGAAGAGAGCAAAACAATGTATAGCAGGAAAGTGGATGCTCCCTATGGTAGCTTGTGTAATATCTCTAGATTCTCCCACAGTTATATTAGCAAGAAAATCTCTAAATTCAGATTTGCGAGGATCCATTATACTACCCCATTGTGGAAGTTTGCATGCAGTGGTAAAATCCTCTAAGTCCATGGTATAAGATTTATCATAAAGATCAAACAGGACAGTTGGAGAATTATGTGAAGTGGAAAATTCAAACCTCCTCATAAAGGAACTAGTGAGGTTATGATACTCACTGCACTTCTCTTCCTCGAAGCTCACAAGATCATCATTACGCAAACATGCGTTGAATTCTTCTTTTATTCCCGCTCGATCCATAAAATTTTCAGAAGGCCACTCGCAAGGACGCACTGGAGCGTCTCTTGGTGGCTCTTCGTCAGCATCACGCATTGCAAGCATGGGTCCTTGCTTCTTTGAAGAACTACCTTGGAACATCTTCCTAAGCATTTTTGTTCCTTTGAAAAATTCTGATTTTTTTAGTAACTTCAAAATAAAAGTAAACAAACTCAATAATATTGATAGCAACCACTCCTACAAGTGCCTAGGGCCTATATCATGCATCAAAACTACTTTTGACAATATAAATTTGACATGCAAGCTCAAGAACAGGGTCACCTAAGCAGCAAAAAATTGTAATGAATAAATCACTAGAACAAAAACTAATTGGACCAATGGAGGAGTCACATACCAAGGAACAATCTCCCCAAGCAGTTTTGTGAGAGGTGCTTTGAGCAAGGAGATCGAAAATGGCAGCAAAGAGGGCTGGAACTCGTGCTTGAGTTGGTTTTTCGTGTTTGTGGGAGGAAGAAGAAGAGGATGGGTGCAGGAATAAGTGGAGGAGGGCCACCGTGGGCCCACGAGGCAGGGGGCGCACCCTCCACCCTCGTGGCAAGGTGGTTGGCCCCCTGGTGTGTTCTTTGTTCCATAAATCTTCATATATTCTAGAAAAAATCATATTTAATTTTCAGGGCATTTGGAGAACTTTTATTTTTGAGGTATTTTTATATTGCACGGATAATCAGATAACAGACAAAAATTATTTATTTTTACTTTATTTCAACTAAATAACAGAAAGTATAGAGAGGGTACAGAAGGTTGTGCTTCTAGTTTCATCCATCTCATGCTCATCAAAAGGAATCCACTAACAAGGTTCATCAAGTCTTGTTAACAAACTCATTCTGATTAACATGAAATCGGAGAAATTTCGAATAACACTAGGTTACCTCAACGGGGATATGCACATCCCCAATAATAAGTATATCATATTTCTTCTTGACAGTAGGAAGAGGAAATTCAAAACTACCAAATATAATCGATGAAATTTTTCCGATACTATGAACTTGAGGTTGTTTCCTCGGAAAATGTACCGTATGCTCATTACCATTAACATGAAAAGTGACATTGCCTTTGTTGCAATCAATAACAGCCCCTGCATTATTAAGAAAAAGTCTTCCAAGAATAATAGACATACTATCGTCCTCGGAAATATCAAGAATAACAAAGTCCGTTAAAATAGTAACGTTTGCAACCACAACAGGCACATCCTCACAAATGCCGGCAGGTATAGCAGTTGATTTATCAGCCATTTGCAAAGATATTTTAGTAGGTGTCAACTTATTCAAGTTAAGTCTTCGATATAAAGAGAGAGGCATAACACTAACATCGGCTCCAAGATCACATAAAGCAGTTTTAACATAATTTCTTTTAATGGAGCATGGTATAGTAGGTACTCCTGGATCTCCAAGTTTCTTTGGTATTCCACCCTTCAAAGTATAATTAGCAAGCATGGTGGAAATTTCAGCTTCTGGTATCTTTTTTTTATTTGTAACAATATCTTTCATGTACTTAGCATAAGGATTCATTTTGAGCATATCAGTGAATCGCATACGCTCAAAATCCTCATCATCCTTTTTCTTGGATGGTTTGGGAGGAAAAGGCATGGGTTTCTGAACCCAAGGCTCTCTTTCTTTACCATGTTTCCTAGCAACAAAGTCTTTCTTATCATAACGTTGATTCTTTGATTGTGGGTTATCAAGATCAACAGCAGGTTCAATTTCTACATCATTATCATTACTAGGTTGAGCATCATTATGAACATCTTCATTAACATTTTCATTAGGTTCATGTTCATTGCCAGATTGTGTTTCAGCATCAGACATAGAGATATCATTTCGATTATCAGGTGGTTCAGCAATAGGTTCACTAGAAGTTTGCACAGTTCTATCATTTTTCTTTTCTTCTTTTTAGAAGAACTAGGTGCATCAATATTATTTCTCTGAGAATCTTGCTCAATTCTCTTAGGGGGCCTTCAAGATACAAAGGTTCCTGGGTCATTCTACCAGTTCTAGTAGCCACTTTAATAGCATAATCATTTTTCTTATTATTCATCTCATTGAGCAATTCCTTTTGAGCTTTAAGTACTTGTTCTACTTGAGTGGTAACCATAGAAGCATGTTTGCTAACAAGTTTAAGTTCACCTCTAATATTAGCCATATAATCACTCAAGTATTTAATCATATCAGCATCTTGTTTTAATTGTCTACCAAAATAAGCATTGAAGTCTTCTTGCTTAAACATAAAATTATCAAACTCATCCAAGCACTAACTAGCAATTTTAGTAGGAGGGATTTCATCTCTATCATATCTATAGAGAGAATTTACCTTTACTACCTGTGTCGGGTTATCGAGGTCTGGAGGTTCTTCAATAAGTAAAGGGTCAAGATCATATGTTTCTTCGGCAGGCGGTAAATTAAGACCATGTATTTCTTAAATAGGAGGTAAATTCTTAACATCTTCAGCTTTAATACATTTTTCTTTCATAGATTTCTCTACCTCTTGCATATCTTCGGGACTGAGAAATAGAACACCTCTCTTCTTTGGAGTTGGTTTAGGAATAGGATCATTAATTGGAGCAGGAGCTGGCTCAGGAGGTGCCCAATTATTTTCATTTGTCAACATATTATTCAATAAGATTTCAGCTTCATCTGGTGTTCTTTCCCTAAAAAGAGAACTAGCACAACTATCTAGCTAATCTTTGGAAGCATCGGTTAGTCCATTATAAAAGATATCAAGTATTTCATTTTTCTTAAGAGGATGATCAGGCAAAGCATTAAGTAACTTGAGAAGCCTCCCCCAAGCTTGTGGGAGACTCTCTTCTTTAATTTGCACAAAGTTGTATATTTCCTTTAAAGCAGCTTGTTTCTTATGAGTAGGGAAATTTTAGCAGAGAAGTAATAGATCATATCTTGGGGACTACGCACACAACCAGGATCAAGAGAATTAAACCATATCTTAGCATCACCCTTTAATGAGAACAGAAATAATTTAAGGATATAAAAGTAGCGAGATCTCTCATCATTAGTGAACAGGGTGGCTATATCATTTAATTTAGTGAGATGTGCCACAACAGTTTCGGATTCATAGCCATGAAAAGGATCAGATTCAATCAAAGTAATTATATTAGGATCAACAGAGAATTCATAATCCTTATCAGTAACACAGATAGGTGAAGTAGCAAAAGCAGGGTCAGGTTTCATCCTAGCATTTAGAGATTGCTTATTCCATTTAGTTAATAACCTTTTGAGTTCATATCTATCTTTGCAAGCTAAAATAGTTAAAGAAGCTTCTTGATCAAATAAATAACCCTCAGGAATAACAAGTGATTCTTCATCATCACTTTCATCATCATAATCAGATTCAATATTTTCAATCTCTCTAGCCCTAGCAAGTTGTTCATCGAGAAAATCACTAAGTGGCATAGTAGTATCAGGCATAGAGGTAGTTTCATCATAAGTATCATGCATAGCAGAAGTGGCATCATCAATAACATGTGACATATCAGAACGAATAGCAGAAGCAGGTTTAGGTGTTGCAAGCTTACTCATAACAGAAGGTGAATCAAGTGCAGAGCTAGATGGCAGTTCCTTACCTCCCCTCGTAGTTGAGGGATAAATTGTTGTCTTAGCGTCTTTCAAATTCTTCATAGTGTCCAACAGATATAAATCCCAAGTGACTCAAAGAATAGAGCTATGCTCCCCGGCAACGGCGCCAGAAATTAGTCTTGATAACCCACAAGTATAGGGGATTGCAACAGCTTTCGAGGTTAGAGTATTCAACCCAAATTTATTGATTCGACACAAGGGGAGCCAAAGAATATTCTCAAGTATTAGCAGCTGAGTTGTCAATTCAACCACACCTAGAAACTTAGTATCTGCAGCAGAGTGTTTTGTAGCAAAGTAATACGATAGTGGTGGTAACAGTAACAAAAGAGTAATGAAAGCAAAGTAATATTTTTGGTATTATGTAGTGATTGTAACAATAGCAACGGGAAAGTAAATAAGCGTAAACCAGTATATGGAAAGCTCGTAGGCATCAGATCAGTGATGGATAATTATGCCGGATGTGGTTCATCATGTAACAGTCATAACATAGGGTGACACAGAACTAGCTCCAATTCATCAATGTAATGTAGGCATGTATTCCGAATATAGTCATACGTGCTTATGAAAAGGAACTTGCATGACATCTTTTGTCCTACCCTCCCGTGGCAGCGGGGTCCTAATGGAAACTAAGGGATATTAAGGCCTCCTTTTAATAGAGAACTGGAACAAAGCATTAGCACATAGTGAATACATGAACTCCTCAAACTACGGTCATCACCGGTAAGTATCCCAATTATTGTCACTTCGGGGTTAACGGATCATAACACATAATAGGTGACTATAGACTTGCAAGATAGGATCAAGAACTCTCATATATTGATGAAAACATAATAGGTTCAGATCTGAAATCGTGGCACTCGGGCCCTAGTGACAAGCATTAAGCATAGCAAATTCATATTAACATCAATCTCAGAACATAGTGGATACTAGGGATCAAACCCTAAGAAAACTAACTCGATTACATGGTAAATCTCATCCAACCCATCACCGTTCAGCAAGCCTACGATGGAATTACTCACGCACGGCGGTGAGCATCATGAAATTGGTGATGGAGGATGGTTGGTGATGGCGACGGCGATGAATCCCCCTCTCCGGAGCCCCGAACGGACTCCAGATCAGCCCTCCCGAGAGGTTTTATGGCTTGGCGGCGGCTCCGTATCGTAAAATATGATGAAATCATCTCTCTTCTTTTTTCTCCCTGAAAGCAAATATATAGAGTTGGAGTTGGAGTCGGGAGGTCTCTAGGGGGCCCACGAGTTAGGGGGGCGCGCCCT
>NC_041384.1:751954597-751959463 GCF_002162155.2 Triticum dicoccoides
CCTCCTCCTCTTGGCCGGCCCCCTCCTCCTCCCCCCTTTATATACGGAGGGGGGCACCCCATAGATACAACAATTGATCAAGTTGATCTTTTAGCCGTGTGCGGTGCCCCCCTCCACCATAGTCCACCTCGACAATACAATAGCAGTGCTTAGGCGAAGCCCTGCGTTGGTAGAACATCAACATCGTCACCACGCCGTCGTGCTGACAAAACTCTCCCTCAACACTCGAAAGGATCGGAGTTCGAGGGACGTCATCGGGCTGAACGTGTGCTGAACTCGGAGGTGTCATGCGTTCGGTACTTGATCGGTCGGATCGTGAAGACGTACGACTACATCAACCGCGTTGTGATAACGCTTCCGCTTTCGGTCTACGAGGGTACATAGACAACACTCTCCTCTCTCGTTGCTATGCATCACCATGATCTTGCGTGTGCGTAGGAATTTTTTTGAAATTACTACGTTCCCCTACAGGGTTGGGGTGGTCCGTGCCACGAAGGTGGTGATGGAGATCATAGAGGAGGGAGGGGAGTTGGGTGCTCAGTGGCATCTGCAGGGTGCTTGCTGGAATGCCGACGCAGATGGGCGCCACCGCGCTCGTTGGCGGGTTCAATTTGTCGGTTTACTCGAGAGGTGCCACCGCTATGGCTCTCTGCCTGAACTCGCTGTCACCACTGTCGCCAGGTAAGAATCAAAGGTCGAAGAGTGACAGATACGGGGAAACAGAGGAAGACAGTAGATGTAGATGGTGGCAGCAGCATTGGTTGTGGCTCCCATGCGGCGGCTTTAGCTAGGTGATTGACTAATGTGCTCCTTTCCCTTCTCCCCTATGTGATCCTTGCTCCTTGTGTTGATTTATTTGTGGTCATGCACAAGCTCGTAACTCACTGGCTGAAATTTGTGGATAGCTGCAGGAGGACTTCGGGAGGAACTGGATACGCCATTACTTAGTGCATACTTGGATTCTCTTTGTACACTAAGTTGTTCATTTGTTAATTTTGCTCAACCTGGACATACTATTACTTCAGCAATTGTAACTTATGTCAGCCCATTTTCCTTTGGTCGTCAGATTAATCAATTGTTTGCATTCAAGAAAAAGGTCAGTATCCTGCTCTATAAGGTATGTGAGATTAACAGGTTCTCTTGTCATCACAACTTTGGATTTTCTGAAATGCAAAGCAAAATAGTTCTGTGTTATCCTAGAAGAAAGTTCAGTTAAATATAGCTCTTGAATTTAAACTAGGATGTGACTTACCAACCGTTGTAAATGGTTTGTGTAAAAAGTATGGAAACATAAAAGATCTCGGCAAAACAATTGTATTCATGAAAGTGATAAGTGGACAGAATGTGATTGAATATTGTGTTTGTGAAACACCAACTAATTTCTTATATTTCACTAGAGTAATTTAGACAGCATATTTTAATGAGTCCTGGTAGCTTTTTTTTAGAAAAGGAGAAAGACCCCCGGCATCTCCATCTGGATGATGCATACAGCCATTTTATTAATTATTAACACAAGACCTTACAAAGTCATACAACAGTAAGACGAAAGCCACCATCTAAGCAACATCTGTCGCTACTCCTATCCAGTTGATGAAGGGGCGCTGATAGTCTAGGCCTAATATCAAACAGACCTCGCAGCCAAACCTAACATCTAAGACCTGAGGTTCCAACCAGGACGCCTGCCGGGTATGGGCACCCACCAGTCCGGCGTGCTCCTCAACCAGGACGCCTGTCGGGTATGAGGCCGCCGCAACCACCTGCCACCAATCCATCTTCAGAGTTGTACTGCTTCATCTATCTTGCCTAGTCTAGCTGCCGCCGACACCACCACGACGCCAAGCAGCGTCACCCTCCTACTCGAGTCCATCTCCGCTCATCGGGCGCCGAGTCTCCACTGCGCCACGCCGCCGAGATCTGCCGTCATCAATTGGCAAGATAAATCACCGCTCCTCCTCTTGTCCCCTCCAACTAGCACTTGCTCCAAAATGATGCCCCCAGGAGGGAGAACGACACCGAAGGCGCCGTCATCGTCCGATCCAGTAGACCCAGATCTAGGGTTTCCTCTGGAACTTCCCGATCAGGATGACGTGACCTGCAACGACGATCCCTCGGGAAGGGAACGACGTCCGAGACGCCGCCATCGTCCGCCAAGACCGCAGTTAGGCGCGATTTTCACCGGAAGCCACGTCATCTCGATCTCGTAGCTGGCTAGACCCGAGCGGAACCAAGCCATGAAGACGTATGGTGCCGTCGGAAAGCGGGTTGAGGACCTCCGGCCACCCCACCCCGGCCCCATCACGCGTCATTGGCCGGCCATACCCGAACCATGACGGATCTGGCCGGGACGCCAGATCCACGGCCACCGCAGCCGCCCATGGCATAGCGGAGAATCCCACCGGAGGACCTCGCCAGCCCTGGGTTCGCCGGCTGCCGCTGCACAGCCGGGACGCCGTCGTGGCTGCCGCGTGAAGACCCCGCACGAGGCACCCCAGCCGCCTGATGGGAGATCCATTGCTTCCCTCCTGCCCTAGCCCTTTAGGCGTCGGGCGCCGCCACCATCGCGGCTAGTGCCGGTGGCGGCGGCAGCAGCGATCTGCCTTGCGGGAAGGCTGGCGGCGCGAGGAATTAGGTCCCCCTGGCGTTGTCCTGGTAGCTATTAAACTCCTTATCATCTTCTACAGGGGATGTTATCTTCTTGACTCGACATTTTCCGGAACAATTACATGTTGATAGGTGACTTCTACAACGGAATTTGAGCACGTAAATTCTGGATGGAGGGATTATTTTTCCTAACTTACTACGATGTCCTCCTTAGACATGGATTATTCATGAATGTGTGTACACTAACTTAGACACACTCCCTATCTGAGCCTTCAATTCATGATGCAGCTTCTGAATTCTTGTGTCATGTTGATGCCAGTGTTACTTTCCTTTGTTGATGTCTGTAGCAATTTAGTTACATTTGAATTTTCAGCAAATGTTAACGAAAGTAGTTGATATCTAAGGTAATGGTCCATATCAACAGTTACGTGTAGTACAATTGAGAATAAAGTGTACATTCTATATAAACTAAAAACAGCAGCACTGGGAACTTTTTGAAAGAAAATGGTACATTTTATAGGGAGGGGTTTGCCATCGAGGTATTTGATGTGAAGTTTGTGTTTGAATATTATTGTTGCCCGCCCGTAGCAACGCACGGGCATTTAACTAGTTTATTATAGAGGGCTTGTGGTCACGAAATCCGATAGCAGGCGGCCACTTGCCGTGTTACGACCAAATATTAGCTGATCTCACTGTCTGCAACGCCCGCTCTGCTCCTAGGGGGACGGCACAGGTGAAACCCTAGCCATCATCGCCCCATCTCCCCTCTCCTTCTTCCACCCCGCTGCTGCAGGAGGAAGCCAATGGATAAATTTGGATTGGTGGATGGCGGTGGCGGGCTCTCATCTTCCACTAAGAGGACCTCCGGCCTAGCACGGGGTGTGGCCCTAGACGGCTTTGCGTTTGGTGGAGTAAGGGTTCGGGAGGGCGTCCCCAAAGATTTTTGGTGGCAGCTGGTTGCGGCGGCTGCGACGACAGCCCGGCGATGGCCTATGGCGCAACCCGGCAGTGGCCTATGGATCTGGGCAGTGGTGGCCGCGGCGGTGGTTTAAGAATCAAAGACGGAGATGTCATCCATGGCGGCGGCGATCACTTGCGGTTCGACTATACCCCGATTTGAAACAGAAAACTACGGATCAGGGGTGTGTGCGGCCATGAGTGCAGCCATAGAACTGAAGGGATTCATTTTCCCAAGTTCGCCATCGCTAATGCAAGGACATCATGGCTCTGCCGGAGGGGCCCTTAACATGGGATTCGGCGGTGCTTGGCAGTCGCGGCATCACCCATTAGCAGGCTCATACGAGCACAATTGGTTGTGTTGATCAACTGTGCGCGTGAGCAATTCAGGATGAAGACATTTTGAGATGTCATGTTCCATGGCACTCATGCACAAGATGCATATTCAGTGCCGAGTGGTCTGGTCGGTATTGTCAAGGATACAAGGAATAAAGGTGGTGGTCAAGTGGATGCGACGACACATTGTGTTTGAGTTTTGGTGGTGCTAATTTAGTACCACCAAGACTGGAGTTTCAGGGTGAAAACCCTTGGTGAGACCTTCGTCGGTCATACTTGGCAGTGGCGGTGTGTCGACATCGTTATCTTGTTGACGCATTGCATAAAATTTTGCTCAGTTCTGCTCTCTGGGTGAAAACTTAGGATTTAGTTTTTGACTAGTTCTGGCAACGGTGACACTTGTGTTTCCTTACCTTCCTGAAGACATTGCTTTGGAGAACCTTCTCATAGCTTGTGTGTTGTTACGGTAGTGGTTCATGTTGTTATTGGTTATTGCGTGCCTTAGATCATGGTTTTTCTTTCTTTCTTTTGTTCTTGTTTTATTTTTTGGTTGTGTGCATCCTCGATGCCTCAAGTTGATCGCCGCATTATGTTGTTGTGGAGGCCGGGTGTACTTGATATTAGTCTATTACCCTTTGTCGAAAAATCATCTTTATTATAGATGTAATTGTGTTTTTTATGGGATAGATGTAATTGTGTTAGCTAGCTCTAGGGAGTTTCATTTAGCTATATACATGATATGATTGCATCTAGAACACCTAATAATGACATAATTAGAGAAGGGTTTAGGGACCATTACGGAATACTCAAGTTGACATGACCGCCTGATCATTCCAGGCAAGGTGGACGACCGATGTGGTCAAAGAAGATGATTTCCTCGACATCCTGATTCCTTCAGGGCGCCATTGGCACTGTTCATAGACGGCAGTGGCAGCTAGCCACCCCCCCCCCCCCACGCCCCCCACCCCGCGC
>NC_041384.1:751959802-751981764 GCF_002162155.2 Triticum dicoccoides
GCTGAGGTGATGGAATTTTGGGGAGCTAGAGGTTGTGTGTCAACTAGTCAGATCGAACGATGCCGAAGCTCCCCTTCCCTTACGTAGCGCTGGCGACAGGGGACCCTAACCTGAGTTGGTCTGATCAGGGGGCATTAGTTAGATCAAAGTGTTGGGGAACGTAGTAATTTTAAAAAAATTCCTACGCACACGCAAGATCATGGTGATGCATAGCAACGAGAGGGGAGAATATGTCTACGTACCCTCGTAGACCGAAAGCGGAAGCGTTTATCAACACGGTTGATGTAGTCGTACACCTTCACGATCCGTCCCAATCAAGTACCGAACGTACGGCACCTCCGCGTTCAGCACACGTTCAGTTCGATGACGTCCTCGCCTTCTTCATCCAGCAAGAGGGACGAAGTAGTAGATGAGTTCCGGCAGCACGACGGCGTGGTGACGGTGTTGGTGAAGAACAATCTTCGCAGGGCTTCGCCTAAGCACTGCGAAAACTATGATGGAGGATAAACTAGAGGGAACGGGGTTGCCGGCACACGGCTTGGTGTTTCTTGATGTGTATTGGGTGCTAGCCCTACCCCTCTATTTATATGTTGAGCCTTGGGGTCGAAACTTGGAATAAAAGCCTCCACAAAGTCGGTTTCACCCGAAAGGCAACAGTCCTTCTCGGACTCCAGGGCCAGACGCCAGGGTTCCCCGCGTCTGGACCCAGACGCCAGGGTTCCCGGCGTCTGGACCCAGACGCCAGGATTCCCGGCGTCTGGACCCAGACGCCAGGGAACCTCGCGTCTGGCCCCTGGACTCTGCAAAACTTCCTTTTGCGATTTCCAAAAACCTTGTGGGCTTTCCCCTTTGGCCCAAATAAAGTGTTCTCATACCCAAACATTTCGGGAAACATCCGGAACCCCTTCCGGTGAATTCCGGAACCCTTCCGGAGATCAAAAACTATTATCCCATATATAAACTTTATCTCTGGACCATTCTGGAGTTCCTTGTCATGTCCGTGATCTTATCCGGAACTCCGAATAACATTCGTTTACCAACATACATAACTCATAAATACTATATCGTCAATGAACGTTTAAGCGTGCGGACCCTATGGGTTCGAGAACTATGTAGACATGACCGAGACACTTCTCTGGTCAATAACCAATAGTGGAACCTGGATGCCCATATTGGCTCCTACATATTCTACGAAGATCTTTATAGGTCGAACCGCATAACAACATACATTGTTCCCTTTGTCATCGGTATGTTACTTGCCCGAGATTCGATCGTCGGTATCTCAATACCTAGTTCAATCTCGTTACCGGCAAGTCTCTTTACTCGTTCCGTAATACATCATCCCGCAACTAACTCATTAGTTACAATGCTTGCAAGGCTTATAGTGATGTGCATTACCGAGTGGGCCCGGAGATACCTCTCCGACGATCGGAGTGACAAATGCTAATCTCGAAATACGCCAACTCAACAAGTACCTTCGGAGACACCTGTAGAGCACCTTTATAATCACCCAGTTACGTTGTGACATTTGGTAGCACACAAAGTGTTCCTCCGGTAAACGGGAGTTGCATAATCTCATAGTCGTAGGAACATGTATAAGTCATGAAGAAAGCAATAGCAACATACTAAACGATCAAGTGCTAAGCTAACGAAATGGGTCAAGTCAATCACATCATTCTCCTAATGATGTGATCCCGTTAATCAAATGACAACTCATGTCTATGGTTAGGAAACTTTAACCATCTTTGATTAATGAGCTAGTCAAGTAGAGGCATACTAGTGACACTATGTTTGCCTATGTATTCACACATGTATTATGTTTCCGGTTAATACAATTATAGCATGAATAATAAACATTTATCATGAAATAAGGAAATAAATAGTAACTTTATTATTGCCTCTAGGGCATATTTCATTCACAAAGTGCACGTACGTTGGTTCATGGGCCCCTTCGCTTAGCGTTATCTTTTTTTCTATTGGGCTATTAGATCTTACTGGCCTGTTAGCCATTACATCAAACCAACGGGGAAGCAACACGAATTGTGAAAAAAAAACAGGGATAACAACACGAATGGGGTTATGATCAAACTCCTATCTATAGAGTACACTAGTAGAATGCCCGTGTGTTGCTACGGGCCTTTCATTGTATAAAACTCGGTGAATTTTTGGTCCTTCCTAATGATCATGGCCTGAACACCCTTGTCGATGGATTCTTTTTGGAAGTCAATATAATATATGTCCCTCTCTCTCTCAATATATAAATATATATAGAAACACAGCTTTTGTATTATCATATGCATCTCTTCTGATTGTGTGAAACTCGATGATTTTTCGGTCCGATTCATCATAACACTTTGTCAATCGACCTTTTCAAAGCATCATCGGAAGCCATCAGTTTTTACCTATGATCTACAAAAGTGAACATATAAACAATATAAAAGAACTCATATAGAATATATATTCATTGGTCAGATGATAAATGCAAATAGGTTGCCATTTTTAGTCTAAGTGACAACATATTTTTAGTAGAGTGACTCGCATTTCAATTTTAGTAAACTGTAAGCTCATTCGTAAATCATTTGTCGGTAACTTTTCTCTAGAAATGTCTTGTTAGGGTATCTGATATTTTTCAATATATAAAAGTATGTGGCATTTTATCTCATAGCAAACAACCGTACCTTTTCTGATACTTAAAAAAACAATTCACTCTGTCCTTTTGTCACCGCATGGCACAACGCTCACCCACATATCATTCTCCCGCCCTGCTCTCCTTGCTGACACCGTTGCCATCTGTCCCCGCCACGGAGTTCAACCAGCACCTTCCTCTCAGCGTCGTCTCCCCTTCCCTCCATGGCGTCGCCCCTCCCTGTACAACAACGGGCCCGTACTCTAGTGATTCAACATTAATCTTGTCTCACATATACCTTAAACTAAGCATCCACGCATTGCCACAGAATAGCAATAAATAATCAAACAATTGTTCTTATTCATAAAATAATAGTATGTCAAATATGATGACTTATACTTTCCACTCATATAACGACAAACTGATTCTCCAACGCTTTCGCTCTATCAATAATTGATGTGTCTCCTTAACCATGATCTATTTATTTTTAAAAGACAAAAGAAACTCCTAACCCTCCTTTCTATTCTCTTTTTTTGCAGGGCCATTATCTTTCATTCTCGACACCATGTTTAAGCTCTCTTTTCAATATCTGTACTCCCTTCTTGATTGATTGTCCTAACAACCAAAACCTGAAGCATTTTGCTTCAAAGAACAGATACCGAGCGAAACCCCACAAGATAAGACATATTTCATGACCGAAGCACACTTGAGAAATTGTTCCTACTTTGCAAATTCATACTTCCTAGCTAAATTACCTCTTCTAGAGAATTATTTCAAGCTCTAATCTTCAAATAATGGGAAGGAGAAACTACCATGCCAAGCAACTTATTTATGTTATCATTAGATCAACTTCTTTTGGTTGTTATAGAAGAAAGCAAGGGCTAGAAGAAAAAAGGAAGATAAACCAAAGGAACCCGAAATGGCAAAACTTAAGAAAGACTCAACTCATTATTTTAACTGACCAAGCTTTAGACTCTCTAGTTGATTTAGCTTTATTGTAGGAGTACATGACAAATTACATGCTAACATAAAAGAAGGCCAAATACACCAAATGTATTTTGTGCGAACATAATAATGGTGTCTTCTTTGCTGCCATTTCATAGTGTTGGAGCTTTTCTTCAGTACACACTACAGGGAGAAACAAAGATATGTTACTTGAAATAACTCCATCCATTATACAAAGAAATTGGCCCAACAGTTTCTATTATCGTAATATTTTTTTGTCTATTTTCGTCTAACACAGCCAAATATCACTAATCGTCCAAAGGTTCAGACGGCAACGGCTCACGACCTCAGACATGACTGCCTCATGAAGCGTTGTTGCTTCAGTACACACTACAGGGAGAAACCAAGACATGTTACTTGAAATAACTCCATCCATCATAGAAAGAAATTTGCCCAACAGTTTCTATTATCCTAATATTATTTTTTTAGCCAAATATCAGTAATCATCCGGAGGTTCAGACGGCATCGGCTCACGACCTCAGACATGACTGCCTCATGAAGCATTGTCGCCTCATTGCCCCCCCCCCTAGTGGCACCGCCTCCACGGGCAGGTTTCGTTAGTCGAAGCGCGTGCAATGTTTGGCTCTTCCTATGTTTTTTTGCAAAATTAAATACAGATAAACAATTAACTTCAAGAATATAAGCTGAATTTAGATTACTCAGGCAAACAATAGAGAAGCAATGTAAACTTCGGTAGAGAAAACCTTGTATATGTGTCAGTACATAATCTATGAGAGGGAACGCAAGAAGCATATAGTACCATCTTAGGTCTTCCTACCATCATATCAATGTGTCAATACAGGATTACTTCAGATGCACACAATGACAACAACATTGAATTAGTTATACATCCTATATTTTGACAAAATGATGGATTCCTTCTGATGACGGCATGCTTCCAAGCCCATACCAGCTGAAAATACAAACAATATAAGAACCAAACTATAGTGATTAAAAGACATGCATGGCCATTTCTAAATTTTTGTTTTACTATTTCTCCCATTCTAGCATCTATTAGGATAATTATTCCGAAATCCAAACTACCAAGGACAAGGATATAGCCTTTGTAACATAGGAACTTTAGCTTCTAACTTCTGGCCCTATCACAAGATTCCGTTATAATGTTTTGCATATGTTTATTCAGATTGCATATTAAAAAAACTGTTCCCACTGCTCCTCATTGATTAAACCAAGCTCACACACGCACGCAAAAAAGCTAGCAGAGAAACAACTAGGTGAATCATTAACTTATGAGTATACATCTGAGCCACAAAGGGATGTCTAAAGGTCAATGAAATTTAGTGCATAAAATCACAAATAGGAGAAAAGCCAGATTACAAGTATACATCTGAATCTTAAATGGATGTCTGGCCATTTTAGTAATCAAGAGTTGTACTGCTGCTAGATAAAAAAAATCCTACATTTGTTTTCTTACGAGGTTCAAGTTAAAATGTTTGGCCGAATACTGAGCTCAATATGCACAAAAAATATGAACCACCATCAAGAACTTTTTTACGTGGGCGATGAGCTTCCTCGAAGCTGCACCAAAAATATGGACCAACATTAGTATAATCATCGGTCATCCTCCCCAGCTTACTTTGAGCTTTCTCGAACCTAGATAACCATTTCATAAAAAAGGTTATCTGTTTACTAATTCCTATATGAACCCTAGATATAAACAAACTAAGTCTATGAAGCAATTGCATGGAGAGAAATTAGCTTTGTTACAGTAGGCCAGGTGATGGAAAGCAAGGGTGAACATTCTGCGGTGCAGACTACAATTGGAATGAAATCATATATCAGGTCCATTTGTGAGTTGATATTTAGTTTTGAGCAGAAACAAAAGGAATACAATTTTGTATCATTGTTAAATATGGCCTGAAAAGGCACATCTGCATTGGTATTATTATTTTTGCAAAATGGCGATACCACTCTAGAAGAAGAAATAGAATCCTGACAACTGCTTGGGCTGTCACTTGCAAGCAGTAAAAACAGCATGTATAACAAAAAGTTGGTGGGAAACACAACTGAGCAAGATCAAACCTTAATTTTTCATGACCATGAATCCCCGAGCGCAACAAAGGCATTGTAATATATCTTATAACCTTTCATCGAATAAGCTTCTCACAAACACAGCCGTATATAAAGACCAAAATGACTGAACAGGAAAATAGAGCATACAAATATGAAACAATGGAGCAAGAGACAGACTTGAAATGTTGCAGATGTTGCCTAGTGGAGCAGACATACAAATTCACTGGATAAATTTAAAAAAAAACATGAGGAACCTTTAAAACAAACTAAATTTACAGGATAGAAGTTAGAAATGAAGTAAAACACTATAAAGTTGTCAAAGATCATTGGCAAGTCATTTGAAGAATGTAAGTTAGTAACGCATATTGTCCAATCAGCCGAAAAAATTAGTTGGAATTAAATTTGAAGATTTGAAATTTTAATTGCATCACTTGTAGGTTGCGAACTGAGATTCAATAACTAACTGATTTTTTTTCTCAAAGCACCTTCAGTGACCAGCAGGTTACCGCCGCTACACAGAGAGTCAGGCCCATTGCCTCCGCGTCTGCTCCCAGCTCCATCAGCGGACCACCACCATATCCCGCGGCAGCTCCAGCGGCGTCCCTTCCGATCGGGGGCGACCACATCAGCGCCCAACACAAGCAGCGCACACACGGACGTCCCCACCACGACGTGCAACAACATCAGCCTATCGGCGGCGGTGGGGGGCCTCCACATGGGCGCGCAGCTCGAGCAGCCCAAGCACAAATTGAGCTAAATACCCATGCCTTGCCACTTGATGATAAACAAAGTATGGGTTTGTTAGTTAATATACTTAATCAAATACGCCGAGTACAACATATGTTCAGTTTTACCACATCTCATATGTACATTATTGATCTCATCAAACATTTCTGAATGTTAACATACACAAACAAAAGGTCATATCGTAACTCCTAACATACATACATGAATGTTAGCATTGTCGATGTCCTAGGGGTAAAGAATCTGCATTGTTTCGTAACGAGTCTCGCCACTTTCGTCTGTTCTTGTGGTTACTCTCATAATCATAGACAATCTATTTTTTGGAAAGATCGGGACGGTGTCAAGAGAAAGCTGATCAGATGCCATAAGCCCATAATCATGTGCGAAGATGAAACTTAGAACGTGCCTTGCACTACAGTGAAAAAATTTACCTCTCATATTTGCAAACCCAATGGGTAATAAGTAATCCCATATGCACCCTTTCTCCGAGCCACATCGTGGTCGCCACCACGCTTGTGAGCACGCTTGCCTTCCTCACGCACACTGCTTAGTTTCGGCTTCACCCCTGGCAATATTTAGTGAATACAAAAAACACTGACCTAAATAGATAAGCTTGATTCTTCACTGCAGAGAATAATTTGGAGGTATTAGCAAAGACATGTACCCCATAATTTTGCATGACATAATGGTGTGAGCATCAAAATCATTGAAACAAGAGTCTGTCAATTCAATAAACTCTTCCATTTCACTAAATCATCTAGCATCTCATAAGACCAAGCAGAATGACATTTTCAGGATGTAGTTTTGTTGTTGCCTTTCCTAGTCAAACTATATCGCAACTAAGAAGCACAAAAGGCTCAGAATTAAAAAAAATGAGGACTGCACAAATTAGTCACGATGGTATTGGAACTGCAAGCATCCTGCTAGGAAGGCCAATGGTCAAAACAAATATTGAGTCAGGACATAAAAGCAAGTTTTCAAGCGTCACAGATTGCAAAATCATGGAACAGTATGCGGATGCATTGCAATGTTTATTGGGTGTACTTATCCATGCTAGGCAGTTTATAAATGTACATCAACCTTTTCTGTCGACCTATGAAATCCAACTTTTGGCTTCTCCAATTAAAAAAACTTGAGCTAAAGAATGGTTGTAACAATCTATAACACAGACCTTCACCAACAGAAGACGATCTTACTGGTCTTTCTTCTTCCCTTATGAACCATAAACACATATAGGTCACTACCAGACAATACAAGGGTTGTTCACTCAGACTGGAGGCCGAGGCACACACCTGTACCCAATCAAGGAGACTGCTGGCCCTCCTAGATTACTGCCAATAGAGAGCTCCTTTAGGTAGGTGAAGAAAACAACATGAATGTGTATAGAGGTTGAATTAACACAAATGAAGAAGCTCCACTGTATAGTTAGCAGGGAAGAAATTTCCTTGCTCATCCTTGTTAGCAGGGAAATACTTAAAATATCAAGAAGGCCAATAGTGTAGTTATATGCCACATATACGACAGAGGTCTAACAGTATACAGGACATAGCACAAGGGCAACAGATTTCTTTGCTCAGATGACTAACACGAACCCCCTGAAGATAACACAAGGGCGAGAATTTGGAATACATATGAAACAAAATATAACTAAATTGCAAATGCTACTTCTGTAAAACTGTTTTTTTCTTTTCAGATCAAGATTCAAGACATCAGATACACTACCTCAATCTCATACCAACAAAGTAAACAAGGAGCTATACTATGTCCCTTACAAACTGACCGACGGCCTTCACGAGGCAGGCAGGGCGAGGGGCGGCGGCAGCGGAAACAAGAACCCTAGAAGAGACATGGCCAAGCGACAGGAGATTGGAGAGATCGAGAGAGAGAGAGGAGTTAGTCAATAGGTTTCTGAGTCGAGGGGAAAAACGATTGAGAAAAAAGAAGCTTGGGGCGGTGGTGCTGGAAGTTAGAGACGAAAAAACCAACGAAAAAAAAGAACAAAAGTGGTGGGACGAAAAAAACCGTGAAGACTACCATTCCAACTTCTCTATGCTTTATAAACTATTTTACTAGCCATAGATTCATCAAAATAAACAAAGAACACACGAAAAACAGAATCTGTCAAAAACATAACAGTCTGTAGTAATCTGTTGCTAGCGCAAGATCTGAAACCCCAAAAATTCAAAAATAAATTGATAGACGTGAGGAATTTATATATTAATCATCTGCAAAAGAATTAACTAAATATCACTTTCCAAATAAAAATGGCAGTAGTTCTCGTGAGCGCTAAAGTTTCTGTTTTTTACAGCAAGTTCAACAAGACTTTTCCCAAGTCTTCCCAACGGTTCTACTTGGCACAAACACTAATTAAACACAAAAAACACAACCAAAACATAGGCTAGATAAATTATTTATTACTAAACAGGAGCAAAAATCAAGAAATAAAAATAAAATTGGGTTGCCTCCTAACAAGCGCTATCATTTAACGCCCCTAGCTAGGCATAACAAGCAAGAATAGATCTAGGTATTGCCATCTTTGGTAGGCAATCCATAAGTGGCTCTCATAATAGATTTATAAGGTAATTTAGTTTTCTTTCTAGGAAAGTGTTCCATGCCTTTCCTTAATGGAAATTGGAATCTAATATTTCCTTCCTTCATATCAATAATTGCACCAATCGTTCTAAGAAAAGGTCTACCAAGAATAATAGGACATGAAGGATTGCAATCTATGTCAAGAACAATAAAATCTACGGGCACATAATTCCTATTTGCAACAATAAGAACATCATTAATTCTTCTCATAGGTTTCTTAATAGTGGAATCCGCAAGGTGCAAGTTTAGAGAGCAATCATCAAAATCACGGAAACCTAACAAATCACACAAAGTCTTTGGAATCGTGGAAACACTAGCACCCAAATCACATAAAGCATAGCATTTATGATCTTTAATTTTAATTTTAATAGTTGGTTCCCACTCATCATAAAGTTTTCTAGGGATAGAAAACTTCCAATTCAAGTTTTTCTTCATAAGATTGCATCAAGGCATCAACGATATGTTTAGTAAACGCTTTATTTTGACTATAAGCGTGAGGAGAATTTAGCACGGATTGCAACAAGGAAATACAATCAATCAAAGAGCAATTTTCATAGTTAAATTCCTTGAAATCCATAATAGTGGGTTTAGCAACATCTAGGGTTTTAATTTCTTCAATCCCACTTTTATCAAATTTAGCATCAAGATCAACAAATTCCGAATTCTTAGAACACCTTCTAGGTAAAGGTGGATCATATTCAGTCCCATCATTATCAAGATTCATATTGCAAAACAAAGATTTAATAGGGGACACATCAATAACTTTTAGATCTTCATCTTTATTTTCATAGCAACTAGAAGAACACGCTCTTATAAAGGCATCTTTCTTAGCACGCATCCTAGCGGTTCTTTCTTTGCACTCATCAATGGAAATTCTCATGGCTTTGAGAGACTCATTGATATCATGCTTAGGTGGAATAGATCTAAGTTTCAAAGAATCAACATCAAGAGCAATTCTATCAACGTTCCTAGCCAAATCATCAAGCTTAAGCAATTTTTCTTCAATCATAGCATTAAAATTCTTTTGCGAAGTAATAAATTCTTTAATATTAGATTCAAAATCAGAGGGTATCTTATTATAATTTCCATAAGAATTGTTGTAGGAATTACCATAATTATTAGAGGGATTACTAGGATAAGGCCTAGGATTAAAATTTCCTCTACCAAAATTGTTCCTACCAACAAAATTCACATCCATAGATTCATTATTATTCTCAATCAAAGTAGAGAAGGGCATATCATTAGGATCAGAAGAAACACTCTTATTAGCAAATAATTTCATAAGTTCATCCATCTTTCCACTCGAAACATTAATTTCTTCTATCGCATGCACCTTTTTATTAGTAGATCTTTCAGTATGCCATTGAGAATAATTAACCATAATATTATCTAGGAGTTTAGTAGCTTCTCCTAAAGTGATTTCCATAAAGTGCCTCCCGTGGTCGAATCTAAAAGATTTCTAGAAGCAAAATTCAATCCGGCATAAAAATTTTGTATAATCATCCACAAATTTAAACTATGAGTAGGGCAATTACGTATCATTAATTTCATTCTCTCCCAAGCTTGTGCAACATGTTCATGATCAAGTTGCTTAAAATTCATAATATCGTTTCTAAGAGAGATGATCTTAGCGGGAGGAAAATACTTAGAGATAAAAGCATCTTTTCACTTGTTCCATGAATCAATACTATTTTTAGGCAAAGACGAAAACCAAGCTTTAGCATGATCTCTAAGCGAAAAAGGAAATAGCTTCAATTTAACAATATCATTATCCACATCTTTCTTCTTTTGCATGTCACACAAATCAACGAAGCTATTTAGATGGGTAGCGGCATCTTCACTAGGAAGGCCGGAAAACGGATCTTTCATGACAAGATTCAGCAAAGCAGTATTAATTTCACAAGATTCAGCATCGGCAAGAGGAGCAATCGGAGTGCTAATAAAATCATTATTGTTGGTATTGGTGAAGTCACACAATTTAGTATTATATTGAGCCATCGTGACAAGCAAGCAAACTAACACACAAGCAAACAAAAAGCAAGAGGGCAAAAAGAGGAAAATAGAGAGGGGGGATAGAGAGAGAGGGCGAATAAAATGGCAAGGGTGAAGTGGGGGAGAGGAAAACGAGAGGAAAATGGCAAATAATGTAATGCGGGAGATAAGGGTATGTGATGGGTACTTGGTATGTTGACTTTTGCGTAGACCTCCCCGGCAACGGCGCCATAAATCCTTCTTGCTACCTCTTGAGCACTGCGTTGGTTTTCCCCGAAGAGGAAGGGATGATGCAGCAAAGTAGCGTAAGTATTTCCCTCAGTTTTTGAGAACCAAGGTATCAATCTAGTAGGAGGCTACGCGCGAGTCCCTCGTACCTGCACAAAACAAATAAATCCTCGCAACCAACACAAATAGGGGTTGTCAATCCCTATAAGGCCACTTACGAGAGTGAGATCTGATAGATATGATAAGATAATATTTTTGGTATTTTTATGATAAAGATGCAAAGTAAAATAAAGGCAAAGGAAATAGCAAAGGAAATAACTAAGTAGTAGGAGATCAATATGATAAAGATAGACCCGGGGGCCATAGGTTTCACTAGTGGCTTCTCTCGAGAGCATAAGTATTCTACGGTGGGTGAACAAATTACTGTTGAGCAATTGACAGAATTGAGCATAGTTATGAGAATATCTAGGTATGATCATGTATATAGGCATCACGTCCGAGACAAGTAGACCGACTCCTGCTTGCATCTACTACTATTACTCCACTCATCGACCGCTATCCAGCATGCATCTAGAGTATTAAGTTAAAAACAGAGTAACACCTTAAGCAAGATGACATGATGTAGAGGGATAGACTCATGCAATATGATGAAAACCCCATCTTGTTATCCTCGATGGCAACAATACAATCCGTGCCTTGCTGCCCTTACTGTCACCAGGAAAGTACACCGCAAGATTGAACCCAAAGCTAAGCACTTCTCCCATTGCAAGAAAGATCAATCTAGTAGGCCAAACCAAACTGATAATTCGAAGAGACTTGCAAAGATAACCAATCATACATAAAAGAATTCAGAGAAGATTCAAATATTGTTCATAGATAGACTTGATCATAAACCCACAATTCATCGGTCTCAACAAACACACCGCAAAAAGAAGATTACATCAAATAGTTCTCCACAAGAGAGGTGAGAACGTTGTATTGAGATCTAAAAAGAGAGAAGAAGCCATCTAGCTACTAACTATGGACCCGTAGGTCTGAGGTAAACTACTCACACTTCATCGGAGAGGCTATGGTGTTGATGTAGAAGCCCTCCATGATCGATGCCCCCTCCGACGGAGCTCCGGAACAGGCCCCAAGATGGGATCTCATGGATACAGAAAGTTGCGGCGGTGGAATTAGGGTTTTGGCTTCGTATCTGATCGTTTGGGGGTACGTGGATATATATAGGAGGAAGGAGTACGCCAGTGGAGCAACAGGGGGCCCACAAGGGTGGAGGGCGCGCCTGGTGGGGGTGGGCGCGCCCCCCTAACTTGTGGCCTCCTATTTCCTTTCTTGACATAGGGTCCAAGTCTCTCGGGTCTTGTTTGTTGAGAAAATCACGTTCCCGAAGGTTTCATTCCATTTGGACTCCGTTTGATATTCCTTTTCTTCGAAACCCTAAAACAGGCAAAAACAACAATTCTGGGCTGGGCCTCCGGTTAATAGGTTAGTCCCAAAAATAATATAAAAGTGGATAATAAAGCCCAATAATGTCCAAAACAGTAGATAATATAGCATGGAGCAATCAAAAATTATAGATGCGTTGGAGACGTATCACCGCCATCATCAACAACTCTTCCCCCCTCTATGCAGCGGTGTAACGTCTCTCTTACCCGCTGTAATCTCTACTTAAACATGGTGCTCAACGCTATATATTATTCCCCAATGATGTATGGCTATCTTACGATGTTTGAGTAGATCCGTTTTGTCCTATGGGTTATTTGATGATTGTGATTGGTTTGAGTTGCATGTTTTATTATTGGTGCTGTCCTATGGTGATCTCCGTGTCGCGTAAGCGTGAGGGATCCCCGCTGTAGGGTGCTGCAATACGTTCATGATTCGCTTATAGTGGGTTGCGTGAGTGAATGAAACACAAACCCGAGTAAGGGGGTTGTTGCGTATGGGATAAAGAGGACTTGATGCTTTAATGCTATGGTTGGGTTTTACCTTAATGATCTTTAGTAGTTGCGGATGCTTGCTAGAGTTCCAATCATAAGTGCATATGATCCAAGTAGAGAAAGTATGTTAGCTTATGCCTCTCCCTCATATAAAATTGCAATAATGATTATCGGTCTAGTTATTGATTGCCTAGGGACAAATAACTTTCTCGTAACAAAACACTCTTTACTAAAACTAATTTAGTTGTCTCTTTATCTAAACAGCCCCTAGCTTTTATTTACGCGCTCTTTATTACCTTGCAAACCTATCCAAAAACACCTACAAAGTACTTCTAGTTTCATAATTGTTCTAGGTAAAGCGAACGTCAAGCGTGCGTAGAGTTGTATCGATGGTCGATAGAACTTGAGGGAATATTTGTTCTACCTTTAGCTCCTCATTGGGTTCGACACTCTTACTTATCGAAAACTGTTGCGATCCCCTATACTTGTGGGTTATCACTTGTCGGGATCGTAGTTCTCGAATTCCTCTTCCACACCCTGTACCAGTTCCTGGATGTTTGTAGGTGACATGCAGTCGGTTAGAGACTGGAGAGAGTTATGGAAGCAGAGGTCCAAACAATTTAACTCAGGGCTATTTGGGGGCTGTTGTAGCAATCGGATGTCAAGATCAGTTTGTTCCACAGCTTCTCGAAAAGCTACATCATTGGGAAGGACATGAGGCTTTGCGTTATCCTGTTGGATGAATATTGTTGCTCCCTCATCATCGTCAGGCCACTTATCCTGAATTGCCGGGATAACCTTATTGATTAGATAATCTCTGCACATAGGCCTGGTTACTTTCACTGATGTCAACACTTTTGTTCCCTTTGTTCTGTTCTGACTTGTCCGCTTCGCCTCAGTCTCTTCGACGAATGCCCAAATGCCGATCTTCCCATCGAATGTTAGCTCCCCCTCATTGTTATATCGAGGCCTGGCAACAGTTGTTAGGAACATTACTTTCCCAATGTTGTGTGTGTTTGACACGGTGCGCTTCGGTTCTGGTTCTCCTGGAAGTACATAGTAACTATTCTTCACTCTCGTCATGTCAACCATATTCATCATTGGTTTGAATATAGCCCGAGAAGTTGAGATCGAATTGTCATCGACCATTGACACACAAAATTTCAATCTCGCAAGCTTGTTCTCTAGCTTGAGATGAGGCTTCACGGTGCTTGTGATGCGGTTGAGCTCATTCAACTGGAACCTCTTATGTAGGGTTGATCAGGCCACACCTAGAGACTGTCCCGAAGATCGAATTATTCTTCTTTTATTCAATGGGATTGTTGAGGTCCTCTCTAGATCCAGCTCCTTTCTCTTTCGGCCAGATCTTCCTGGCTTCTTGCTTGAGACATCTACTTCTTTGCCATCGGCAATTTGCTTTTTAGCGTCTTCCCAGATTCTTTCAACAGATCGTACACTTATGTCCAACAGGTTTGAGACTACCAGCTTGTCGTCTGGTTGAACAAACCCATCTCTGAGCTCGATTACCAGCAAGGCAAAGTAAACACCATGCCTCTCCTTATCTGACAATTCTCTTCTCTTCTCTTGAAGTATCCAATTCATAACTTCATCCTCTTCCTCTTGAGCTTCATCCTCTTTCCCTTCATCTTCTTGAGGCATCCAATTCATATCTTCATCGTCTTCCTCTTGAGGCATCAAGTTCAAATCCATAACTACATTCTCTGCCACTTGAGGTTCCTCCTCTTGAGGCATCAAATTCAAATTAATACCTTCATCGTCTTCCTCTTGAGGCATCATGTTCAAATCCATACTCCTGCTATCAATGACAAAAGATGAGTACATCATGGTACCATAACAAGGATATACACATAAAAATGAGTAGAATGACAGGAGCCTTGCAACCATTACAAAAATGTGAAGTACTGACTAAGAAATGTTATGACTAAGAAATGAAGCTACTCCTTTGTAACACCATTTCATTTCTTATGAAACTTCCAACTCCTGTCATTTCAGAAAGAATTCCAATCCATCATGACTAATTTTGAAGTTTATGTCATTAGTTTATCAACTTCATTTTTATGACTAATTTTGCTTAACTTTATGTAATGTTATTAAGTGATATGCTGCTGTTTGTGGTACAACTCCTGTTAATACTCCTGTCAATAGAATCAAAACAGTACAAATTTACTGATATTGTTAAATGTACTCCTGTCAATAGAATCAAAACTGACTTATTACCTTTGCATATAAACGACTCCTAGTGTGAAACAAGTGCATAAAACCTGATTGGAGTAAATTTTCACCGAATCTTAACTAGAGTACAATTGGATTTCAACTCCTGTCATACAATTGGATTTTACTGTATGTATCTTAACTAAATTTTGACCATGTCTTGTTCCTTTCTTGCTTGCTTGCTTCTCTTGACTTCCAATGGGAAGTTACTTTCTGTATGCGTATATATTGTCAATTTCTGTAACAGGATTTTGTTGTGAATCTCAAATCTAAATTAGTTCCAGAGAAATGCATTCAGTGTACCTTCATGTCAAACTAATCCAGTTTACTGAATTTTACTCTAGTTAGAGTAGTTTTGCTGAATTTTACTCTACTTATAGTAGTTTTAACTGAAGTTACTCTACTTACAATAGTTTTAACTGAATTTTACTCTACTTACAGTAGTTTCTACAGCCATTCTCTTGTTTGTTCCTCTAGTACTGATAGAGGTCCCAGAGCTAGTAGCAGTTCCTCTAGCAAGTGCCATATATAACTACTCTACTTACTTACTCATCATCTCATGATTCTGCTCCTAACCTCTTTTTTACCGACATGAATGAATTTGTCTTATTTCTGCTACTTTGGAGCAGGTTTTTCCTTCTCTGTCTCTGAACTATGATGTGCTCTGCTAAAGTGCTAATGCCACTAAATCATCTTGTTCTGTCTGGCTTAACAAGATCCACATTCTCATTTCAAAAAAAGGCTTCACAATTTCACAGCTACTCCTAGTACATTCTTCTGATGCCAATCAATGCACAATGCACAGAAAAATCCTCATGATATTCCTCCCACAAGGTAGAGTGGAAAGGAAATAATAACTAGAGAGTGATAGCAGCCAGTCTTTTGTGACTGGAATATATTCATAACAGAATAAATTCAACTGGCCCATGTTTTTTTCCTTCATTCACCACCAATTTTACTCTACTTACAGTAGTTCCTCTAGTAACAGTTCTACAGACAGTGTTTGTTCAGATCATAATTGCTCTGCATCTACTGATTTTTTTCTGTGCCATGTCAAGCATAGATAGGTTCAATTAATTTGCTTGAATTATCAAAATTACTGTCACTACTACTGTATGCTTTGACACTGTCAAAACTGAGAATTTGCAAGAGTTTTGCTTGATGTTATACTGATGTCGAAACTGAAATTTTCCTTACTATTGTTAGTTGTTGAACTTTGTACTCCTCCAGTGGTAGAGATTACTAATCCATGCTAAATTGGAATGGAGCACATTTTTTTAACACAGGCCATGCATAAATGGTGTTATCTTGAATGACTGATCTAAGTCACATATCTTACGAGTTAATTTTTGATACAGCAAGCAACATCATGACGAAGAGACTACAACAACAACAGTCGCTACAGATCAATCGACAGGGGGAGAATAGCAGAAGACCAGAGATTGTACTGAACTCCAGAAGAGCAGGAGTACCTTCTTCTTCAGAGAAGATCAACAGCGAAGAACAGCAGGTCAGCACGAGAACGAGCTCCACCAGCCAGCATGCAGCATGGGCGAGCGTACACGCACCCGAGCATGGGTGATACTCCAATGGCAGCTGCGCCGGTTTGCAATGGCAGCGTGCAGCGTGAGCGAGCAGGTTTGCAATGGCAGCGAGCAGCAGTCACCGGAGGAGCTTACTGACGAGCTCCAATGGCAGCAAGCGGCAGACCACCACGGCCAGGCGAACCAGCAACCAATCGACAGGAGAAAAGTGACCTGGAGGACCAGAAGATCACCCTAAAGCTGTTGAGCTGCTCGGGGAAAAGCAGAGGAGCTCCACCGACGGTAGGGGAGAAGCAGCCGCACGGGCGCGCGGGCAGAGGAGAAGGAGCTGCACGGGCTCGCGCGGGAGATTGAGGAGGACGCGTGGGAGATCGAGGAGGCACCGCGCGAGCTCCTGGTCCACCGGATCATGGAGGCAATTTCCAGCGACACTCGTAGGGGAGTAGCCGGGAGGAATTGCGGCAGTGCACACGCGGGAGCTCGAGGAGGATGCACTGGAGCTTGAGGAGGATGCGCTGGAGCTCGAGGTGGACGCTCGCGAGCTCGAACTGGACGTGGCCGGAGGTCCCGACGACGCCCGCAGGTAATCGAGGCGGGAGGGGATCGCGGCGACGCAGGTCTGAGCGAGGGAGGCGGCGGAGCAGGTACTTGGCGACGGCGGCGGCGGAGCAGGTACTTGGCGATGACGGCGGAGCACTTCCTGATGGGCGGCGATGACGACGGCGGCGGCAGCTGGGCTGCGCCGGCCCCTATCGACGACGGAGGAAGAAGACAGGGGGGCGGAGGGGCTTCTTTCAGACGATTTTAAAACTACGAGGGCTTTTTTGCAAAATCACCAATGGACTGCGCCCACGACATGTTTTTCGG
Source organism: Triticum dicoccoides (assembly GCF_002162155.2). NCBI lineage: Eukaryota > Viridiplantae > Streptophyta > Magnoliopsida > Poales > Poaceae > Triticum > Triticum dicoccoides. The sequence goes on from NC_041384.1 coordinate 751,977,604, forward strand.
GACGGAGGGAGTACATTACTGTGTATCTCGTTATCACGTGACCCATTACACACTGAAATCTACTCCCTCTGTAAACTAATATAAGAGTGTTTAGATCACTAAAGTAGTGATCTAAACGCTTTTATATTAGTTTACGAAGGGAGTAGTTAACAATATTTTGCAGCTCAAACCCTTCACTCCTGTTATGATATAGTACTATTTTCACTGTTGATTTTGTGTCAACGGTTGATTCAAAGCCTAATCTCACTTGGATACGTTCCTTTTTTCACACCGTTAAACCTTATTGGATGCATTGTCTTGGGGCCGGCTCAACAGTTGGGGCCGGTGGTGGTGATGTCATACTGGCCTTGGATCCTTCTTCGCGTGCCGACTTGTTTAGCGACAACGATGGTGGTGAATTGAGTAGAGTTGCAAAAGTACTTTGGTACTTGGTTTTGCCGCTGTACTATTGATCTTTTCGTTTATCGGTGGTGGTTAAGTCAGAGCTGCTACATAGGTCTAAGTGGCGAGGATGACACACAAAGAATGTTCCTTGTCGGTCGCTTCGCCTACATAGCTTCTCATCAAAGTATGAGCTATTTGTTGTCAGTGTTGCATCGGATTGTGCGCCGAGCATTTCTTTCTGAATTTTCAAAAAGAAGATATACCTATGCGCAATGGGCCATGCAGCGACCGAGATATAGATGTGCCCAATAAGAACCTCCATGATGTAAGCTCCTTTTATCCTCGCAAGAAAAGAGCCCTAAGAAAGTTTAAATAGTGGTCACCATAAAGTTAGTTAATTTGGAACTAAACACTAGGATCGAATCGATCCAAAATAGAGTCGTTATATCCTTACCGTTGCAAGATATAGATAGGAAGGGATGCATTGGCTCCGATCTGTTTGAGTGAAGACGACGGCGCCGAGATCCGGAGGGCATGCATGGGGTCGATCCCCGGCCGACATGCTACAAATCTTTGGTTCTGCCATGTGCAACGGACCAGTTCATCGGCTCATTAAGCAGCATTGCCTACGAAGGTGTCCATTAAGATCTGGGAATCATGGATGTTCCCTTCTGTTCCGGCGGCCCTACGGCGGCGGTGGTAACCGACGGTGGACAACAGTTAGGCGAGGCGTAAGGGACTCCGAGGATCTTAGTGTTAGTACAGTTGTTTTGAAGTTTCTTTGGCAAATCTTCATGACACCTCTCTATCTGGATGTCTCGTATGGTCTCTACGTGTATATTCGTTGCAATCTTGTTGTTTAATGAAATGTGGCTATTTCTCAAAAGAAATGCCATCGTGACCCTGGCCTCCTAGTTATCAAGAAAGTCGGAGCGGTCTGTGGTCCCTGCTGCATCCGGTTGTGCGCCATGAACATTTCTTTTTGCAACATGCGGACATCTTTTTACTTTATTTGTTCAAGCTGCATGTTTTTTTTTTGACGTGTTCAAGCTGCATGTTAACCTGAAATAAATGAAACAAACATATTTTTCGAAATTTATATACTGTTGAGGGAATTTTCAAAGAGAAATAAATAAATATAATACCTATGTGCAATGGGCCACGCAGCGGTTTGAGATATAGACGATGCACCGTATGAAGCACTATTATGTAAGGTTCCTATTATCTCCGCAAAGAAAAGATTAGTTTCCCATAAAAAGATTAAATACTGATTTTGAGAAAGTTACTTTAGATACTAGGATCGGATAACTTCACAAATGAGTTGTTACAGCTTTTCCGTCGGAGTAGTTAGCTAGTTAGCTATAGGTACGTTACGCGCGTACGTAGGAACCGCAGCGACCCGTGCGTGCATGGATCTGGAGGACGGCGGCGTGGTAACGGCCGCAGACCGCGGCAGCACCTTCAGCCCCGGCAAGGGCTTGATGGTGGCCTGCATCGGCTCCGTGTGGGTGATCACCGGCGTGCTGCTGGCGCTGTGGTTCTGCTGCGTCCACCAGGACGCGGCTATCAGAGGCTGCCAGTGCCAACGAGAACTCCTGGCGGTCGTCGCCGCCGGTGTGTTCACGGCCGTCGGGTGCGGCATCTGGGTCGGCCTGGCGCTCCGCTTCTGCTGCTGCTTCTGGCGGTCCGGTTGGGGTGAGAGGATCCACGGCTTGGTGATGTTATGTAGTTAGCTCGTTAATTAGGGCTATAGCTAATTGCTGCCTGTAATATTGCACTAATTCTGAAGAATGATCAGAGATTCAGATCCCATCGTCATGAGTGATTGCATTTTTCCAAACCTCGCCATGCAGTGTATATTTCTTCTGTGTGTTTAGGTAAAAGTAGGCAGCTGGAAACATGGTAGGATATAAGAGATCGATCTGGCCGTAGAAACATGGCGTTTAACCCTAAACTGGCACGAACAAGAACTCGAATAGGATTTCATATTTTTTTTGTTTTTGCGGGGAATAGGATTTCATATTGATCTGCAGATTAGATGATTGCGAGCGTCGGTGCGTATAAGTAATCATATTAAACACTCCTGGCTCCAGCAATGACAAGCGAAAACAAAAAATAATTGATACAAGTTTCTGCGCTAACTCGGTGAGGAGGGTTTTCATGTAGAGATCGAAACGATCATCCGCCTTTTTATTTTCTTTGATCACACAAAATCAAAATTAAGGGATCAATCGAGTCATCATTGATGTTTCGGAGCCATTGATCTGATCCAACACATAACTTTCTCTTCATTGCAAGCGCAACTTTTGCCGAGCGGAGCAGGTGAAGCCACCCGAGGATAAAGAATGGGCGGCGGCGGAGTACGTGGATCTTGAGGATGGCCGCGGCATAACATGCTGGCAGCATGGACTCTGACAGCTCGCTCACCGTCAACATGTCCCCACCATTATCACCGGCATCTACTTTACAATACTAGCCTACGCCTTCCTCCCCTACCTCCAGGCCAATGGGGAAGTGCTGGGATGGGCCATTACCTGCGTCTTGTTTCCCAGGTTATGCATGCACCTCGTGGTAGTCGTCAGACTCGATTTATGAGTTATACATTCTTTGCATAGGTCATTATCTTCATTGTGCCCAGTACTATTAAAGATATGTTATTATCATCTTTGTAGCTAGCTGGTACAGGCCATTTCATCAGACTATTGTCAATGCCAAGTATTCTTCTTCTTCTTCTTCTTCTTCTTCTTCTTTCAAAGCAGGGACGACCACTCATAAAAATCCACTGTAGATGGTCTATACCGAAGAAGGTTCTCCTACAGGAACCCACATCCTGAAACCGCCAATTCACAACCAAGGTCAGTCGCCCTGTGATGACGGGAAGGCTATACCTAGTTCTGTCTAGCGGGCTGCATCAGGGGCCCAAGATTCGCCCACCGATTATGTCAAAGGGAAGACCCATGTGGTGATGGTGGCGGGGTCACATGACTGGACTTGCAAGGCTGCGCAACTGCAATGGCGAGGAGCTTACATCTAGTGTGTTGTGGGCCTCCCTTGCACATATCCCTGGCTGGCAATGGTGAGGATCACATCAGTAGACTAGGGACCAACAAGACTTGATTTTATGAGGAGGCGATGCCCTCGGATGGATGGTTTGTGACACAACTCGTTTGACTATGGCATCACGTCATGGTGTGGAGCAGCAGTGCTTGGGAAGAGTGGGGTGGAGCGCATGAGGCGCCATCGAAGGTTGAGACGATGACCTAGATGGAGGGACAAATAGGTCTCTACAAAATTTCAGCATTTGTTTCGTTGGAAGATTTGGATGAATGGAGTTCTCCTAAATGCAACTAGGTGGAAATGTTGTATATGATGATACAAGTTAGGGGAACACATGCATAGAAAATGAAAGAAAACGTTGGGACTCAAGATCCTATGTGATATGTCATATAGTTAGCACGAGATTATTTCGATTTCGTGCCCCACCTTTTTTGGGGTGCATGTGTGGTTGCTCACCTCGCACACCCTCATTGACAGCTTGGTGGGGTTGGTGCTATGGCTTGATTCCAACCTCGCCAAGCTCGAGGTCGTGGCTTGAATTGGGTGGCGGCGGTGGCCGGTACTACACGTGCACGCAGGTGGCCGCAACCTTGGGAGAGGTGCACTGCAACAAGGAAGGACGGAGTGGTCGGTCACGATGCCGAGGAGCTCTGCCAGCATGTCGACGCGGGCTACGAGCTCCAGCTCGATGGTGAGTGATGGCGATAGCGGGAGGGGTCT
>NC_041384.1:751981935-751982439 GCF_002162155.2 Triticum dicoccoides
AGCACACCAAAGGGGACCGCGTGGACAGAGTGGTCCCCATGGCAACTTTGGTGATGGTGGGCCTTTTTCTTAGTTTAGAGAGGTTTGGGGAGTTATCTTATCCTTTTCAAATTTGAGCAGAACATAGAAGTTTTGAGGAATTAACCCAAAAATGTGGAGTCAAATCTTTTGGCAGTGATGGTGTGAACTCCCAGAAGGAACCTCTGTTTTTATTGAACAAGATCGTTGTGATTTCATTAATAATCCAGCTTAGTCAATTTGCTAACCACAATACGGCATACATAACGCACATGACATTAGTTCTGGAGAATGTTTTTTCTACCATGTAGTATATGCTATATAGCATGATTCCCATCTATACAGAAGTAGACCATTAATTCATGCAACGCGTTTGTTACTTAAGTCGCATGAAAATGGTGAGTTGATTCCGCAGCGTCCCTGGTGAGGCCAAGCCAAGACTTGCCGGAGATGGTGCTGGTACATCACAACAGAGGACATGGTAGA
>NC_041384.1:751982702-751996317 GCF_002162155.2 Triticum dicoccoides
AAAAGAAGCGGATAGAGCAAGCGGCGAGGCATGTGTGGCAGCAGCACCAGCCTGGGATAGTACAGCTTGGTGGTTTGGCTATGCGGGGAGGCGGGAGGCAGACGACGCGGTTTTTTTTTTTTTTTGGACGACTGATAAATAGCCTGTCCCTCTTTCCAAACGTAACTACATGGGTTCAAAGTACTCCGTAGTAGGTAAGGTGTTAATAAGAGGCCAGGGCCGTTGAAACATGACATGGTACGTACTCCCTCCGTTTGAAATTACTTGTCATAGAAATGTATAAAAATGGATGTATCTAGATCTAAAACACGTCTAGACTCTAGATACATCCATTCTTTGACAAGTGTTTTCGGACGGAGGGAGTAGTACGTACGTGATATGGGGAGATGCATACTGGTACGACTACGAACAAAATAAGACGATTCAGATTACGATTTGTGCTACGACCGACAACCAAATAGACATCGGTGTTATGATTACCCAAGACACATAATCGATCCATCTCCAGATTAAACCCCCGTGGGTGCATAAGCAATTGCCTTAAACCCTCTCGCAACAGACCCGAGCGACCCCTCTTAATTTCCCCCTGCGCGCATAAGTAATTTCTTTCTGTGCTAGTCAACTCGATGACGAAGATTTTCAGGTAGGGATCGAGACAATCCTCTCGCCTTTTCTTCTTTCTTTCTCTTCATCATGCAACAAAGAGAAGAAAATAACGTGATTGATGGAGTCATCGATCATGCATGCATCTTTTCAATGTTTCGGAGCCACTAATGATTGACCCAATCCAACCTTCTTTTTTCTCCTCCTCCTTTCTTTGAAGGTGCAGCTTCTACCGGTCGAAGCAATTCGAGCCGCTAGAGGAGCGAGAATCGTCCGCGGCTGCAGCGGCATGGGAGTATGTGGATCTCGAGGACAGCCAAGGCAAACACGGAGGCGGCGTGGACTCTTACGCCTCACCGAATGTCGGCATTGTCGCCACCATCACCATCGTCATCTATTGCGTACTAGTGGGCTGCGTCTACCTGGGCGTCACCTACATCTATCACGACATAACACTGGCTGGATATGTAGCCTTTGTCGGCGCCATGTTACTCGCCATGGCGGCCTTCTTTCTATCATGTCTCGTCCCGGGTGACTCCTCGTGGTGGACGACTACGGTTTCTAATTGAGACCACGTCTCCGTTGACGGCGGTGGCGTGGACTCTGACGCCCAGGGCCGGCCCTGTGTTTCGGGAGGCCCTAGGCGAACTCGAAGACATGGGCCCCTATATATATATATATATATATATATATATATATATATATATATATATTGTGCGTGATACATAAACATATTAAGAATAAACTTTCAACCACACGTCTTTAGTTTGAGATTTGACTATAGTAATTTTTGGGCAATGTCATATTATGACACAAATACAAAAAATATAGCAAAATGGAACTAATAAGACATGATTATCTTAAATAAGAACCAAATTCGACCGACTCCATCGACAACAATAATACTTCGATGCTTCAAAAAAAGTTTCTTCGGGCATTTCTTGATGTAGAGTCATTAAGGGCATAATCAAGATCAACATTGTCCAACATATCCTTCTCAATGCAACACATAGCCAAGTCATTCAATCTGTCTTGCAACATAGTTGACCTCAAATAATTTTCCAATAGTTTCAGTTTAGATAGACTTCTTTCAGCTGAGGCTATGGACACAGGCACTCTTGAGAGGATCCGATAGGCAAGAGAGACATTTGGATAGCAATCTACATCCATAATAAATTGAAGAATCTCAAGCACGGATATCAAACCATCTGGCAAAGTTACCTGCAACACTTTCAACTCAGAGACAAAATCATGAAGATCAACATTAGATGAGTTATATCCACCACCCCAAGCCGCTGTCGCCCGTGTCGCTCCCCGCAGGCGACCCGGGCGAAACCCTAGCCGTCGGGCCGCCACCCCTCCCCTATCCCCCTCCCCCCTCGTTGTCGCTGGCAGGCGCCGCCGGGCAAAGCCCGCGCGGCATCAGCGGCGGCGGGGCACTTCTTCCCTCTCGCGAGGCCATGGTTGAGCGGGGCTGCCTGGCCAAGCAGAGGCGTGGGGGCTGCGCTGCGAGCTGGCTCTGACCGGCGCGGCGGATTTGGCGCTGCGGTGCGCGCGCTGGTGTTTGCGGATGACGAGGGAAGGTGGAGGCCGATGGGCGCGAGGGCGTGATGCGGGCGGCTTGTCGGGGGCGATGTCTGTGTGGCGCCCTGGCGCTGCTCCCGGCGCGGTTCGGCATCGCGCGGGGCGCGGGATAAGCGCGGTTGGCGCCCCCTGCGCGGATCTGTTGGGCGGCGGCGCCGGTGCGCGAGGAGATTGGGCGACACGGCTGTGAGGGGCTCCAAGCCCGATCTGATTTTGGGCGGTCCTGCGCCCAGATCTCGATGGCCGGTGGCGCCTGGATTGGAGATGCGGGAGCGGTGGTGCCGGTGGGTGCCGGTGTGTTTCCTCCTTGCAAGCGTGTGCACGTCCAGCTCCTGGAGCAGGGGCGCCGTCCAGCTTGTTGGTGCTAGAGGAAGCTCGGGCAGACCAGATCCAGTACGGAGGTCCGGTCCTTGCGTGCGGCGGTGCGAGCACGTTAAGTTTTGGCCTGGTTTTTGCTCTGTTTTGGCGCGATGCGGTGCGGGCCGGTCAGCGATGGTTCTACTTCAGTTTTTCCTGGTGCGCTGCGGTGCGAAGTCTCGCCCAGATCTGCGCACGGAGCTGGAGGACGACCGGAGTCGATTTGGTTCGCCCAGGTCCTGCGTGCGGCGGTGCGGACCGACCAGGTTTGACGTGTGCTCGCCTAGGTTCTGCGTGCGGCGGCGACTATCCCGTGTCTAGTAGTGTGTGCTTGGCCTTGTTCTGCCCGGTGGTGCTGGTTTGGTCTCGGATCCTGGATGGTTGGCGGAAGGCTTAGCTCCGGATGAAAAATCCTGCATCGACTTCGTCGGTGCCGACGGTAACGGCATCTATGGATGTTGTCTTCCTCCTTGGAGGTGCCGCCGTGGAGCTCATTGCTCTTCCTGCCTCATGGCTGAGGTCTCCGGGTGAAAACCTAAAATCTGGCGGAGCTAGATCGGATGACGGCGGTGTTCTCGATACCACTTCCTTCTTGGAGGCGTCATCTTGGAGGCCTCGACGACGGATTCCGATGGTGTGCACGGTTGCTGGCGGATCTTGGGTTTGTGTTGGTGCCGGCAGGGTTTTGTTTTCTTTCTTTTCTTTCTGCACTAGCCCTTTTGCGATGCTTTCCTCCTTTGGAGGTGTTCTTGTTCTCTTCTTCTGATCAATGAATTTGGCAGTCCTCCTGCCAACGTTCAAAAAAACATTAGATGAGTTATCATCAGAAAAAGCTTTTGCAAAAGTAGTGCAACATTCCCGTAGATTGTTGTCATCCAAGGACATCAGATTTTTTGAATTGAATACAAACCAAAACACCTTTTTAAATTTCTTCAACTGCTCAAAGAGGTCCATGAAAGAATTGAAGTGTCAACGATGGCTAGAAAATTATGAAGAAAAGAGGATACAGAAAATAGAAATTTATACATCGGATGATTGAAACCCTAGACGTGTAGATAGAATGACAGAAAATTAGGATGGATCATGGATGGATGAATAGTTGAATATGTACTAATAAAGAATAAAAAGAACTACAAAAATAGGGCTTTGGGGGGAATCGGGGATGGATCAGGTCATCAGGAACATGTACATGAATGGATTCATGGATATGTACCGTTTAGTATAGATACTAGTGGCAGGGGCGCGCCCTGGGCGCGCCTCCTCTGCGGTCCTTTGCGCACCAATCCAGTTGTTTTATTTGTGAACGTGCGTATGGAACCCAGATGGACACCAGTTGTTCAAAAAAGAGCACAATTAACATAGGTGCAGCAGCAAACCGTTTAGTGGTAGGTCTATATTAACATAGAGAGGTCATATTCTTGCAGAGTGGATTAGAAGCACGTCCAACAGGTAAAATGATAACCAGAGATACATAGCTCTCTACTGCCAAAAAGAATCAGAAATACATAGCATCTAAAACTGAATGCTAGCTACTACGTTGATTCTTCCTTTTTGAGGGAGTGAACGGTGTACCTCGGCGCCCATCTTTATATGTTGTTGCTTCCTGCACCCGCTGCAGCTGGCACCACGCCTCACCTCATGGTCGCTGCCGAGCAGCCGATCAGCTCCATCTTGCCCGTCGTTAGGAAGTTGGCCCACTCCAATGCGCCAGAGTGACCAGCATGATCCGCAAGAACCCTATAAAATCAAGAAGTTCAGGGACATGGGCAAGATCTTTGTATAAAACGACCAAAGAATTCGATATAGAGAGTGAAAAAGGAGGCAAACTCATTCTGCAACTTCTTAAGCTTTAGCTCCCCAGATTTATTATCTTACAGTAAAGTGAAAGATAATCAAAACAAGACTTTATAGATAATCAAAATAAGAACTCATTCTGGCGAATTTAAGGTCCTACTCTTATCATGAGCTGCAGGGACAAGTTCATGCCTACCATATGCACACGAAGGGTTTAAAAAACACGACATAATTACCTAAATTATGCAGGTGGAATTTCCAGTTTGCTCCATTACGTTAGTAGCCCTGCCCAATGAGAATTTGAGACATGCCAGCCACCAAGATCAGGAACAGGCAAATCACAGGGGAGACAAAGTGGGGTTGGGGAAGGAGGAGCTACTGCCTGTGAAGCAAGCTTGAAAATTTCCCCCTGGGGTAACCAAAGGCGAATAACTTCAGTGAGCGATCTCCAAAAGAGAGCCATTGTTAGTACTCCCTCCGTTCCAAATTACTCGTCGTAAAAATGGATGTATCTAGAACTAAAATACATCTAGATACATCCATACCTGTGACAAGTAATTTGGAATGGAGGGAGTAGAATATAAGGGTTGTGTACATGTAACTTCGGCATCCTTCCCTAATTCAGCTGCACATCAAGAAAAAATTCAGTCAAACAGAATGTTTAGAACTTCAGCATCATTTTCAGCCTAGAACTAAAAAGCAGCTAAATTTCATCGCTGATATCAATAGTGGTAGAGGCAAACTTATGTAATTCTGTCTACTAATGTAAAAATGAGCACAATTAAAGAAATCTTAGGTGTTCTTTTTCGATTCGTGCTTATTTACCCCTTGTATATGTGAGTTAAAATAAATACACAGCAAGCTAGTTCTACAGGTTTTTGGATAGCAGCGACTTATGTTTGCGCAGAGACTGATTTAAATGGGCTAATCCTGCCACCCAGAGGCCGAATTTGATGAACACATATGAAATAATAAACTCAGATTGCAAAAGGGGCTATATACAGAAGGGAGTACAAAATCAACCATCAGCCTACCAAGGTTCAGATAATGATAAAAAATACTAACATTGATACCCATGTCCCAAAGAAAAGAGAACGAATGCGAGCCATAAACAGAATTAGCAAGTTTGAGATGAAGAGGTGCAAATACTAAGCAGAGAATCTACTAAGGATGATATAGCTAAAGTGAAACCCTAATGTTTGGTGGTGCTAGTATCCATTTGGAAGACCAAACTTTAACTTAGCTTAGCTGGTTGATTGCATGAAGTAGCATCAGTATGTGTGTCTCAGAACTGTTACGCATCAATTATTGGAAGCCGCAACAACAATATAAGGGCTCAACTGAATCAGCTTCTATCGAACAAACTGACCTCGATTGGAACCTTGAGTTTTCCGGCACCGAGCAGAGCAGAGCAGATCTCAGTCACTCACCAGAAATCAAGACGAAATCGTGCGCACGCACGAGCGCACCTCGAATCGTAAGCCAAAGGATAAGGAAGCCCCCGATCAGATCGAAACCGAATGGACGGGCCCTGCCGTTCGGCAGCGCGCTAGCTCAGGGAGAGAGAGGCCGACGTCCCGACACATATATCAATACAGGAAGAAAAGGTTTGTTCTTGAATTTGAAATGCAACATTCAACTATTTAGTACAGTATAAGTATAACTGACAGAAATAAACGATTGCATTGGAGGAAATCCTAAGACTTAAATTTTGTATAACTCGTGCAACATTTTGCACTTTGCTACATCGTCCAATGAAGTTGTAATTCCTTGAAGCTGTAGAACTTCTACCAATACTCAGTACACAAATGTTTGGCTCAGACTAATTCCAACAAAACTGATATTGAACAACACAATGTTTCAGGAGAATAACGAACCTTTTGGTGCCTTCTTTGAACACTACAGTCTCGACTGTCCAGTGCTGCCACGTTGCCATGCTTGTTACAGAGCAATTGAACCTCTAGATGTTGGCTCTACAAAGAAATAACAGAAAGGCAAGATTGTAGATAAATAAACTCTATCAGTACAGAAGAAGCACTTGCTGAATACTGAACATGAGTAACACAAAGATACAATAGAAAATAATTACTGTTATCAGTGTATCATGTATGACCTGAGATGCCACTTTCATAATAAATATAGGAGATCCAGGAACTTCTCCTTGCACTTGCTTAAACAAGGCTCTGACCTCATCATCGTTGTGTACCTGTAAAACCATTTGGATGGCATAAAAATCATCTTTGGTTAATATACAATATTTGCAGAAAACTTGAGTTCATTTTGTATGGACAGTGGACATTTCCATGCAACTGTTTGGAAGTAGAGCATTCAATCTCACTATGGTAGAGTTGAATTAAAAATATTAAAAGAATATCAGCCTCCCTTATTCCTTTACAACCCCCACCCCATGATAAATTTTTGCCCAAAAACAAACATGTCATTATTCTGTTCTTAGTCTCAACTACGTACAGATTATTATACAACATTTCCACTGCCCTGCCCTGAACATTAGTACAAGAGACCCAAGTACAAATAAAGGACCTAAAATGTCCCTACAAATAAAACAAAATTACAAACTTGCACCTAGCACACATATATCCTACTTATCCGTACACAGTCTACAACTTATCCAGTAGACCCGCAAGGGCAAAAGGTACTTTACGTATTGAACTGAAATTAGGAGAAAAATGACTTGAAGGTACAACAGAAATCTGATTTGATCAGATTAATATGCAATAAATGCAAAGCATGCCTGCTCGAGTTGGATCAATGTCAAACTAAAAAAGCTCAAATCAAATGTATGTATCTGAAACATTAGAATTATCTCCAAATCATGCAGAAATTGAACTGTTCCATGTGAAATTCCTAAAAAAAAAACTCATTACCCTGCAAGTGGTGCTGCACTTGAGTGCATTCTCGAGTCATACAGATTCCTAGTTTCCTACTGCTACAAAGCTATAATAATCATTGGATTAGTGCAAGGAACAAAAGTGTAACGATGTGTAGTGGATTCAAGAAGTGGGAGGGAGGTGCAGGGGTTACCTTCTTGCAGGTCAACGGGGAGGCGAGGTAGTAGATGCAGTCAGTTCTCCGACCACGCCGCAGCTCCTCCTCGTCAACCGGCATGTGCGGCGACGGAATCCATCGCTGCAGTAGAGCGAGCAAGGCCGAGCAGCTGAATCAAAGGAAGCAACATAGGAATGAAGCGGAAGCACTTCTCCTTGACCTTGTCAAGCGGAAGCAACATAGGCATCCCATAGTAGCGACTCTTATAGTGGCATCCCAGATGGCCGCGCGGCGCACGCAAAGACGACGGCTAGCGGCGGCCAAGGAGCCGAGCGACAGGTCAACAGTCGACGAGAGGACAAAGTCGTGAAGACGAACTGACGAGCGACGAAGGCACACGACGAGATCTTTGATTTGTTTCAGAAGCAAAACAAGCGGCCGTGGCGCCGGGAATATCCTAGCGGACGCTCATTACGGCAGATTGTCGAGCGAACGCACACAGCCGAGCGACCTAGCGATCCAGATGGGCCGGCCCAACTACGCGCTACAGTATCCGGTTTTGGGTACTTTCTGGAAGGTTCCTGACCGTTTTTTTTTCTTTTTCTGTTTTTTTATTCTTTCTTTGTTTTTCTGTTTCTTTATTTCATTTTTTCAATTCCTTTTCTTCTCTTTCTATTTCCTTTTTGTTATTCAGAATTTCAAATTCCTTTCTGTTTCCTTTTTTTCTTCTTTTTCGTTTTTTCTGTTTTTTTCTTTCTTTGGTTTATTATTTCATTTTCTTTTTTTCTCTTTTTTTTCAAAATATTCAAATTTTGTTTGCCTTTCCGTAAAATGTTCAGTTTTTTTAAAATTGTTCTCAAAATTCGAAAATTGTACTCGTTACACAAAAAAGTACAAAATTTTGGAAATTAATATAATGTACCAGGCTTCAACTTTTTTGTTCAGGTTTCCAAAAAATGTTTGCGCTTCCAAATATATTCGGGATTTTTCAAATTTGTTCTCTGTTTCAAAATTTGTTCTCAATATTCAAAAAATGTTCGTGCTTCCAAATTTATTCTATGTTTCAAAATTTGTTCTCAAGATTCAAAAAAAATGTTCATGCTTTAAAAAAATCCGCGCTTCCAAACTTGTTCTCTGTTTCAAATTTTGTTCTCAAGATTAAAAAAATGTTCGTGCTTTAAAAAATGTGCATGTTCAAATTTTGTTCTCAAATTTCCGGGCTTAGAATTTTGTTCTCCGTTTCAAAATTTGTTCTTCAGATTAAAAAAATGTTCGTGCTTTAAAAAATGTTCATGTTCAAATTTTGTTCTCGATTTCAAAATTTTGTTCCCTAAATTCAAAAAACGTTCGGGATTTAAAATGTGTTCAGTTTATCAAAAATTTCTTCATGCCTTTTAGTTTCTCTTCTAGAATTTGGAAAGTGTTCGCTTTTTAAGAAACACCTTTTCAAAATAATTTTCGCATTAGGAATTTGAGAAAATGTTCGGGTCTCCATTACATTTAGCTCCGCACGCCATAGCAAACTAAGAAAGCTTGTCTATCGTGATGGTTATGCTCGTGCGTACAAAGATGGAGGTCCTTGGTTTGATCCCTCTCTCCAGATAAGTTTTATGGGATTTTTTCACTGCGTTGCGCCAATGGGCCGGCCCAGCTGGAGACGCGCCTGTGCGTCCGCTCGACAATTCGCCGCTGCGAGCGGCGCATAGGAGCTCTCGTGGCGCCGTGCCTTGCGTCTGGCTGGGGTGACCCTTCGCCATCGCTAGCTAGCTATCTGCAGGGCCGGCCCATCTCGTTTCTTTTCTCATGTATAATTTTTTTCATACCTATTTCTTGCTGGGCTATACTAATATGTATCCTACATCATGGGCCCCCTCCCGGCCTGGGCCCTGGGCCGTGCCTTGCGTCTGGCTGGGGTGACGCTTCGCCATCGCTAGCTAGCTATCTGCAGGGCCGGCCCATCTCGTTTCTTTTCTCATGTATAATTTTTTTCATACCTATTTCTTGCTGGGCTATACTAATATGTATCCTACATCATGGGCCCCTTCCCGGCCTGGGCCCTGGGCCGTCGCCCCTCCCGCCATACCCCAGGGCCGGCCCTGCTGACGCCTCACCGAATGTCGGCATTGTCGCCACCATCGGGAGCTCCTATATGGCGCTTAAGCGCCCATTCAGTCAACTGGCGCCTGCAGCAGCATCTTACTGGGCCAGCCCACGAGCGCGCAACGCCAGCGAACAAAAATTCCAAGAAAAAGTTGCACCGCACAGGATTCTTACTCACACCTATGCAGTCTAAACCAGCTCGGCTAACCACTAGAGATGCTAAGTACTGGTGGTGATTACTACCTCGGTAGTAATTAAGGACAATATGGGTTGCGCGGTTCCAAAAAAATGAGAGTTCACAGATTAAGAAAAGTTTGCGATTTTTTTTCGAAAAAAAAAAGGTTCACGTATTCATAGAAGTTCACAAAATAACGAAAAAGTTCACGGATTTGAAAAAGTTCAAGAAAATTGAATAAAGTTCAGTAATTTGAGAAAAAAGTTCATGAATTTGAAAACAATTTCATCAATGTTTTAAAAGAGTTCATCATATTGAAAAAAAGTTCATAGTTTTTAAAAAAAGTTCATAGTTTTTGAAAAAAAGTTCATCGGATTTTCCAATTCACGACCAACGTCACTGATGGGTGCTCTAGCTTGGATGGGCTATCTGTGACCGCCTTGGAGAGGCTATTATGTGTGAGTGGTGTTTTCAATCGTGTACTCCTAAAGTTCTAGCCCTTTCTAGAAAGGTAGTCTTGGCCAATGATTAGGCTACTTAATTGATGAAGAAAAATCGGTTTTGCTAAGTCTCGGCTAGCTAGCTGAAGCTGAGAAATAGTTATACCCCAATCACGCAGCTGACCGCCGGATCCCGAGAAAGTGATTTGTGTCGTTAAAGGCTCAATAGCGTGTGTGGGGTTGTGGGATGATGCGGCCCATTTCCTTTTTCCGTTGGCCTTATCATTTTTTGTTGTTTGATACTGCCTCAGCTATCAAAAAGTAAGGTTGCCCGTAATGGAAGCATCATAGGTAGAATCATGTATGCCAACTAAGCGTTTTTTATAAGGTGGCATAGAATTAAATGAAGAAAGGAATGCTTGAGTATCATATCAAGATACCGTATTATATTAAATGATATGCTACTTTGTGTCATGCATAGTAATAAATGTAGCCTTTTATGATACCAACATATGATACTATGCATTACGGATGTAGTATCATACACTAGTATATGGTACACCCCATTGCAACCAGCCTAATAGAACCATCGTTTGTGAAAATTTCTGGCCAACCGAGCCTTAGAGGCTACACTCTATAGCCACTCATCTCTCCTCACATGCATACTGTTTTCTTTGCTCTCTCTCTCTCTCTCTCTCTCTCTCTCTCTCTCTTCCCTTGCATGCATCAGCCTACCTTTCTCCTTTCTTGCTTTCTCTCAGCCTTTACACCCCAAGAGGCCGGCTCTTCTGTAGGTTACATAAGCTCCTGTGAGGCTATAGCTTTTAGTCTGAACTAAGCTCCGAGCCTATGTGGACCCGCGGGGCACTAGGTTGAGGCTACCCATTGGCCATGCCCTCAGCCATCCCTGTTTCTCATATGTGCGTGTGATTTTTCTTCAAGAAATGTTGTCATGTCATGTGTTTTTTCTATTGCAAGGCTGCTCAATTGTCCTATGTGGATGCTGATTTTCTGTTCACTTTACTGCAAATTAATTGCAAGGTTGTTCCAGATTGGTCGATAGTTAGTCGAGAGGCAGTTGCAAGGTTGTTCCAAGGTTGAATGGGTTGAACAAATTTACAGGCGCCTCGTAGTCGACAGAAACATCGTGACTCACCGACTGACACCTTCTCTTGACATCGCAAGGGTAATAATAAAGATTCTCTAGCAGCAACACCACCAAGAAGGGCCGATGTTGAAGCACCGCCTTCATCGGATCTAAACAACAAAGGTCATATCCTGGATTTTCACACCAAAGATACAAATTCAAGAATATCCAAGCAATGCCTTCAACAAGTAACGATGAAAAACTCCCTAATGTCAGGTATAACAAACTAGGGTTAGGCCTAGGGTTTTCACCTCGGAGCTCGAGACCATGTACTCAAGAAGCACCACCAAATTGAAGTTACCATGGTCTATTGCCACCACTTTCGGTGATCCCGGTAGTACATGTGTTGCACGATCTTCACATGAGATGGGACGCAAGTGAAGACAATGTCCGCACAAGCAGATGGCCTAGCCACAACATGTGTGAGTCGCCACCAAAGGCTCGGAACGACGAAGGTTGTCGTCGCACATGCAACGAATATTGATGAGAGAGGAAGGTTACACCGCTAAAATCTCTGTTTTGGACACTCTGGCAGAGTGGCAGTACCACACAGTCCACATGCTCTGATGTCCCCTCGATTGTGGGGAGGCATGTATGAGTACCTGGCTATGTACGTGATGGGACATCTTTTCTTTTTTTTTTTTTTGAGCATCAGTACAGACACAAGCGCTCATATATACGCGCATACACTCATCCCTATGAACGCACACACGCACACCCTACCCCTATGAGCACCTCCGAGAGACTGAGCCGGCATATCATCTTGAGATTTACGAAGTCACCGTAGGCGCCTCATCGTCGACGGGAACGTCTCCTCCCACTGAAAGCGCATCGCCGGAAATCCTGAAATAAATCCAGAAATAATGCGAGCACCAGGATTTGAACCCTGGTGGGTTGGGGATACCACTGTCCACCTAACCAACTCAACCACAGGTTGATTCGCGATGGGACATCTTTTCGGAAGAAGAAAAACTTGATGGACAGATGCATGCATGCATGCATATAGGGCGCCATAACTCTAAACTGAAACGGATAACAACACAAGTCGGATAATGACCAAACTCCTCTCTACGTATAGGTTGCGGAACGCAACAGGCTCCGGTCCCTATTTCTCTCGTGTTACTTAACACGTACGTACGCAACAACTTGATTAATTTGCGTCTTGCCGCATCGCAAGATCTCAGCGACCCGTTTCGATGACCAAGATTTTCAGGTACAGATCGATTGATCGATCGAAACAATCTTCCGCCCTTTTCTTCCCCCGGAAAAGACCCCAATCGAGTCATCCATGAAGCTTAGCTTCAAAGCTTCACCATGGATCCAATCCAAGCTTTTTCTTCTTCTTTGCAGGTGCAGCTACTATCGGTCGAAGCAACCCGAGGAGGACGAAGAATCGGCGGCGGGGGAGTACGAGGACGTGGATCTCGAGGACGGCCAAGGCCAGCATGGAGGCAGCGGCGAGAAGCCGGAATCCGGCGGCAGCGTGGACTCTGATGGGCCGCTCACAATCGACGTCGTCGGTACCATTCTCATCGGCATCTCCTTCATAATGGTAGGCTGCTTCTTCCTGGGTGGCTCCTACCTCCAGGCCGGCCTGACGGGGGCGGACGTCGCCCTCCTGGTCATCACCGGTGCCTTGTTGCTCGCCGTCGGGGCCGCCGGTTTGGCCGGTCTCGCCTTGCGAGGCTACACTGTCTCCTCGTGGTTTAGGGTTTCTGATTGAGATATATTTTCATCCTGTGCTTACTTTATTTATTGTCTCCAATGGATCCAGAGTGGATCGATCTGTTATTATATATCATCTTTGTAGTTAATTGTGTTAGCTACCGGCTGTTTTATTCAAATTTACTAATAGTTGTAGATTTGAACTATTCTGAGTGATTGAAGTGATGAAATATGCGATGAAATGATCCGACTTATGAATGTGCGATTGCTGTGAATGATACATCAAAGCTGTCATGAATGAATGTGTGATTGCTACGATGAGTTCTGAATGAGCGCGTCACAAGGAGTAAGTTGGTTTATCATCATCTAAGTCGGAGCTATTTCTTCACTGTCTCTCGTGGTCGACTATTTGGCATAGGGCAATGCAATCTTCTCGTAGTTGATGCGGTAAGGGCCCTGTCGATGGTTGTTTGTGGTGAAGCCGGAGTATGCTTCTGAGAGCATCTCCAACAGCCGCGCTAAACTAGCGCCGCGCCGCAAATTAGGCCGTTTTAGCGCGCGCGCAACCAGGCGGGTTGCTCCAGCGGGCGCGCAAAAACGGCGCGCGCGCTATAACGGGTTGGGCGCGCGGTCAAAAACACTTAGCTGCGTGGTGTATTTCGGGCGCCCGCTGCAGCGCGCGGCATACTCCAGCGCTCGCGCCCGCACTTCCTCTCCCACTTCCATCCCACGTCCGGCCGCGCC
>NC_041384.1:751996670-752028428 GCF_002162155.2 Triticum dicoccoides
CGTTCAGGCTTCCCCGGCCTATCCCCGTGCGCCCGCGCTTCCGCCCCATCCCCTCCTAGTCCCGCCGGCGCTCGTGCGCCTCCGTCGTCCGTGGAACAGCGCCCGAGCGCTCGCTGCCGCGCCGCGCCCGCAAGGTGTTTGACAAAACGCCTACAAGGTATGTATTGCTCAAACTTCATGAATTTGATGCATGTTTTGAATTGTAGTTTTTATAGTATAATATTGAACATTGTAGATGAGTTCGTCGTATGATTCTTCCGAAGAAGAATTTGATATGGAAGAGGAGGAGGATCTTGCAATGATCCTAGCTATGCATATAAAAAAACGAAGCACGGTGGTTCGGTTATGGGTCGGCAGAAAATTTGGAGGGATAGGATCGATGCCCACAACAGATTGATCAGGCATTATTTTGCGGAGAATCCCATATACCCCGAGTCGTATTTTCGTCGCCGGTTTAGGATGAGCCCCGAGTTGTTCAGGCGCATTGCAGAGAAACTAGCGAGCCATGATCATTTTTTTCAGCAAAGGAGGAATGCCGCCGGAGAGCTCAGACATAGCACCTTTCAGAAGGTGACAGCCGCTTTGCGTATGTTGGCATACGGTATACCGGCTGATCTTGTTGATAATCACTTGGCTATGGGTGAGAGCCAAGCCATCATGTATGTCAAGCGCTTTGCAGTGGGAATTGTGCAAGTGTTTGGCGAGGAGTATTTGAGATCTCCCAATGCTGAAGACGTCGCAAGGCTATTGGCGATGAACAAAGCTCGCGGTTTTCCTGGCATGCTTGGCTCAATAGATTGCATGCATTGGAGTTGGAAGAATTGTCCAAAGGCATGGCATGGGCAATTCCACGGCCAAAAAAAGGATTCCACTATAATCCTTAAAGCGGTGGCCGATCAGGAGACTTGGATTTGGCATGCATTCTTTGGAATGCCTGGATCTTTGAATGACATCAATGTTGTCAACCGGTCACCACTGATGAATAGGATTGCAAACGGTGAGTTGCCACCGGTGCAGTTTGTAGCAAATGGCCGTACGTACAACTATGGCTATTATCTAGCGGATGGCATCTATCCAAAGTGGCAAACCTTCGTGAAGCCGTTGAAAAAGCCGGAAGGTAAGAAAAATCTTGACTTCCACAATCCTCATGCGGCGGCTAGAAAAGATGTGGAGAGAGCATTTGGGATTTTGCAAGCCCAATTTGCTATTGTGAGAGGACCGGCTAGATTTTGGGATAAAAAAATGCTTTGGTACATCATGCACGCTTGTGTGATCATGCACAATATGATCATCGAGAATGAGCGTGGCCAAGATTTAGACTACTCACAGTATGAGCTCTTGGGATATCCCGTGCGAGTGCGACGGAGGGCTGAAAGGGTAGCCCGTTTTATTGCCTCCTATCATGCCATTCGGCGTCCCGCAACGCACAATGAACTTCAGAATGATTTGATTGAAGAGTGGTGGGCATGGCATGGACGACAAAAAGCATGATGATATCTCCATTCGACATTGTATTGTATTGTTCATGAACTATTTGTTGTGTTTATTGCATTTGTTGTACTGAACGATAAACTATTTGTTTGAGTTGTAATGATAACGAAATTGAACTATTTATTGTTGATTTAGTTTGTTTGTTTGATCATTTTTGCACATGTATATGTGGTTTGTGCGGCGCGCGCGCTATATTTTTGTGCTCTGCTGGAGCAGCGCGCGCGCTGCATTATAGCGCGGCTGCTGGAGCCAGCGCAGGCGGGCACGCTAAACCAGTCGAAGCGCGCGGCAAACAGGTTTTTTGAAGGGAGTACTCCTTAAGTTCTAGCCTTTTTTTTTCCTTTCTACTCCCTCCGCAAAGAAATATAAGAGCGTTTAGATCGCTATTTTAGTGGTCTAAACGCTTTTATATTTGTTTACCGAGGGAGTACAAAATTATCATGGCGAAGGATTTTGGTACTGAATTGATATATATTTTACCGAGGGTGGTCAGAATTTATGGATACCACGGTAAGCAGATAATTTCCGCGTCCAATTTTTTAAAACAAAACTTGAATTTAAAACCGTTGGATTCAGTCATCGTCACGCCTTCCATGCACAGACGCACACAGAAATATAGATAACTTTTGGGGTGTTTCGAGAGTGGCTGGGTGAGATTCCATTTAGTTTCACAAGCGTAGGCAGGTTTGCTCCGATCCTCCGACTTTGTTTGTTTCCTTCTCTACTTACAATACATGTTTTTTTAGCATCTGCTTCTCTCCCATCTTCCCAGCAATCACAAACTCGATGACCAAGATTCTCAGGTCAACCGACTTACCAACCATGCATGCAATTTGAGTTTCCAATCCACAGCTTAACAAATTTCCTTTGCCGGTCGAAGTGGGCCGGTCCGGAGGAGGAGGAGGAGTCGGCGCCGATGGTGGCTGCAGGGGAGTACCGGGACCTCGAGGGCGGCGGCAACAAGGACGACCGTGGCGACGTCAGGCTGTTCCTCGCCGGCCTCGCGGCATACTTCGTGTCCTTCATCGGCATCTACTACATACTGCTCGGCAAATTCTACCTCCCGCCCGTGATCTTCGGGGCCACTGCGGGCGGCGTGATCTCCGCCTGCTGCTGCTGCCGTCGCGCCTCGCCGCCGGCTGATGATGAGCCGTCGCTAGTTAGTTGATCAGAGTCAGCATTCGTGTTCCTCAAGCCTGACGAATATGGATCATGGAGCTGCTGCAAAATCTCATTGTTTCATCTATTTTAATTCCTATGTCATCTAGTAAACGAGTAATTCGCGATATTGGATCAATGCATTTGCCGCCAGATGAAATAGTGTGTCGAGTTATGTATGATTCGTGCTGGAAAAACATTGCCAGGTTTCGACTCATCACCACATATTCAGTAGCAGCACAAGTCTCATAAACAACTTGTTGCGAATCCACACATTATCTGGTTACACAGCGACAATGATGGGAGGAAAAACCTCTGATCGCGATGATGCAACGCCGGCAACTCGTTGTCGCCGCCACCGCTACCTTTGAGAGGAAGTTCAGCGACGTTCATCTACTTTGCTGCAACTAACAGTGATGATTCAGACTGTAAGCGGAGCCCGGTCGGTCCTTGCAGTGGCAGGAGCTAAGCTAGGATGCAGCAGCTGGTGGCGGCAACTGGCCATCCTCGGAGTTGTCTCGGTCCTTGCTCTCCTTCCACTTGGCCCAGCCCCATCGCGCCACGAGGAACGCTCCCAGCGCATACACCTGCAAGAGTAACGAGGCAAAATGAATGACGGCTTGGTCTGAAACCCGAAAAACAGAGGGTATGCTCTATGCTGTGCTGGTTTCTCTGAAGACTAATAATTGGAAGAAATACTACATGGTATCTAGCAAATCTATACCAATATAAAAAGACCCAAAGAAGCAGATCCAACTGATCTCGACCATCAAACCAGGTCAATCCAACGACCTACACTCCTCCAATGGCGAGCGTTCAACATGTTTAACGTGCAATTAATATCATACCAAATATTGCACTAATCACAGAATTATCACACAAATAATAGTATACCTAATATCCACGTGCAATTAATATATTGCCTAAATATTAACGTGCAATGCACGTGCGCATTCACTAGTGACCACAAGACGGCCATATACTGCAGCGATATATTCGCCGGTACATCACAGGAAACTAGAGGCATAGGGGTTATCTGAAGGAATGTCCTGATTTATCTGAAGTTACGACAGTAAGCACCAACTGGTAAAAAAACAGGAATGTGCTCTGCATAAACTAGATGAACCAAATCAGGGCTTCTTATACTGAAGTTAAAATCATCACTGTCTCTGTAAGCTGACGAAGACATAAGAAATGATGCCTCACAGAGCCTGCAGAGATACGTAATCGCTTCAAACCCCAGTGGCCTCAAAGCGGGTCGGTTGTACTAAATCCAGCGTCAAGTAAACATATAATTTCTACATCCATATTATACTTGCCGTGCTTGATTTGGAAGCAGAGATGGTTAGAAAAGCGACACACTGGAAAGTAGGTTACATGTCTAGCCCATATCGAACGCCTAAACAGAAGCCTACAGTGTAGTTTTGAACAACAAAACTACAGAGGATACGCTGTGCTGATTAGTTATCGTGTAGCGCCATTTTCATCTAAGAAGCAGAAAACAGAGGATGTGCTGTGCTGATTTCTCTGAAGACTAACAGGCAGAAATACGCAGTACTATCTAACAGGGATGAATGACTGACCACATGGTCGCATACACATATATGTGCTTGAGGCATATATGTGGGTTTTCTGAAGGAATGTCCTGATTTATTCTGAACTTAAGACAGTAAACACCAGCTGACAGCAAACTGTAAGATGCTCTGCATCAACTAGATGAACCAAACTAAGGCTTCTTCCTGAACTTATAACCATCATCACTGTCTCTGTAAGTGGACAAAGACATAACAAATGATGTCTCACAGAACCTTCACAGATACGTAATCGCTTCAAACCCCAGTGACCTCAAAGTGCTTAGTGGTCACTAAATTGAGCGTCAAGCAAACATAGAATTGCTGCATCCACATTATACTTGCCATGCTCTGGATGGGTGTGCTGATTTCTCTAAATTTACGACAGTAAACACCAACTGACAGAAAACAGTAATATGATCTGAACCAAATCAAAGCTTCTGACTAAACTTAAAATCATCACTGTCTCTGTAAGCGGATGAATACATAACAAATGATGTCTCACAGGACCTTCAGAGATACTTGATTGCTTCAAACCCCAGTTGACCCCGGGCTCAAAGTGGTTAGTGGTTAATAAATTCAGCAACAAGTACATGCAAAATTGCACTACGTCCACATATACTTGCCATGATCGATTTTGGAAGCAGTGATGGTAGAACATCCAGTTTTCAACTTAAAAAGCAGCACGCGAAAGTAGTTTAGGTGTGTACCACATATCGAACACCTAAACAGAAGCCTACAGTAAAGTTCTGAACAACCGTAAGATCGTGATGCAAGTAGCGCAGGTTCCTCCTGATTATGCAATCTACACTAGAGCGCTCACAAGGTTTCGGGAAATAAGATCTCACTAATACTGAAAACTGAGGCTTGATAGCTGATCTAGCGCATACCTATAGTGCAGTAATTTAGTCACCAGGAAATCACACGAAAATGAAGGTAGGGGTTCTCTTACCGAATCTGTTGGTTTCTTAACACTAGAGACCCAACTGGCAGTGCATTCAACTAGATGAAGCAAGTCAAAGCTTCTTATTGGAGTTCAAATCATCATCGTCGCTGTATTATGCAGTAGCAGAAATTTCCCCCCCGGTGACCTTAAAGGCGGTCCATGGCTGGGTACTGAATCCAGCACCAGCTATACATAAAACTGCACCGCATCCACATTATACTTTCCATGCTCAACTCTGGAAGCAGGGATGGTAAATCCTCCTGTTCTGAAGTTCAAAAGCAACAATCTAGCCCGTAATTAAGGTATGTGCTCAGATGGTTAGATTTTCAGTTCTAAACAACTGACAATCGGCATGTCCCCCCGACGATCCCGCACTCTTTTATAGAGCACCCACAAGCTCTCTGGCAATAAGATGTCAGTTGGCAGTGGACACTGATACTGCATACCGAACGCCAATCCAGGTAAGAATCTCCGCACTATCCAGTTCAGTTGAGTCAACCATGGAGGATTTTGGGGGATTTCTGGCTCGGCCGTGGGGTAATAATCGGGAATCGGGTGACGGCGGGCGAGGGCGGTGGCGTTCATACCTGCCAGAGGTTGCGGGGGGCGGCCATGTCCTCATCGACGCCCTCGCCGGCGGTCGTGGGCGGCGGCGGCGGCAGGTCCTCCCCCTCGAGCTTAATCGGCGGCGGCTGCCTGGCCGTGTGCTGCGCGGCGGCGGGGAAGAACCGCACGGTGGACGGCGGGGCCCCGACCACGCCGTCGGCCTCCTCCGGCTTCTTGGCCTGCTCCGGCGCGCCCGCGCTCCCGGCGTTGCCCATCTCCTGCCGGCGTTCTCCAAAGCCACAGACTTTCTTCCCCTCCCTCTCGCGGCGATAAGATTGGTGACGCGTGCGCGGTGCGGCCCGGCTCAGCCTTGGGCCGGTTTAATCAAGGACCAGTTTAGAATAATAATATTTACAATAATATTCATAATGCTAATTATGTCCAAAAAAAAGTGCAACTTACATTTCATTTCAAAATAAATCTACTCATAGGGATGTTCTGCAAAAGGATGAATCTGTTCATAGGTGTACAAGCTGCGAGGATTCGACCCTTTCGTGATATTGCCGAGGGCTACGGATAAAAAGAAAAAACAGTGGGCTGCGGATTTTTCTTAAAAGTGCCATGAGTGTATATTTCAACTACAGTCTTGCTTTACAATACAAATTTGGATGGGTTTTCTTTTTATTTTGGAAAAACACTTTGCACCAGTGGTTCTTCCATGGTGAAAATCTAGAGAAGATTACGTTTCTGCATTGAATTTTGTTTTTATGAGAATGAACTCTTGGAAATGTTCTAGACATTTTTGAGCCATATGATCAGTAATAGTTAATTTTTGGTATGAAATCACATTTACAGGAAAGCCAGAATTGGCCCACCGCATCATGGATTCGTGAATAAAATACAACTGCTGTGGCACAGTGAAGTTCAACAAAAAAGGATTGCTAGGCATAGAGAAATATTCTTCCATATAAACATTTAGTGATTTTTGTTGGAATCAACATATTATTTAGAGTGTACATATATTGTCTAAAGGAGAGTATACTGTGTGTCTCGTGAAAGAGTAATAAAGAGCACCCCCCTTGATTTCTTCAGGTCTCGTGTACCTCAAACTTTTTTAAAATGGATCCTGATGTTTACATCTTGTCTTTCGCATGAGACAATTTTTGGCATGGACAGTAGTTTTCATGTTGTGCTTGCATATTGAACATTTCAAAATAATATACTCATTATAGTTTCGATAGTGAAACATGTCACTAATGGATTATCATGATTATCTTCGGCGCGCAGCGCGCAGACACTTCTAGTAGTGCATCAACATATGTATGGCCATGATGGCTTTCACAGAGCACATAGGTCCCTTTCTTCCTTTTTGCTTTTGTCTTTTCTTTTTCTTTTTCTCCATCGATTGATTTGGAACCACAAAGTAGATCTTGCCCACATTGTTTCCTTTGGAAGACTAACCAAATTGGGCTCTTTTGGAAGACTAACCAAATTAGCATGCTTCAGTTTTAGTCAGACGATACAACTTTATTGATCAATTAAACATAGTAATAGCACAAACCGGAAGAAACACGAACAACCCTCAAAACTAAATGGGAAACGCTTGGGAACAGTAGGCTAATAATTGGGCACACGTCGGCCAGGATCCAACTTTGATGAAACGGCATCCCTCCTAACTTGGTCCATGTTGCAAATACGGGACCCCAACATGTGAGGCGTTGTGATCCTTCCATGCTCAAGAGTCAACACATGCCTACTGAATGCCCACCCTTCTCCCCTTCTTTTCTCCCATGAGATACACCCTCTATGGCACGCGGTTGCGTCGTCCCCTGACTTTCCCCTGGGATCGCAACATGGATACTGTTGCAGTCTCAACATGGGACCACAAAGGGGTCGTTTTGGGGTGCTCAGCCCGTGATTGCAACATGGCCACTGTTGCAGTTGCAACACTGCCCTTGTTTCAGTGGGGAAAAAAAACAGGTCAGGGGAAGATTGCAAAAGGACTCCTCTGTTGCAGAGGGCCGAGCGCAACAAGACCCCTGTTGGGCAGTAGATCTTGGCCGACGCATCACGCTGCCCAAACTAAATTGAAAGCTACAGCAAAGTTCTTTGTAGTCTCTAGCTTCACTATTTTGCATCACCACAAGTCGGATGGTTTGCACAAACTGATGAGCAAAACAAGCCATATTACATCTCTTTCTAGTTTCGACATTTTTTGTTACTATACTAGTCGGTGATGCGGTCATTGTACTGGCAGCCTGAAGAACCAGGTTCACAACAATAAGGCAACACTGCCGGTTTGCACACCATGTCGCCTGACACATCATTCCTAACATTATTGTTCATATTACCACACTCTGACTGAATGAAGCTCACTAACCAAATGTGTTAAAGATTGAAGGCTCGACATTAACTCTGCTGAAAACTATTAAGACTTCCAGATCATCATCAACTATGCCGAACAAGAATATCTCTCTCTCACTAACAGCAAAAGAATAATAGCACGGGAGGTGCAACCAACCAAACGTAACAAACACTGCCACCACAGGTATATGTAATAGATACTCAGATACTCAGTTCCCTTTGCCCGATATAGGGTTACACAATGACGAATCTAGGTAGGTAAGAAGATAGGTGGGTGGGATCTAGAGGCGCGACAAAAACGAAGACGACGGTTTCACTACGATATAAGTATCTGGCTTCCAAAAGATCAAGAGCAGCATAGCTGCGCCGTCATCGTCTAGCTTGAAGGCGTCGCCGTGGCCAGACACATCTGCGTCTTGACGGCTTCCTTGTAGGTCTTGTGCTGGTAGGTCAGCGTCGTCTCCAGCAGGTCCTTGAGAGGGGTCTTGGGGTTCCACCCTGCAGTTTGTTTAACCAGCGTTTGGAGATCAGACATTAGGTACACTAGTATAAATCAGGAGGATAATGAAAGGCGGAACAAACACGCTGTTGCGTGGTTTCAGTGATATACACACCTAGCTGCTTGTTGATCAGGGTCATGTCGGGGATCCTCTTGTCGCTGTCGTCGTACCCTTCGCCGTAGAATTCTTTTGCGCTCACGTCGATCACAGGCTCCTCCAGCGGGGGCTCTCCTGAGACCTTAGCATAGACCTGCAGATGAATGCAAATGAGAGGTTCAGATTAGACACACTAACATAACTTACAGTTGCTATTAATCTGTCAATGGCATTACCTCTGTCATCATTTCAGCCAACTCCCTAACAGTGACTTCATTGTCAGGGTTCCCCACGTTGAAGATATGACCATTGGCTCGAGCAGGGTTTTCCTTTTGCAAAAGAAAACAGAGATTTAAGTTTCACTGATGCGGTACATACTGGTAACATCAGGAAAATATATGGAAGATAAACACAGAAGACATACAATCATCAAAAGAACAGCTTCAATGGCATCCTTGATGTAAACAAAAGTTCTCTGGGACTCGCCGCCATCGACAAGCTTCAGGGGCTCTCTGCGGAGGAGATTCTGCACATCCATTGGCAAGGTATATCTTGTAAGAAAGAAGACTGAAGACAGTGCAATGAAGCTATTCATCCTCAGCAAGGGATAAGTTTACATACGTTGCTGAAGCAAGCCAAAACCCGAGGAACACCCTCGCTAGGACCATCAACGCCAGGAATGAAGTCCATCCTTGGCCCAATCCAATTGAAAGGTCTCACAATCGTGAATTCAAGGCCATTTTCTGCGCCTTCAGCTGGGGGAAACTCAAATGTACATGGTCAGAAAAAGTTTAAGGGTGCTACTAATGGCACAATCAACAAGTTATAAGTTCTTCCACTCACCAAAAACAAGCCTCTCGATAAGCTGCTTTGCGCACGCGTAGGACCATCTCTGTTTCACGATTGGACCAAAGATGCAGGGTGACTCATCTTCTGTCAGCACATAAAATTCAGCTTCCTGTTTGAAAGGTGAAAAGCACACGGAGCATCAGCTGAACAGCCAGGTGTGATGATATGAATAAGTGACATGGGAAAAACATATTACTGACGACTGAACAAATTATTGTTACTGCTAGGCTGAGTATAATATTGCTACGAAGATAAGAATCTAAAGACAAGAATAGCAAAAATCATTGTAATTCAGGGTCTGGTTAGTTGAGTCTTTAAATGATGAAGCTCCAACTAACAATTGAATAAGAAAAGGGGAGTTCCTTATGGCAGCACGTTTTCCAAATTACTACATCCACTTGCAGAGCAATATGCAGTGACAGGCATAAGCATGACATGGCTTGAGCTGAAAAAATTATTTCAAGCTAAAAGAGAGCAGACGATGTGAAATGACAGTATCCTTGCTTACAACTAGTCCCTGGGAGTTACTATAGGATGGTACCGGACAATCAACGCAGACATATTAACAAACAAGCAACATAAGAAAAACAAACACTAAAATGAACAGGACATAGCTTGAACAATTAATTATTGTCAACCTAGAAAAGTAATAGACTATATGAAATGACAGCATCATTGCCCTGTAAGTTACCAGAAAATGGTGCTAGACAGATTAACCAATGTGCAACTTAAGACAAACCATCACTAAAATGTAAAATCAATGTATGCAGTCACACTCTGTTCTTCCAGTCAAGGCATGCCATAACCTTCACACCAAGCAACCATTACAAGACATTATCCGAGTGTCAACCAACAACCAACAAGGATTCAATTAGAATAATTCCACTCCTAACCAACACCAAATCCAGGCCAGCCGTTTATTTAAGGACTGTACTAAAAGAACAGGACAATTACAGGTGAATGTCAAATACAGGACAATTTAAGGACTGTACCATACAAAGGTACTCCCTCCGTTTCTTCAAAGTTTGACAAAGTTTATAGTACAAAATAGTACTGACATTTACCATACGAAATAAATATCATTAGATCCATCATGAAATATATTTTCATATTATATATTTATTTGCTATCTTAGATGTTGATATATTTTTAATATAATAAATTGGGTCAAAGTTTACAAAGTTTGACTTCGAACAAATCTACTAATACGCGGAGTAAAAAGAAACGGAGGGAGTACTAGAAAGATTAACGAATCAGCAACTCCTCTTAAGAAAGAACATCCCTAAAATGTAAAATCAGCGTACGCAGTCAAACTCTGCTCTTTGTTAAGGCCAATACATTCCATAAGCTTCACGCCAAACCGCCATTACAAGACATTATCCCAGTGTCAACCAACAACCAACAAGGCTTCCACTAGAATAATTCCACTCCCAACCAACACCTAATCCAGGCCAACCTTTTATTTTAAGGACTTTATTACTACAAAGAACAGAATAATCACAGGTGAACATCAATCACAATCTGGCAACCTGCACCAGATCCAATCATCCAATCAATTCCATCTCAATCCAGTCCAACCAAATCAAATCAAAACCATTTGTTTATTCAACCAACCAACCAAAAAGGCACCGCATTATCCACTGATGCCACTTGGCGAGTGACACACACGCATAGTGCAGACAGATAGTGTGAGCACTGAGCAGGGGGAGGGAATGGGGATGCCATGTTCGTCACCTTGCGGAGGGGGTGGTCCTTGGGGAGGAAGCTGCCGATGGTCTTGCCGTAGACCTCGCACGTGGAGAAGTGGATCAGACGCTTGCTGTTCTCCGAGCAGTACTTGACCTGCGCACGCACGCAGCACCGACATTCAGACATTGTTTGCTTGGCAACGCGGAAAGCGGCGAGAATATAATCTTGGATGGGTGTAGCACGTACCACCGGGAGCGCGTCGATGAAGTTGCTGTAGATGGTGTCGAGCGGCCGCGTGTTGTAGTCCGCCGGCGTGCAGATCGCCGCCAGGTTTATCGTCTTCGCGGAGCAGATCCAGCCACCGACACGCAGAAACAAAATCGTCAGCGGCTTTGCAGAGATTAATTCAGGGAGCGCGAACTGTTTTCTTTTCAAGCGACGAACGCGCTATCGGCAACCGAATCAAGAAACTGAATCCCAGGAAAACCGCTCCATTTTTCGCGAGCCGTTCCGCCATTAGAGGACGGGCGGGAGGGGAGGGGAGGGGCGTACCAGATCGGCCATCTTGATGAGGCCCTCGAGGCGGGAGTCGTTCTTGATGTTGAGGCGGTGGAAGGAGATGCGTCCGGCGAGGTGGGGCGGGGGCGGGTCGACGAGGTGGCGGATCTTGTCGCAGTAGACGTCGACGGCGAGGACGACGTGCGGGGTCTCGGCCATGAGCTTCTCGCAGAGGTGCGAGCCGATGAAGCCGCCGGCGCCGATCACGCAGATGGTCAGCGGCGCCACGGCGGCGCCGTCCAGATCCGTCCTGCCCCCGCTCGCCATGCTCTCCCTCCCCCGGCGGTCGCGCGGCGCGGTCGGGTGGACGGTCGGATCCGGGGCGGGGAGCGGAGGGAATGCGCGTGGGGATCGGGTCTGGTTGGATTCGGGCTGGGCTGGGATTATCTATCCGGCGGCGATGTCGGTGGTACGGCGGGGGTATTTAACGGAGGGGGAAGAGTGGAGTGGCCGAAGGAAGGAATGGGGGTGTGGGGTGGGGTGGGATGGGATGGGCCCACCGGCCAGACCGAGATGCGCTGCCCTGTGGGCCCGGCCTCCCCCCTCTCTCTCTCGACTGGTCTCTCTTTTTCCTTGTTTATCAGATGCTTTTCAAGTTTTCTTCTTTGGATGCCTTTCTTCCTTGATGATTATGCTTGTGACCTGATTTGATTTGGTTGTGATGCGTGCGTCAGGCGTGTTGGTTTATGCCTTTGGTTTCTCTCCAGTCCAAAGTCCAAACGATGCTCATGTGGGTCTCAAGCTTAAAAAGTTGTCAATGTTTGATTAGTTTTGGTAGTTGTAGTAGTATCAATTTCTGGCTTGCCAAATTGTGGTAGCAAAGTAAGCCGCGTCTGCGACAGCGCGTACAGCGACCAGGTGTTACACCATCCTCTATCTAGCGCCGTCGCCACCACCCCCACGTCGCTCTCACCTGGACGACACGCGGGGCGACACCCGCAACCTAGCATCTCCGGCCTCTTCTCCTTCTTTCCCCGCGTCGCCGCCTGGCGAAGCCCGCATGGTTGACGGTGGCGACAGGGATCCTTCTCGCGGCTTCCTCGGTGCTTTGGCGGCGGTTCCCGATGGGATTCGACGGTGCTCCGTGGTCGCGGCATGCGACGGTGGGCCTTGGTTGTGCGCCAGTTCACTACTGAACCGGTGTTGGCTGAGGCTCCCTTGCCTCCGTGTGTGCGCTGCGGGCCACCAGGCTTGGTAGATAGACCGCACGTGCTTGCACAAATGGAGGTGGTCCTAGGGTTCTTCTAGCGCCAAGAAGGTGTTATGCTGGATGCTGGCCCTCATTGAGTTGGCCCTTGACAAGTTCCGTAAGGCTCCGCCGGAAATCTCCATTAGGTGCTTGATGCCCGCAGATTGCTGGATCGGATGAGATTCGGTCGTGTGTGTGCCCCTATTTCAGCTCGTGTGGCTTCAGGAGGGCATGACATGAAGCTTCGTTAATTGTTGACATTATGGGACATGTCAGTATTTCGATTTCCATGATGACGACAGTGGCGGAGAACGTCATGGTGGCTGAGGTCAAAGGCCTAGTAATGGCGGATCGAGTATTTGAGGCGATGAGGAATTTGCTTGGTGATTCATGACTCGTAGCAGTGGCATCGGCAAGAGGGGGCGGTAGCACAAGATGAGTTCAGAATCTTAGCTTTCATGGTGAAAACCCAAGGTCTGGCCTTAATTGGTTGTGTCTGGCAGTGGCTTTGTTGAAGGCATTGTTTTGAGAGCGTGGATTTTATCTAGGGTGAAAACCTAAGATATATGATCGGGCGACGATGGCGCTTGTGCATTGTTTCCTTCTTGGAGGCGCCTCTTTTGAAGAATTTGAACTTCGGGGTGTTGTCTTGGTGGTGGTTCGTGCTACAGTTACTAGGAATTGATCACTGTAGCGGGATCTTTTGTTTCTTCTTCTTGTTTATGTGTTGTGTGCATCTGTAATGTCTTTAGAACATTTCGTTGTTGTAGAGACTGGGTGTAATTGGTATCTCTGCGATATTAATGTATTCTCTTTGTTGAAAAACAGTTTAGTGTGGTCATCTTGTAGGCTCGGAAGGGTGCATGGGAGCTGCCACATGTCTTACTTTGAGATTCGTACACGAAAATTAAACATGTCACGTCGCGTTTGCTTGAAAAAACCCATAGAGTTTAAGTCAGATTGTTAACATTTAAGTTATATTCATTTGTGTGCCTAAATAGAAGGCACCCACATTACGCCAATCTCCCCCCTCTTTCTCTTTCTCTTTCTCTTTCTTGACGCCATCAGCCGCCAGCCATCTCACCCGACGTGACATTCCTTGTTCATCGCCACGCCGCCCCCGAATTCCCGATGCCATTAACCATGAAGGCACAACATTCCTTGCTCCTCCTATGGAGCCGCGGAGAAGAAGGCCCTCTTGGTCCTCTTTGATTCGATTTGGCTGGACCAGATTATAATTCGAGTAGCTATCCAGCCAGCGCGGGGAGAAAATTACCATGATATCAATCTAGGCCCGACCGTGTTTTTTTTAGACAGTGTCATGAAGCTTTTATTCAATCGTCACAATGTTTACAGGGACGAAAGGAAGTTCACTGGAGTGGCATAACCAAACATGGCGGCCAAGCCCTAGTTGCAAAGCGTGCTTCGCTAGACTGTAAGCCTCGAAATTCGAGCTCCTAAATTCATGAAAGAAATTACAATTACTAAAACTAGCCCTGCCGTGGTGTATGGCCAGAGGGGCAACCGCCTAGGACCCCGGCCTTGGGAGCCCATGATCTTATTGGTATGCATGTATGACATAGCACAGTAAAACAACGGCTACGCCATCGTCTGCGCTGGCGTCGAACGCTCCGTCCCCATCCCGCACCGCCCCTGCTCTGGCGGCCGCGCTCCCCGCGGCCTTCCTCGCCGGCCGTACGAGGATGCCTCGACTCCTGCAAGCTCCGCTCCACGACTACGGCGGCGGCCAGCCAATCTCCGCCAACCGCCGCCCTCGGCCACCTCGCCTGCTGATACGTCTCCAACGTATCTATAATTTTTGATTGCTCCATGCTATATTATCTAATGTTTTGGACTATATTGGGCTTTATTTTCCACTTTTATATTATTTTTGGGACTAACCTATTAACCGGAGGCACAACCCAGAATTGTTGTTTTTTGCCTATTTCAGTGTTTCGGATAAACAGAATATCGAACGGAGTCCAAACGAAATAAAATCTTCGGAAACGTGATTTTCTCACCGAACGTGATCCAGGAGACTTGGACCCTACTGCAAGGGATCAAAGAGGTGGTCACGAGGGTGGGGGGCACGGCCCCCCCTAGGGCACCCCCTGCCTCGTGGGCCCCTCGGTGCTCCACCGACGTACTCATTCCTCCTATATATACACACGTACCCCCAAACGATCAGAACATGAGCCAAAAACCTAATTCCACCGCCGCAACTTTCTGTATCCACGAGATCCCATCTTGGGGCCTGTTCCAGAGCTCCGCCGGAAGAGGGCCGTCATCACTGAGGGCTTCTACATCATCTTAACCCCTCCGATGAAGTGTGAGTAGTTTACCTCAGACCTTCGGGTCCATAGTTAGTAGCTAGATGGCTTCTTCTCTCTCTTTGAATCTCAATACAAAGTTCTTCCCCTTTCTTGTGGAGATCTATTCGATGTAATCTTCTTTTTGCGGTGTGTTTGTTGAGACCGATGAATTGTGGGTTTATGATCAAGTCTATCTATGAATAATATTTGAATCTTCTCTGAATTCTTTTATGTATGATTGGTTATCTTTGCAAGTCTCTTCGAATTATCCGTTTGGTTTGGCCAACTAGATTGGTAGTTCTTGCCATGGGAGAAGTGCTTAGCTTTGGGTTCGATCTTGCGGTGTCCTTACCCAGTGACAGAAGGGGCAGCAAGGCACGTATTGTATCATTGCCATCGAGGATAACAAGATGGGGTTTATTTCATATTGCATGAATTTATGTCTCTACATCATGTCATCTTGCTTAAGGCGTTACTCTGTTTTTAACTTAATACTCTAGATGCATGCTGGATAGCGGTCGATGAGTGGAGTAATAGTAGTAGATGCAGAATCGTTTCGATCTACTTGTCACGGACGTGATGCCTATATACATGATCATGCCTAGATATTCTCATAATTATGCTCAATTCTATCAATTGTTCAACAGTAATTTGTTCACCCACCGTAGAATACTTATGCTCTTGAGAGAAGCCACTAGTGAAACCTATGCCCTCCGGGTCTATTCTCATCATATCAATCTCCATCACTTTTATATTGTTTTGTTTTTTACTTTGATTTTACTTTTTTACTTTGCATCTTTATATCAAAAATACCAAAAATATTCTATCTATCATATCTCACTCTCGTAAGTGACCGTGAAGGGCTTGACGACCCCTAATCGCGTTGGTTGCGAGTAGCTATCGCTTTGTGCAGGTACGAGGGACTTGAGCGTGGGCTCCTACTGGATTGATACCTTGGTTCTCAAAAACTGAGGGAAATACTTACGCTACTCTGCTGCATCATCCCTTCCTCTTCGGGGAAAACCAACGCAAGCTCAAGACGTAGCACCTGCATCGTCGCCTCGATCCACAGCTCCCACGTCAAGCACCCATCTTGTTGGGGAACGTTGCAGAAAACAAAAAATTTCCTACGGTTTCACCAAGATCCATCTATGAGTTCATCTAGCAACGAGTGATCGGATTGCGTCTACATACCTTTGTAGATCGCGAGCGGAAGCGTTCAAGAGAACGGGGATGAGGGAGTCGTACTCGACGTGATCCAAATCACCGGAGATCCTAGCGCCGAGCAGACGGAACCTCCGCGTTCAACACACGTACGGTCAGCGTGACGTCTCCTCCTTCTTGATCCAGCAAGGGGGAAGGAGAGGTTGATGAAGATCCAGCAGCACGACGGCGTGGTGGTGGATGCAGCAGTCACCGCAGCAGGGCTTCGCCGTTCTTCTGCGAGAGGGAGAGGTGTAGCAGGGGAGAGGGAGGCGCCAAGAGTCAAGGGTGCGGCTGCCCCTTTCCTCCCCCCTTTATATAGGCTCCCCAAGGGGGGGGGCGCTGGCCCTAGGAGATGGGATCTCCTAGGGGGGGCGGCGGCCAAGGATGGAGTGGCCCCCAAGGCAAGTGGGGCGCCCCCCACCCTAGGGTTTCCAACCCTAGGCGCAGGGGGTGGGCCAAGGGGGGCGCACCAGCCCACTATGGGCTGGTTCCCCTTCCCACTTCAGCCCATGGGGCCCTCCGGGATGGGTGGCCCAACCCGGTGGACCCCCGGGACCCATCCGGTGGTCCCGGTACAATACGGGTGACCCCCGAAACTCTTCCGATGGCCGAAACTGCACTTCCTATATATAATTCTTCACCTTCGAACCATTCCGGAACTCCTCGTGACGTCCGGGATCTCATCCGGGACTCCGAACAACTTTCGGGTTACTGCATATTCATATCTCTACAACCCTAGCGTCACCGAACCTTAAGTGTGTAGACCCTACGGGTTCGGGAGACATGTAGACATGACCGAGATGGCTCTCCGGTCAATAACCAACAGCGGGATCTGGATACCCATGTTGGCTCCCACATGCTCCTCGATGATCTCATCGGATGAACCACGATGTCGAGGATTCAAGCAACCCCGTATACAATTCCCTTTGTCAATCGGTACGTTACTTGCCTAAGATTCGATCGTCGGTATCCCAATACCTCGTTCAATCTCGTTACCGGCAAGTCACTTTACTCGTATCGTAATGCATGATCCCGTGACCAGACACTTGGTCACTTTGAGCTCATTATGATGATGCATTACCGAGTGGGCCCAGAGATACCTCTCCGTCATACGGAGTGACAAATCCCAGTCTCGATTCGTGCCAACCCAACAGACACTTTCGGAGATACCTGTAATGTACCTTTATAGTCACCCAGTTACATTGTGACGTTTGGCACACCCAAAGCACTCCTACGG
Source organism: Triticum dicoccoides (assembly GCF_002162155.2). Taxonomy (NCBI): domain Eukaryota; kingdom Viridiplantae; phylum Streptophyta; class Magnoliopsida; order Poales; family Poaceae; genus Triticum; species Triticum dicoccoides. The sequence goes on from NC_041384.1 coordinate 752,014,383, forward strand.
TATCCGGGAGTTACACGATCTCATGGTCTAAGGAAAAGATACTTGACATTGGAAAAACTCTAGCAAACGAACTATACGATCTTGTGCTATGTTTAGGATTGGGTCTTGTCCATCACATCATTCTCCTAATGATGTGATCTCGTTATCAATGACATCCAATGTCCATAGTCAGGAAACCATGACTATCTGTTGATCAACGAGCTAGTCAACTAGAGGCTTACTAGGGACATGTTGGTGTCTATGAATTCACACATGTATTACCATTTCCGGATAACACGATTATAGCATGAATAAAAGACAATTATCATGAACAAGGAAATATAATAATAATGCTTTTATTATTGCCTCTAGGGCATATTTCCAACAGTCTCCCACTTGCACTAGAGTCAATAATCTAGTTACATTGTGATGAATCGAACACCCATGGAATTCTGGTGTTGATCATGTTTTGCTCTAGGGAGAGATTTAGTCAACGGATCTGCTACATTCAGGTCCGTATGTACTTTACAAATATCTATGTCTCCATCTTGAACATTTTCACGAATGGAGTTGAAGCAACGCTTGATGTGCCTGGTCTTCTTGTGAAACCTGGGCTCCTTGGCAAGTGCAATAGCTCCAGTGTTGTCACAGAAGAGTTTGATCGGCCCCGACGCATTGGGTATGACTCCTAGGTCGGTGATGAACTCCTTCACCCAAATTGCTTCATGCGCTGCCTCCGAGGCTGCCATGTACTCCGCTTCACATGTAGATCCCGCCACAATGCTCTGCTTGCAACTGCACCAGCTTACTGCCCCACCATTCAAAATATACACGTATCCGGTTTGTGACTTAGAGTCATCTAGATCTGTGTCGAAGCTAGCGTCGACGTAACCCTTTACGATGAGCTCTTCGTCACCCCCATAAACGAGAAACGTGTCCTTAGTCCTTTTCAGGTACTTCAGGATATTCTTGACCGCTGTCCAGTGTTCCTTGCCAGGATTACTTTGGTACCTTCCTACCAAACTTATGGCAAGGTTTACATCAGGTCTGGTACACAGCATGGCATACATAATAGACCCTATGGCTGAGGCATAGGGGATGACACTCATCTCTTCTATATCTTCTGCCGTGGTCGGACATTGAGCTGAGCTCAATTTCACACCTTGCAACACAGGCAAGAACCCCTTCTTAGACTAATCCATATTGAACGTCTTCAATATCTTATCAAGGTATGTGCTTTGTGAAAGACCTATGAGGCGTCTTGATCTATCTCTATAGATCTTGATGCCTAATATATAAGCAGCTTCTCCAAGGTCCTTCATTGAAAAACTCTTATTCAAGTAGGCCTTAATGATGTCCAAGAGTTCTATATCATTTCCCATCAAAAGTATGTCATCTATATATAATATGAGAAATGCTACAGAGCTCCCACTCACTTTCTTGTAAACGCAGACTTCTCCATAAGTCTGCGTAAACCCAAATGCTTTGATCATCTCATCAAAGCGAATGTTCCAACTCCGAGATGCTTGCACCAGCCCATAAATCGAGCGTTGGAGCTTGCACACCTTGTCAGCATTCTTAGGATCGACAAAACCTTCCGGCTGCATCATATACAATTCTTCCTTAAGGAAACCATTAAGGAATGCCGTTTTGACGTCCATTTGCCATATCTCATAATCATAGAATGCGGCAATTGCTAACATGATTCGGACGGACTTCAGCTTCGCTACGGGTGAGAAAGTCTCATCGTAGTCAACCCCTTGAACTTGTCGATAACCCTTAGCGACAAGCCTAGCTTTATAGATGGTCACATTACCATCCACGTCTGTCTTCTTCTTAAAGATCCATTTATTTTCTATGGCTCGCCAATCATCGGGCAAGTCAGTCAAAGTCCATACTTCGTTTTCATACATGGATCCTATCTCGGATTTCATGACTTCCATCCATTTGTCGGAATCCGGGCCCGCCATTGCTTCTTCATAGTTTGAAGGTTCACCGTTGTCTAACAACATGATTTCCAAGACAAGGTTGCCGTACCACTCTGGTGCGGAACGTGTCCTTGTGGACCTACGGAGTTCAGTAGCAACTTGATCTGAAGTTTCATGATCATCATCATTAACTTCCTCTCTAGTCGGTGCAAGCACCTCAGGAACATTTTCTTGAGTTGCGCCACTTTCCGGTTCAAGAGGTAATACTTCATCAAGTTCTACTTTCCTCCCACTTACTTCTTTCGAGAGAAACTCTTTCTCTAGAAAGGATCCATTCTTGGCAACAAAGATCTTGCCTTCGGATCTGAGGTAGAAGGTATACCCAATAGTTTCTTTAGGGTATCCTATGAAGACGCATTTTTCCGACTTGGGTTCGAGCTTTTCAGGTTGAAGTTTCTTGACATAAGCATCGCATCCCCAAACTTTTAGAAACGACAGTTTAGGTTTCTTCCCAAACCATAATTCATACGGTGTCGTCTCAACGGATTTCGATGAAGCCCTATTTAAAGTGAATGCGGCAGTCTCTAAAGCATAGCCCCAAAATGATAGCGGAAAATCGGTAAGAGACATCATAGATCACACCATATCTAATAGAGTGCGATTACGATGTTCGGACACACCATTACGCTGAGGTGTTCCAGGCGGCGTGAGTTGTGAAACTATTCCATATTTTCTTAAGTGTGTGCCAAATTCGTGACTCAAGTATTCTCCCCCACGATCTGATCGCAAGAACTTGATTTTCCTGTCACGTTGATTCTCAACCTCACTCTGAAATTCCTTGAACCTTTCAAATGTCTCAGACTTGTGTTTCATTAAATAGACATACCCATATCTACTCAAGTCATCAGTGAGGGTGAGAACATAACGATAGCCACCGCGAGCTTCAACACTCATTGGACCGCACACATCAGTATGTATGATTTCCAATAAGTTGGTTGCTCGCTCCATTGTTCCTGAGAACAGAGTCTTGGTCATTTTACCCATGAGGCATGGTTCGCACGTGTCAAATGATTCGTAATCAAGAGACTCTAAAAGTCCATCTGCATGGAGCTTCTTCATGCGTTTGACACCTATGTGACCAAGGCGGCAGTGCCACAAGTATGTGGGACTATCATTATCAACTTTACATCTTTTGGTATTCACACTATGAATATGTGTAGCATTACGCTCGAGATTCATTAAGAATAAACCATTCACCATTGGAACATGACCATAAAACATATCTCTCATATAAATAGAACAACCATTATTCTCGGATTTAAATGAGTAGCCATCTCGAATTAAACGAGATCCTGATACAATGTTCATGCTCAAAGCTGGCACTAAATAACAATTATTGAGGTTTAAAACTAATCCCGCAGGTAAATGTAGAGGTAGCGTGCCGACGGCGATCACATCGACCTTGGAACTATTTCCGACGCGCATCGTCACCTCACCATTCGCCAGTCTCCGCTTATTTCGCAGCTCCTGCTTTGAGTTACAAATGTGAGCAACTGCACCGGTATCAAATACCCAGGAGCTACTACGAGTACTGGTAAGGTACACATCAATTACATGTATATCACATATACCTTTCGTGATGCCGGCCTTCTTGTCCGCTAAGTATTTGGGGCAGTTCCGCTTCAAGTGACCACTTCCCTTGCAATAAAAACACTCAGTCTCGGGCTTGGGTCCATTCTTTGGCTTCTTCCCGACAACTTGCTTACCGGGGGCGGCAACTCTCTTGCCGTCCTTCTTGAAGTTCTTCTTACCCTTGCCTTTCTTGAACTTAGTGGTTTTATTCACCATCAACACTTGATGTTCCTTTTTGACTTCTACCTCTGCTGATTTCAGCATAGCAAATACTTCAGGAATGGTCTTTTCCATCCCCTACATATTGAAGTTCATCACAAAGCTCTTATAGCTCGGTGGAAGCGACTGAAGGATTCTGTCAATGACCGCGTCATCTGGGAGATTAACTCCCAGCTGAGTCAAGTGGTTATGTAACCCAGACATAGTGAGTATGTGCTCACTGACAGAACTGTTTTCCTCCATCTTACAGCTGAAGAACTTGTCGGAGACTTCATATCTTTCGACCCGGGCATGAGCTTGAAAAACCATTTTCAGCTCTTCGAACATCTCATATGCCCTGTGTCTCTCAAAATGCTTTTGGAGCCCCGGTTCTAAGCTGTAAAGCATGCCGCACCGAACAAGGGAGTAATCATCGGAATGTGTCTGCCAAGCGTTCATAACGTCTTGTTCTGCAGGGAGAACAGATGCTTCACCTAGCGGTGCTTGTAGGACATAATCTTTCTTGGCAGCTATGAGGATGATCCTCAGGTTTCGGACCCAGTCCGTATAGTTGCTGCCATCATCTTTTAGCTTGGTTTTCTCTAGGAACGCGTTGAAGTTGAGGACAACGTTGGCCATTTGATCTACAAGACATGTTGTAAAGGTTTTAGACTAAGTTCATGATAATTAAGTTCATCTAATCAAATTATTCAATGAACTCCCACTCAGATAGACATCCCTCCAGTCATCTAAGTATAACATGATCCGAGTTAACTAGGCCGTGTCCGATCATCACGTGAGACGGACTAGTCAACGTCGGTGAACATCTTCATGTTGATCGTATCTTCTATACGACTCATGCTCGACCTTTCGGTCTTTTGTGTTCCGAGGCCATGTCTGTACATGCTAGACTCGTCAAGTCAACCTAAGTGTTTGCATGTGTAAATCTGTCTTACACCCGTTGTATGTGAACGTTGGAATCTATCACACCTGATCATCACGTGGTGCTTCGAAACAACAAACTGTCGCAATGGTGCATAGTTAGGGGGAACACTTTCTTGAAATTATTATGAGGGATCATCTTATTTACTACCGTCGTTCTAAGTAAATAAGATGTAAAAACATGATAAACATCACATGCAATCAAATAATAATAGTGACATGATATGGCCAATATCACATAGCTCCTTTGATCTCCATCTTGGGGCTCCATGATCATCTTGTCACCGGCATGACACCATGATCTCCATCATCATGATCTCCATCATCGTGTCTCCATGAAGTTGCTCGCCAACTATTACTTCTACTACTATGGCTAACACGTTTAGCAATAAAGTAAAGTAATTTATATGGCGTTTCTCAATGACACGCAGGTCATACAAAAAAAAAATAAAGACAACTCCTATGGCTCCTGCCGGTTGTCATACTCATCGACATGCAAGTCGTGATTCCTATTACAAGAATATGATCTCATACATCACATATATATCATTCATCATTCATCACAACTTTGGCCATATCACATCACAGAACACTTGCTGCAAAAACAAGTTAGACGTCCTCTAATTGTTGTTGCAAGTTTTACGTGGCTGCAATAGGGCTCTAGCAAGAACGTTTTCTTACCTACGTGAAAGCCACAACGTGATTTGTCAACTTCTATTTACCCTTCATAAGGACCCTTTTCATCGAATCCGCTCCAACTAAAGTGGGAGAGACAGACACCCGCCAGCCACCTTATGCAACTAGTGCATGTTAGTCGGTGGAACCGGTCTCACGTAAGTGTCGTGTAAGGTTGGTCCGGGCTGCTTCATCCCACAATACCGCTGAAGCAAAATAAGACTAGTAGCGGCAAGAAAGTTGACAACATCTGCGCCCACAACAAATTGTGTTCTACTCGTGCAAAGAGAACTACGCATAGACCTAGCTCATGATGCCACTGTTGGGGAACGTTGCAGAAAACAAAAAATTTCCTACGGTTTCACCAAGATCCATCTATGAGTTCATCTAGCAACGAGTGATCAGATTGCATCTACATACCTTTGTAGATCGCGAGCGGAAGAGTTCAAGAGAACGGGGATGAGGGAGTCGTACTCGACGTGATCCAAATCACCGGAGATCCTAGCGCCGAACGGACGGCACCTCCACGTTCAACACACGTACGGTCAGCATGACGTCTCCTCCTTCTTGATCCAGCAAGGGGGAAGGAGAAGTTGATGAAGATCCAGCAGCACGACGGCGTGGTGATGGATGCAGCAGTCACCGCAGCAGGGCTTCGCCGTTCTTCTGCGAGAGGGAGAGGTGTAGCAGGGGAGAGGGAGGCACCAAGAGTCAAGGGTGCGGCTGCCCCTCCCTCCCCCCTTTATATAGGCTCCCCAAGGGGGGCGCCGGCCCTAGGAGATGGGATCTCCTAGGGGGGGCGCCGGCCAAGGGTGGAGTGGCCCCCAAGGCAGGTGGGGCGCCCCCCCACCCTAGGGTTTCCAACCCTAGGCGCAGGGGGTGGGCCAAGGGGGGTGCACCAGCCCACTATGGGCTGGTTCCCCTCCCCACTTCAGCCCATGGGGCCCTCCGGGATGGGTGGCCCAACTCGGTGGACCCCCGGGACCCATCCGGTGGTCCCGGTACAATACTGTGACCCCCGAAACTCTCCCGATGGCCGAAACTGCACTTCCTATATATAATTCTTCACCTCCGGACCATTCCGGAACTCCTCGTGACGTCCGGGATCTCATCCAGGACTCCGAACAACTTTCGGGTTACTGCATATTCATATCTCTACAACCCTAGCGTCACCGAACCTTAAGTGTGTAGACCCTATGGGTTCGGGAGACATGTAGACATGACCGAGATGGCTCTCCGGTCAATAACCAACAGCGGGATCTGGATACCCATGCTGGCTCCCACATGCTCCTCGATGATCTCATCGGATGAACCACGATGTCGAGGATTCAAGCAACCCCGTATACAATTCCCTTTGTCAATCGGTACGTTACTTGCCCGAGATTCGATCATCGGTATCCCAATACCTCGTTTAATCTCGTTACCGGCAAGTCACTTTACTCGTACCGTAATGCATGATCCCGTGACCAGACACTTGGTCACTTTGAGCTCATTATGATGATGCATTACCGAGTGGGCCCAGAGATACCTCTCTGTCATACGGAGTGACAAATCCCAGTCTCGATTCGTGCCAACCCAACAGACACTTTCGGAGATACCTGTAATGTACCTTTATAGTCACCCAGTTACGTTGTGACGTTTGGCACACCCAAAGCACTCCTACGGTATCCGGGAGTTACACGATCTCATGGTCTAAGGAAAAGATACTTGACATTGGAAAAACTCTAGCAAACGAACTATACGATCTTGTGCTATGTTTAGGATTGGGTCTTGTCCATCACATCATTCTCCTAATGATGTGATCTCGTTATCAATGACATCCAATGTCCATAGTCAGGAAACCATGACTATCTATTGATCAACGAGCTAGTCAACTAGAGGCTTACTAGGGACATGTTGGTGTCTATGAATTCACACATGTATTACGATTTCCGGATAACACAATTATAGCATGAATAAAAGACAATTATCATGAACAAGGAAATATAATAATAATGCTTTTATTATTGCCTCTAGGGCATATTTCCAACACATCTGTCCTAGTCAAATCTGGATCGGGGACATGTGCCTCCGCCGCCAGTGCCACGTCTACGCCGTGCGGTCCGTGTAACCCCTCCGGAGATGTTGGTTGTGCTGCTTTACCATAATGGCGGTGATACGTCTACAACGTATGTATAATTTTTGATTGCTCCATGCTATATTATTTACTGTTTTGAATATTTATGGGCTTTATTATACACTTTTATATCATTTTTGGGACTAACCTATTAACCCAGAGCCCAGAGCCAATTTCTGTTTTTACCCTGTTTTAGGGTTTCGAAGAAAAGGAAAACCAAATGGAGTCCAATTGATCTGAAACTTCACGGAACTCATTTTTGGAAGAAAAGAAGCCCAGAAGACTTGGAGTGCACGTTGGAGGATCTGTGAGGAGGTCACGAGGCAGGGGGCGCTCCCACCCCCCCTGACGTACTTCGTCAGCCTATATATCTCCATATACCCTAAAAATATCCGTGAGCACAATAGATCGGGAGTTCCGCCGCCAGAAGCCTCCGTAGCCACCGAAAGCCAATCTAGACCCGTTCCGGGACCCTGCCGGAGGGGGCAATCCTTCTCTGGTGGCCATCTTCATCATCCCGGTGCTCTCCATGACGAGGAGGGAGTAGTTCTCCCTCGGGGCTGAGGGTATGTACCGGTAGCTATGTGTTTGATCTCTCTCTCTCTCGTGTTCTTGAGATGATACGATCTTGATGTATCGCGAGCTTTGCTATTATATTTGGATCTTATGATGTTTCTTCCCCCCTCTACTCTCTTGTAATGAATTGAGTTTCCCCTTTAAAGTTATCTTATCGGATTGAGTCTTTAAAGATTTGAGAACACTTGATGTATGTCTTGCCGTAGATATTTATGGTGACAATGGGATATCACGTGATTCACTTGATGTATGTTTTGATGACCAACTTGCGGGTTCCGCCCATGAACCTATGCATAGGGGTTGGCACACGATTCCGCCGTGATTCTCCGGTAGGAACTTTGGGGCACTCTTTGAGGTTCTATGTGTTGGTTGAATAGATGAATCTGAGATTGTGTGATGCATATCGTATAATCATACCCACGGATACTTGAGGTGACATTGGAGTATCTAGGTGACATTATGGTTTTGATTGATTTATGTCTTAAGGTGTTATTCTAGTACGAACTCTAGGGTTGTTTGTGACACTTATAGGAATAGCCCAACGGATTGATTGGAAAGAATAACTTTGAGGTGGTTTTGTACCCTACCATAATCTCTTCGTTTGTTCTCCACTATTAGTGACTTTGGAGTGACTCTTTGTTGCATGTTGAGGGATAGTTATATGATCCAATTATGTTATTATTGTTGAGAGGACTTGCACTACTGAAAGTATGAACCCTAGGCCTTGTTTCCTAGCATTGCAATACCGTTTACGCTCACTTTTATCACTTGCTTCCTTGCTGTTTTTATTATTTCAGATTACAAATATCTTTATCTACTATCCATATACCACTTATTTCACCATCTCTTCGCCGAACTAGTGCACCTATACAATTTACCATTGTATTGGGTGTGTTGGGGACACAAGAGACTCTTTGTTATTTGGTTGCAGGGTTGCTTGAGAGAGATCATCTTCATCCTACGCCTCCTACGAATTGATAAACCTTAGGTCATCCACTTGAGGGAAATTTGCTACTGTCCTACAAACCTCTGCACTTGGAGGCCCAACAACGTCTACAAGAAGAAGGTTGTGTAGTAGACATCAGGCGGCCACATCTGCCCGCCTGCTGAGCCGGCGAGCCCCTGCTGCCTCACCTCTGTTGTGAATGCCGGCCAACTCAACACCTGTGGGCGCGAGGCGGAGGCGACCGGAGGCTAGCAGCTCATCAAATCACGCTGCGGCTCGCGCCACACAGTTTTGGTTGCCCAAGCATTCAAGCCCTCCAACCCGAGCTGGCTTAAGGGCCGTTGTTGTCGCCGCCTGGCCCCTGGTCACCGTGCCTTCGTCTGCCCCTTCTCCGTTCGGTGTGCGCGTTGCTTGGAAAACAGCCACCGGGTTCGTGGTTGCTGCAACAAGTGGAGGCCTCTTAGATCCCTCGCAAGCCTCGTCGTACCGCCGCCGCTTCCTCGCCCTCGACTTGCTGTTGCGACGGTCCAAGATCCCTCTCCTCGGTTCGGTCCAGGCAGGGGTTGGCCTCTTCCCCAACTTGGCCAGCCACAACTATTAGACTCTGCTGGTATCGGTTTGATGCCACGACCTGATGACTTTGTAGTCGTCCTGGCCACAACAGAGAGGCAGCCCGAGTTGGCGTCGATCATTGTGGGGCAAACTGAGCTCCTTCGCGCTCAGCTTCATGACTGCATTGTGCGTGTTGGGAATGTTTTGGCAAGTGTAGAGGCCGCTCTCGCCAAACTCCAAGTTATGCCCGTTGTGACCCCGCTACCCGAGATCCAGGTTGATTCTGTCGATGGGGAGGCATGAATGCATGGAGATCTCTCCCCTCGTGCTACATCGTGCCAGTCGTCATTGCATGTCATGCCGATTGCTTCTGAGGGTGAAGCTGTTGTCGAGGTCGTGGCTCCGATGCTGCAGATTATGCCTGAGTTGCAGAAGCTCTGTGAGGAGCCCACTTCGCCTATTTCGATGGAGCTACCTAAGGAGTCAGGGTCGCTTGGAGGGGCCTTGGCGATGCAAACTGCGACCTCACCGCAGTTGTTGGAGCCCAATCAGCCGCTCGCCTTTGTGGACTGTGAAGGTTTGGATGCTGTTGTTGCTCTCTCACCTGTTGCTGTTGGGCAGGTGACGCCTGATGTGGCCGGTACTTTGGCACCTAATTCTGTGGCGCTGAAGCCCGTCTTTGACCGTGAAGCTATGTGGGCACGTATTGACGAGGTGGTATTCAAGAAAAAGCTTTGTGGCTTGCTCACCTCCTTGGAGGCAGCTAGCCCTGGGTCTGGTAAGGCGATTGCTTGCCTCCTAGCGGAGGAGGCTTCTACGGGCAAAATCAAGAAGGTGAAGAAGGTTCTTAGGAGCATAGGCAAGAAGAGTGGCGCCCTTGGTAAGGCATCTGCGGCTACCTAATGGATGATACATAGTCTCTTCGACCATCATCTTCAACTGGCTTGTCTTTGTGGATTTGGTGGTATGTGTTGTCTACTTGTCTTCAACTTTGGTTTCGTTGGGGGTTTCTTTGCGACATAAAAGTGTGAGGGATTGTGGTTGTTGCGACTTATGTGTGTTTGTTGGGTTGACCGTGGGATCATGGAGTTTCTCTCTTAGCGAGTAGTCCACATGTGGCTTATATGTATCGGTTTTCGCCTAGTTTTCCGTTAATTAACTGGGCAATTCTCTTCTTCTTAATTAATCGATGAGGCAAATCATTTGCCTCTGTTTCGAAAAAATAATATGAAGAACAAAAAGGGTAGAAGGAGGAAACGAGATGGGCTGGCTGCTGATTGCTAGTGCTAGGAAATAGAAGCGTCGCATCCCACACTCTTGAACAGTGAATTGAGGATCACTTCATCACTCTCGCTGCTTGCAACGGCCATCTGCCGATTCTCCTCTTCATTTTTATTTAGTCCGCGTATTAGCTTTGGTCAAAGTCAAACTTTATAAACTTTGACAATGTTTATAAACAAAAATATAGACAATAACAAATCAATACCATTAGGTTTATTATTGAATGTACTTTCACATCATATATATTTGTTATGGTAAATGTTTATATTGATTTCTATAAACTTGGTCAAACTTTACGAAATTTGACTTCAGTCAACTCTAATATGCAAAGTAAATAAAAACGAAGGGAGTACAAGTTTCTAATTTATGTATTCCCTTTCCTTGATCCAAATTTCTAATGTCCAATTTCTAGTTCTAGGTATTCCTTTTTCTTGACAATTTCTAATTCTATGCAGTAGATATATTGGACAATGTTGATCTTCATATTGATGACTTTGTATCAACAAACGCCCGAAGAATTGTTTTGTGAAGCATTGAAGCATTATTGTTGTTGATGGAGTCATTTGAATTTGGATCTTATTTAAGGTAATCATGTTAGTTTCATTTGCTGTCTTCATAGTCTTTCTGTCGTAATATGGCACTGGCCAACAATTATTGTTAGACATCTCAAACTAGAGATTTATGGTTCAAAATTTACTCTCAATATTATGCTTATGGAGTTAAATATCTATTTGTTTATGTAGAATACACATACATACAGCCGGTTTATATAGTATGAGGGCTTAGGGGCCCATGTCATCGAGTTCGCCCTAGGGCCTTCCGCCAGATAGAGCCGGCCCGGATCAATCTTACTCCAGGTCCATCCAAACAAATTAAACGAGAACAAGAGAACCTAACGCAACTTGTGGCTAGCACATGTGCACCCCCTAAAGCAAAGCAGTCGGTCTCGGTTTCTTTCCTTGCGGGGATTAGTTTAGCTTATGATTGCCTCGTGTCCATGAATGCCATGCGTAGTTGGCACACCAACCATCCATGTGGAAGTAGAAAATATTTGATCACGTATCGAGGGGCTTGGAAAACATGACCCTACTTATGCCAAAACAAGATCCTACTTACTAATTTACTCATGATTGCACCTTCGTCAATATTTCTAAGATAAGTGATTCCGATCTGCTGACTGGTCAGCGCCTCGCGCTGATCGCCTCCTTGCGCCGCACGCTCGCCATTTTAATATGATGGAGTCTATTAGGGAATTTGAGACAAAATTATCATTGGCTAATTCGTGGTTGTTTTTTTTGCGGGAACTAATTTGTTGGTTAGCAGCAAGTAAGTCAATTAGGCCAAGAAAGGGAGAGGTATAGGCAATCTGATGAGAGAGATATTTTCACTTCCTATATGGAGATAAGTGCAATGGGGGAAGAGATACTTTTCTTTTCTGAAGTGTCTCAAGGAAACTTCTTCTCCACTCCGAACCTTACAGTTTATAGGACCCCAATATTACGATGACGTTCCCTCAATGAGGTCACCAAGCCAACTATCATTCCCTGCGGGAGACCATCCGAGCGAACACCGCGAGCTCGGAGTGCCCCTTCAACAAAACCTTTCCCAACAAGCGCTCGAGAATTACCATACTAAAACGACTATATTTGTCATGCTATTGTATAAGGATCATTAGGAATTTGTCGTGTTGTAATAGATTAATTTTCATGCGCCTTTAGGGATTTGCCACGATGCACAATGGATAACAGACAAAAAAAAAAGAAATTTTCCAACTTGTTCAGGATTCACAATGTTAGCAAAGAAAATTACAATACTACATTGAAGGGATCTGATGAAAAAATTCACTGCTCTAAACTAGAACTTGCCATCCCCTGAGGTGTTGCTCATATTGCCATCCAGAGCAAACTGTCTAATGTTGTCAGGTCGTAGTTCGCTTAGAAGGGTGCGTGGCAACGCATAGTGATCGCCACATATATTGCTTTGATATTTGTACACAAGAATTAAGCGTGTCACAATGTGCTCACTCAACTAAATGAGCTGATGTCCGATCGTTAATGTTTTAAGTAATATAAACCACTTTTGCAGCTCAATGAAATGCACACGCATTACGCCAATCTTCTCACTTTTTCTCTCTCTCGACATGCCATTAGCTGCCAACTATCTCACACGACATGATATTCCTTATTCATGGTCACTAACCACCCTGTTGTGGATTTTCTGGAGGGGACATGCTTGTCCCAGCGAAAAAAGGGAAATTCATAAATATTCTGAATTTGTTGAAGACCAAAAGCAGAGCGAATCTTCAAAATGAGCAGATCGTAAATAAAAAGATGTTGTGGGACGAGGGTAGTAGTTACAAATTCATGGCAATCAACTACTATCTAAAAACCCAGGTTGGATAACTACGTGTTTCTTAAATCCTAGATCCGTCACTAATTTCGCTCGACGTGACATTACTTGTTCATTGTCATTGACCACCATGTTTTCAGATCCTAACTCCGCCATTAATTTCACTCGACATGACATTACTTGTTCATCGTCTCGCTGCCTCCAAATTACTATCGCCATTCACCGTAGAGGTTAGTCACTCCTTGTTCCTCCGATGGAGCCGTGGAGAAGAAGCCTCTTGGTCCTCCTTTGATTTGATTTGGCTGGACCAGATTATAATTCGAGCGACCATCCACCCAGCAGCTTGCGGAGAGAGACTCTTCACCCATGTAGAGTAGACAACTAAACAAAAAAACAAGAGAACCTACGCAACTTGTGCTAGTGGCAACAACATGATACTTAATGCTAATTTAAAGTCACATGTGGATGTGCACCCCATCAACCCACCTCCTCGAATGAAGAAGTATTCAACGGATCCTTTCCTTCGGGGAGTTATTTTAGTTTTCAGTTGCATGGTCGGCACACCAACTATCCATTTGGAAGTGTGAACCAACTTGTGGTTGGATGGTTAGGAGGACAGTGGTATTCTCAGCCCACCAGGGTTGAAATCCTGTTGCTCGTATTTATTTCTGAATTTCTGGCTACTCGCGTTCAGTAGGAGGAGACGTTCCAGTCGACTACGAGGCATCTTTGGTGACTTCATCAATCTCAAGATAATATGGTGGCTCAGTCTGTCGGAGATGTTCATAGGAGTAAGGTGTGCGTGTGTGCGTTCATAGGACGAGTGTGTGCGTGTATATATGAGCGTCCGTGTCCAGGGGCGGAGCCAGGGG
>NC_041384.1:752028823-752038683 GCF_002162155.2 Triticum dicoccoides
GTAATTGCCAACGAGATTAGATCAATATATGTACTCGGCCCCTCCTATACTCGAATCCTGGCTCCGCCACTGTCCGCGTCTGTATTATATGTTAAAAAAACTATCCATTTGAAAGTAGAAAATATTAGGTCACATATTGAGGTGCTCTGAAAAAAGATTTTACTTTTTTTTAACATAGTACAATTGTAGATGCTCACATACACAAATCTTGAAGGACCCATGCACGATACTAAGCCCACACAACATTTTGAGATTGACAAAATTATTACAAACGCCTTGTAGTCGACTTAAACTTCTCCTTCTTCTGAACGAGACGCCCAAAATAAATCTAAAATAATATGACCACCAATACCATTGTACCAAGTCTAGGACTTAAACCTGATGAATTAGTTTCACCCCCAAGGAATCTAACCGTTTGAACTACCCTCAATTCGCGAAATAAGATATTGCTTAACAAAGTAAGATTCTACATAATTTACTGATGATTGTACCTTGGTTAGTACTCTAAGGCAGGTGATTCCAATTAGCTGAGGCTACTCATAATAAGAGTAATTTAGACTAGTGTCATGCATACTTTTTAGTGTAAAGTACTAACATAAAAGTAGTCTCGTAAGTGCTTGCATTTATTAGATCGTAGATTCATTTTGCTTTGGGTTGCGTTATGTCATGATAATATATTAATATATTACTCTAAACACCTCTCATCTCATTAACTGCATGCCACTTAAGCAAACTTGTTTTAAAATGGTTATTTTACTAGCTAAGGTGGTGTTTGGTTATCTAGTCTTAGGACTTTTTCTAGTCCCAACTAAAAAGTCTCTAGTCCCTAAAAAGTCCCTTCATGTTTGTTTCCAGAGACTAAAAAGTCCCTAGTCCCTTTTTAGAGGTTATTAAATGACCATGTTACTCCTAGTATATAGAAAAATAACAATCAAACAACATCATGGGGTGGCGGGCCAATGTGTGCATGAAGGGGCATTGTTGAAAAAGTCCCAAAAAGTCCCAAAAAGATTCTCCTTGAGAGTCTTCTTCATTTAGTCCCAAATGCCTAGTTTAGTCCCTAAAAAGTCCCTCACATTTGGTAAAAAAAGTCTCTAAGAGGAACTTTTTCTAGTCCCTATACAAAAAAGTCCCTGGAAACAAACACCATCTAAGTTACTCCCACTATGACCAAGATCACCGATCAACGTCTCGTGCCACGCGCCCGTCGCCTACACCCTAGACCTGCTCCTCAACTAAAGGAGTCAGTCTGGGATTCTTTCCTTGAGGGGATTAATTTAGTTTTGATTGCCTCGTGTCCATGAAAGTCATGCATGCGTTGTCAGCGCACACGCACACCAACCATCCATTTGGAGTAACTATACAAAGGGATGCTTTGAGGAAGAATACAAATTTACGGATGGTATATTGGTCATTTATTTTCTCTAACGATGTGAGGGTAGAATTTTTTTAATTAGAGGGTGCTTGGATACGTTTTAGTCCCATGACTAAAAGTAGTGGGACTAAAACTTGCTAGCCTCACCCATGCTTGGATCCAAATACTAAAGAGACTAAAATCAAGTTATTGAGCATTTATTATCCTCTAAACCCTCCAATCCAGAACTTGCATGTGTTAAAGGAGAGGCATTAAATGAGGAGAGAGGGCTAATACATATTTTAGTAGGTTTCCTATGACTAAAATTTTTTAGCCTCAAGACTAGTCCTAACCTCTTTTTAGTCAGGGGTGCTTGGAACTTTAGCCTCTAAAAGAGACTATTTTTAGTCAGACTAAAAATAGTCCCTTGGATCCAAGCATCCTCTTAGATCCTACTACTTACCTACTTACTAATGCAATATCCTACTTACTAATGTACGTATTAATGATGTGTGCTATAATTGTTCGTTAACTCATTGTGTTTATTTTGAGCCTGTTTAACATATTGTGTTAACAGAAGGAAATACGTCTTCCTTGCACAACAAAAAAGCCAGAAGAATGTAGATCCTCACCGAAAGAGTGCCCGGTGGTCAAGCTCGGCCCATCCATCTAGCATATGGTCAAAATCGCCATGCTCCTCTCCTGGTCGTTTAAACAAAAACAAAGAGACTTTTTATGGTGCATTATACTACAAAATTATGTGTATCGATTCGACGGTTAGTATAGTTTGACTCAGAGTTTAGCTTGAGAATATAGTGATAATTTTCCTATAAAGAATAGATTTGCGCATTTCAAGTGTTACAAAATCCTAATAGTTTTAGAATCGTTTTCCTAGGAAACACACTAGGCCATGGTTTTTTGCCCAGACCTCTTCCTGTCTACTCGGTTGTTCGATTCTACTGGTCTACCGTGCCGCCTAGCACCATCTAGAACGCTTGTGTACGTTAATGAGGTTGTGAGTGTGTTGTTTGTTTGTAGATGGAGAATAGTCGCAAATGCCATACACGGAAATCAAGAAATTAGCTAAACTTTATCAAACTCATATTATCACAATCTGTAAAATGATCGGAGTCTTCTCAACCATCGGTTCGTATCCCGCTTCGATCTAAATCCCGGGTCATTCGTTTGATGGTATCCAGCCAAACCCCTCACCCACCCCGATAACTCAAAGGTAAACAAGAGAACGTAACTTGTGCTACAGTAGCAGTTACGCAACGGCATGCTAAAGTTGCCAGTGCACCCTGGACCAAGCAATGCTAGACCTACTACAGGTTACTACCTTCGTCCTGGTTTATTGGCCCCCTTCACATTTTGTGCTAAATTTTGACCTTAGATTTGACTAACAAAATATTAACACATGTAACAAAAAATAATATCAATGTAAACTATCTTTAAATACGAATCCAACGATATAATTTTTGATGACATGCATTATTATTTTCTTAGTTAAAGCTATGGTCAAAGTTTGACACAAAATACTAAGAGACCAATAAATCAGGACAGAGATAGTACTTAAGAATTTTACGTACTCGCTGGTATGGAGTATTTACAGGGGAAGGAAGAGCCCACCCCAGTGAAATTCAGAAGTGGAGAGTGGTGGGGAGGGAGGGGGGAGGGTAGCTAGTTTGGAAAGTTAAGTACTCCCTCCGTTTTTTTCTACTCCGCATATAAAATTTGGTCAAAGTCAAACTACACAAAATTTGATCAAATTTATATAAAAAAATATGAACATCTACAATACAAAAACTATATAGTATGAAAATACATTTCATGATGCATCTGATAGTATTGATTACATATTGTGAATGTTGATATTTTTTTAAATAAAGTTAATCGTTTATAAAGTTTGACTTTAACCAAACTTTATATGCAGACTAAAAAGAAAGTACTACTGCCCGGACCACTCCTCGAAGAAAGCAGTCAGGATCCTTTCCTTGTGGGGATTAATTTAATTTTTGATACTCTTGTGTCCATCAACCCAAAAAGGAAATTTGTCCCGTGTCCATGAATGCCACGCGTAGTCCGCACACCAAAGACCAATCATCCATTGGAGTGCGAGTCTACTGGGTCATTTGTGTTGTTTAATTGATTGCCGTTGGAAGGATAGAAAATTGTGTATCGAAGAGAATCCTTCGCGAAGCGTGCGCGGTGGTCAAGCTCGTCCCATCCAGCCAGCATATCGTCAAAATCGCCATACTCCTGTGCTCACCATTTAAACAAATACGAAAAGGCAAGAGCATCCATTGTAACTTGAGCTACTATGCAACTTGCTCAGGTCACATGCGTGTATGGAGTTGTCTGTGAGTCTTTTCTCATGCAACCATTTGTAAAAACAAAAATTCCTATGCGTATTATGATGAAACACAAGCATTTATATTTGTTTAGTTTCCAGGAATATGGATATTTCCTTTATGTTCATTGTTTTTCAAGAAGGTTAGTTTCCTGTGTTGTTTTGGATAACCTTTATGTCCATTGTTTTTCAAGTTAGCTTCCTATGTTGGTATTGCCTTTGCCGCGCTTGATAAATCACACAACACACGAAGAATAGACAGATCATCTCCCAACTGTCCAATTGTTCGCCCTGCATAGTTCGTCGCACTGAGCTTGATCACAAATACTTTGTACGTCTGGAATTACATCCGTTTGAGCATCAACTATTTCTGAATGGAGAAAGTATTGATCACCAGATCATCGCAAAGAACTATACATATTTGAAATACGACATTTATAAGCTTTCATGTTTTCCATTGAAGCAATTGAAGCCCCCTCGATAGCAGATCACCTAAGATTCGTGAAAGAAAACACTCCCACGCAAGATAAATGTCCTGGACGAGGAACTATATCAATGGAGGTAGAAGCAGGATGCAACAATTACTACTAGTTGTATATAGTCGTATCGAGAGTATTACTGTTGTATGGCTAGGTATAGGACCACTGTGTGTGGAAGATCTTTTGCCTCTCGATTGTAACCCTTTACTTTTTTAACCATTAATTATGAAATAAAACTCTTTTACCCTCGCAAAAAAACAATTACCATTGGTAAAATCCTCGTGGTATTGGTATCCCGTTGACCTGATCCTCTCCAAGGGATGCACGCCTTTGCTTTCCCCGTTATACACGACACAACAATTGAGGTCCAACTTTGCTAAGGACTCCAAGTCACTACAACACGTACAGCATTACGAGGCACTCTAAAATGCCTCCAAAGGCCATGGAAGTGCCTGTACATGTCTTTTGCGGCATTCCTTCAAAAGGCTAGAGATGGCAGCGAAGGGAAAGGTAAATAAAGGCGTTTTGCAGTAGCGCCTCTAAATCAGAGGAACCGCGGCGTTTTGAAAAGTGCCTCGAAAGCTCCAAGATTCAGCGGCATTTTCCGAAGACGCTGCTAAGAAGCCTGCTAGCTGAGTAAAAGTATGAGCGTCATGGAAAGGGGCCAGTGGTTAACATCTGAACATCTGAACAGGTGTCAACATCCACCGGAGGCATGCATCACCTACGCATCCACGGCGGCCTCAACGATGGGATTAAAACGACGATGCCAGGACCACGCGCGTCAGTGCCTTTCTTATGCATGGCTGCGCAGCTCGGCCCACCGGCTAACCTTGTCACTGCACCGGCCACAGTACCGGCCAGTTATGCAGCTGCTCGTCGGCGTCGCCTGAGCGTCCTGCGGCGCTGTCACAGTCCGCCTCCGCTGCAACTATCTTGCCTCAAATCCGCCGCACTGGCCCTCTACTCGCGGCCGCCGGCGCCGCTGAGGCGATTCAGAAAACGCCTCCAATACATGTCCGATTAGTGGCGATTTAGAAAAGTGCCTTCAAAGCTTCTTCAATCGGAGGCACTTTTCCAAGACGCCTTCATATATGCGGGGATCCGAGGCGAACCCAAAAAACGCCTTCTTATGTAGAGGGATTTGAGGCGGAATCCAAAAATGCCTTCTTATATACAATTTGGAGGCATTTTTAACAATGCCCTTATTAAAACGCCTCCTAATAGCAACCGTGGTGTAGTGAGTTGTCATTCCGATAGCAGCTATCGGTAGTGTCACTCCGAGTAGTAGATGTCTTCAAGCACCTTGTATGTGTTAGTGCCACATCCTCATATTGTCTAGGTACCCAACCCTGCAGAGTGGTATGTTACACCGTGTGATTATCGTGGCGAGAATACAGTGAGAATGCAGCTGCTATGATGAGATGTTTTTTCTAGCGGTGATCCAGGAGGTGCTGAAACTCGGATCGGGTATTCCACATGCACATCCAAGGGTGCTCTGTTTCACAGAGAACGCCACAGTTGCACCGAAGAAGGGGTTCCTTGTGGGATCCGACAAGCTTCATGGCTATCGGAAACCATGGAAGCGGGAGGCGGAAGGCCCTGCCGCCATCCTCGGGGCTGTACGCTCGCGCCTCCTGTTCGTGCACTCGTGCTCGCCATCGCCCGTCAATGGGGGAAGCTGCGGGGGAGCGAGCAAAGCAGGGTGCCGCGATGCGATGCATCACCATGACGTGCATGTATCGGTGAAGCGGGCGCGGTTGTACGTCGAGGAGTAGCACATGCGGTAGACCACGTCCAGGAGGTCATCGGGGAGCTCGGACCACGACCCTCGTCGGATGCCTTCGCCTTCACTGTCACTAGCCATTGGCTTAGGTTAGCGAGACGGTGGCTCAGATTTAACCTGTGTCGTTTTATCACGTCGAATGCGCGGTGCAACCATCGGCATGTCAATACTCCACGACGCGCACGACAACATCCTCCTAAATGTTGCTCTCTATGCTTGACTACCGTCGGCTCGGTTGGTTACTTTGCTTCATCACATGTTTTCCCGATTTAAATCAACAATTCCCCTAAAGAAGCAAACAATTTTTAAAAGTCTACATTTTTACTTTCTATTTTTTTAAAAGAGCTAATAAGTTTTTAAATTCTAAAATTTCTAGGAATATTTAAGCACAATTTCAAAATAGGAATATTTTCTAAACTATTCAACTTACTTGAAAAAGTGTGCACAGTTTTTTAAATTTTCTCAACAATTGTTGAGAAAAAAACTAAACTTGAGAAAAGAAATAGAAAAAGGAAATAAAATAAAATAAACTACAAATAAACAAATAAAAAGGAAAAAAAGAAAAAGAGAAAAGAAGAAAGAAACAGGAAATATGGAAAATGAAAAAAAAAACATAAAGGGAACGCTAAGGCCCGCCCTACAGGCGCCCAACGGGAGAGATACCGTTGCCTTATTGGGCCAAGGCCTAAGTGTTATTTTTTGCTCTCTATTTTTCGTTTTTCTTCTCTTTTTTGTTATAATTCATTTGTCTCCTTATTCAAGTTTATTATTCCTTATAAAATCTTCAAAATTTTTAAATATTGTCTGGAATACCAAAAATGTTATTTTTCAAATATTATGTACAATTTTTTTTAAAAATGTGTAATTTAAAAAAATCCGTTTTCGAATGTTTTGTTCACAAATTTAAGAAATGTTTGTGTTTAAAAAATGATAAAATTTTATAAAAGCTGCGTGGTTTGTCTTCAAATTTTTCATCAATTGTTGAGATTTTGTTAAGAATTTTTGAAAAAGCGTTCAAGTTTGTATATTTTTCATATACAATTTGAATTTCCAAAATTGTTGGCAAATTGTAAGAAATGGTTAGGATATAAGAAAATGTTCATGTTGATTGATAATGATGGAAATTGCAAATAACATTACAATTCAAATTAGGGAAAACTATAAGCTCATGAATGCACCCGTCTGGCCTAGTCTTGCACACTCCTCTCAATTGGTGATTTTTTTGGGGTATGGATAAATGACACAACTTCTTGCAACAGCCTGGTGCAGACATATGAGGCATCCATGCCTGGTTTGAACGACTTCCGACACCATTTGCACATTGCGACACGTTTGGCCATTTATCGATCCCTTTTCACCAAGAAACTCCAAAAAGGCAAACCTTGTCAAAAACCTAAACAACTTGGCGTGATGCTTTGAATTGGTCACAGAAACTGGTCAAAAAATTTTGGGGTCATTTGACTAATGTCGAAAACAACGTGCTTTCAGGCGGATCCTTTTGGCATCTACTCGAACACTCTCCATCGAACCTGATCTATTTTTGGACATTTTTGAAATAACCCCAACTTTTGCAAGTAGGTGAGGATACTCATGGTAGGCATCCATGCCAGGTTTAAACGTCTCTCGATGCCGCATCCATGCCATTTATCTGCCTTGTTTTTACTGAGGAAACTCTAGAAAATGCAAAATTTGTCGTAAACGAAAACAACCTTGCGTGGTTTCGTTAATTGGTCTTACAAATCCATGAAAAAAATAGGATCATTTTGAGGATGTCGACAAACAACGTGCCCTCGAAGGGGGACACCCTACGTTCAATATGGTATATTTTTGGACATCCTTAAAATGGCCCAACTTGTGCTAGCAGGTGGCATGCCCATGGTAGGCACCCATGCCATGTTTAAACGTATTTCGACACCATTTGCATGTGGCGACACGTCCATGCATTTATTAGCCTTTTTCACCAGGAAAACTGCAGAAAGCGCAAAACTTGTTGAATACCCAAACAACTTGGCATGGTGCCTTAAATTGGTCATACAAAAGCTATAGAAAAAAATTGACATCATTTCAAGGATGTCAAGAAACAACGTGCTCGTACACAGAGCCTTCTAGACTACCTGAACATCCTCCGTCTATTTTTGGACATCTTTCAAATGACCCCAACTTTTGGAAGGAGGTAGGCATGCCATGCTAGGCATCTATATCAGGTTTGAACGTCCGACACCGTATGCAACATGCGACACATCCGGCCATTTATCGACCTTTTTTTTGTCGAGGGGACTCCAAAATTTTCAAAATCTATTGAAAACAAAGAATTTTTTTGCATGGTGCCTTGAATTGGTTATACAAGACCATAGGATTTTTTTAAAGCCATTTGACAAATGTAAAAAAAAAGATGCTCATCCTCCATTGAATACGATCCATTTTTGGACATGCATGTGACCCAAAATTTTGGCACCAGGTGGGCATGCCCATGCTTGGTTTGGACGAATTCAGATACCGGATGCATGTTGCGTCATGTCCGGCCATTTATTGGTCTTTTTTCACCGAGAAAACTTCAGAAAATAAAAAATTTATCAAAAATTCAAACAAGTGGATATGGTGCCTTGAATTGGTCATACAAGGTCATGAAAAATTTGGATTCATTTGACAAATCTTGAAAAAAATTGGGGTGATTTCACGGATGTTGAGAAAAAAGTTCACAACTAAAAAATTCATGAATTTGGAAAAAGTATGCGGGCCTAAAGAAACTTCATGAAAAGTGGAAAATGTTCACAAAAATTGAAAAAAAGTTCATGAGCTAAAAGTTCATGCATTTGAAAAAGGTTCATGGCTAAAAAAATTCATGATTTTGGGAAAAAGTTTGTTGATCTAAAAAAAGTTCATTAATTTGGAAAATAGTTGATGAAAAGTTGAAAAAGTTCAAGAAATTTGAAACAGTTCAGCAATATGGATGTTTTTAGGAAATTTAAAAAAAGTGAAAAAAAAATCAAAAAACCACTAATTTGAAATAAGTTCACAAGCTCAAAGTCATGCATTTGGAAAAAAGTTCACGACCAATCAGGTCGCAAATTTGAAAAAATTGGGGCAAAAAAAGTTCATAGATTTTTAAAAAAAGTTCATGAAATTTAGAAAAAGTTTAAAAATCTTGAAAAAGTTCACGAATTTGAAAGAAAAGTTCATGAACTAAAAGTTCATGCATTCAAATAATAGGTTACCACTAAAAATTCACGAATTTTGAAAAAAAATCATGGATATGAAAATTTTCACAATTTTTTTGCCAATTAGGAAAAAAAGAGAAAGAGAAACGAACAAAAAATTGCGAATCAGGAAAAGAAAATTACAAAAGGAAAAAGAAAGAAAGAGAAAACAAAAAAACCTGAAGAAAAAATTGCCAATCAGAAAAAAAGAAAACTAAAAACCAGGCTGATATTGCACTTCTTTTTTTATCATTATATTTACTACACAAAAAGCAAAAAAGGAAGGAAGTGGGCATAGCGTGTAAGTTGGACATGTTTGTTAGGTCCCGCTTGAAGGAAACTACACGAAGGGAGTTCGAGTCCCACAACTCGCATAAGTTTTTTGAAATTTAAAAGAACAAAAATAGTAAGTGGACCGAGCCCATGAAGGAGAGGGGTTGTGCGCCGGGTGGAAAAGGGCCGGCCCAGTCGGGTAGCCTGTGCTTGCTTGTGTTTATTTGACCCTACTCCTACAATGTACGGCCTATTACAAAAGTAGATACGATATGTCAAAGATCTATATTACCCTTCAGAGTGGTTTGTACCAAAGCAGGACTCGTCAATCAGAGTCTCTCATCCTAATCACAGAAGGCCATCCAACATGTAATATCAACATGGTAGATTATGTTATAGAGGTATTAGTTGTCGCCCCCCC
>NC_041384.1:752038945-752044721 GCF_002162155.2 Triticum dicoccoides
GTTGCTACAGAAGGCCATCCAGCACTATTAGATGTGGGTTTAACTGGTATTTCCTCAACAAAAAAAATCTGAGAAACTTCCAATCTATTCATCTTAAATCATGGTACTAAAAAGAACACCGAAGGTAATAAAAATTACAATCAGGTCCATGGACCACCTAGCAACGACTAAAGCACTGGAGCGAGTCGAAGGCGCGCCGTCATCATCGTCCCTCCCTCGTCGAGCCGAGCAAACCTAGTTGTATTAGACAGTCGGGAAGTCGACATGCGAAGCCCCCACAGGACCAGCGCACCAGAGCAGCAATCATCGTCGATGAAGGAAGTCGTAGATCGAAAGCATCAAACATGTAAACACACAAACCAAGACGAACAAAATCAGATCCAAACAGATACACCGGAGACCAGCGCCAATCGAATCCCGCGAGCTCCAACGGAGAGACACTTCCACACGCTCTTCGCCAACGCTAGACGCATCATCGGAACGGGAGGAAAGAGATTCTCAATTTTTTTATCAACACAGTTACCCGGTTTTGGGAGGTTGAGGGGACGTTCCCATTTCGTTTTGGCCGCAAGCTGCAAGGAAGGTTTAGGCCTGCTTCCTGCCCGAAAGAAGGCTAGCCGGACTAGTGGTAGGGGACTGGCCGTAAAAGACCCTAACCCTACCCTATTCTCGAATCCTCTGCCGAGCTCTACCCTGCTCGCATTTATTTTGAAGGGGGCCAAGGAAATGTCTCCACCTGCTGCCAACAGTCTTTCTTCGGAATTCTACTGAATGGGTCGATCCTCCCCTCCGTTTGTTTTAGCAACTTATCCTAAGGTCTCTTCGCCAAGAACTCTCCGAAAACGATAGAGGAACTAACCTGCCTAGTTTCCCCTTATTCAGTTCCCGCCTCCCACCGTCGAATGCTATTTTTTTTGACAATAAATTTCTGCCAGAAGTATGCGGGGATGGATCAGCAATAGGTGGTACTGTTATGTTCGCATGGTTCAGTACCATGTTCTGAAGAATCTGATAATTATTCAGAATTAATAGTGCCTACTTCAGTGCAGGAGTTCTGAAGACTCATTTAGAAATCATCATATGTTAATTCCTATTTTGATCAGGCTGACTGTGAATATACAAGTTGGCATTATTTCCACGGTTAGTCTTCAGTAGCATCCCATGCGTGGCTGTGTTTCCCTCTCAATAATCTGCCACTGTTCAGAATTCATAGTCGGTTCAGTTGAGGCTTTTGTTGATGATCGGAAGTTTGCTTCTTGTCCAAACGAAAGTTCTGTATTGGGAGCCAAAAGTAATATATGGGTCATTATTTACTAACACTGCATGTAATCCTTGCTATTGTGAAAGTTGCTAGACCAACTGATTTGTACACGTGTTGCTTGAAATTTTGCGGTATGCACCAATTTAGAGGAATCTCAAGAATCGTTGTAATACCAAAGGCAGGCCTGGCCTAGTCTTCGCTAGACATTTTCGGTTGGTTTCTAGGTATTCTGGGAGCCTGGTCACTTTTCTGCATTTATAAATTAGATTTTTTTCATCATAGAATGATTAATGAAAACCTGAGATTGGACACTCATGTATACAATGCACAGAAAGATGATAGATGGTCAACGTGTGGTTTAAGAAACAAGAAATGTCATCAAACATGAAAGGCCACCATGTATGTCACGAAATTTAAATCCGATTTTGATCCACGCGTTAAGAAACAAAAATTGTGTAAATCATAATTAAAGGTACTCCTCACTCCTTATATTTTAAGTGCAAGAATTTTGTATGCCAGATCTAATATTGTAAATCAAGCTAGAGTATAATCCGTAAGAGAGAATATTGTCGCCAAACCAATAAAGTTTTATCATGGCATAATAAATCGTACACAAGAAAATCTAGTACCGAAAAAGACTTTCGCCCCGCTTTATATATATAAAGCAACACGGCCGAACTGATACAAGGTGATAAGGAAAACCTCTACAAGAAAGAAAATCTAGTACAACCATCCACTGCACTCAACAGAGCCACATAAGCATCGTTTCTTCTTGATGTTACCTTCAGAGTCATGGACCCCATCTATGGTATAATTATAGTCATATGCTAGTGGTTCAAGAGGCTGAATATCCTCACAAGGAAAGAGCATGATGTGAGGCATACCCTTGTTGTCATGGTCATAAAGAACATTTTGTGTGAAAAGGTTAGGGGTGCAGCTATGGTTAATGAACCTTGCAAGGTTGCCACATTTCAGTGCGTCCACTGCAAAGAAATTTTCTTCCTCTTCCCCAGGGCCATTCCTAAGTGAGGGGATAGTCTTTTGTAAGTTGTCCCAGCGGGATACATCATAATAGTTGTTTCCAATAAGGAACAAGTACTCATCATTATCCCTCTCCTGAGCATCTTCGTTATCCAACAACTCCCCTATATATTCACACACAAAACGCCCCGTAGGTATAAAATCAAGGCTTCGTACTCCCCAACCCATTGATGTTGTCTTGAAGACTTGAAGGCGAAAACTAATTCCATGTTGGCCCACTCTATTGCGGCAAGTTGGAGGGCACTTGCATGAAGGTCCACACTCGTAAATAAGAGGTTTTTCCTCTATGAGACCACCGGTCTTTCTGAAAGGGATCTTCCCTCCATTTTTCATTACACATGCACACTTTTGGACCAACACAGTCACAACCCGGTGGAGGATCTAGCTGATACTTCCCGAGGTATTGTATGTGTGAAATGTAGAAGAATGTTGCCGGGGCCTCGTTTGATATGGAGTTGATTGCGGATATAGGGATCTTCTCAAGACCTGCCGATATATCTACAGTAAAAGTTCCATTGGATGGTTCGGCCATTCTTTTTTCCACAAGTTATTGAATGTTGATGCTCGGTTGCCCCGACAATCTTCTCAGATGAAAAGTGCTAATATGTTTGTCTTCCCTCGGTTTCTCTTTGCTAAATTTCTCGACCAAATATAAACCACCATAAACATAGTGTGTAAGCTCCGCACGGCCGGTCATAACAAACCTATAAATGACACGCACATGTGTTTTGGTATCCATACTCTGCTTTAGCGCCAAGTCGGTACCTTCCATCTTCTGGCCAGTGGTGGCAGCCACAGACCCAACATGTAGCAAGAAATCCAGATTGTTATTTTGGGCAGACTGTTGCACGTACAACACGATGCTAACGGCTAGACCTATCCTGCCCCCGTTCCGGTTGATGTAATCAACACGCGACTGCTGTGAACGATGAAGACCAACAAGGAAAAGCTCGGCGTCCGAATCAAACACGTCACCAACATGAACTCCAGGGACGCTGCCCACGTACCTCCTATCATCAAATTCAAGACATAGCCTCTCCCTGAAGACTTGAAAAGCTGCAAGATCATGCTCTTGTTTCCTGCAGTTGGCCTTCTCTTGGGCCAGAAGCTGCCTGTAAATTACCCGGAATTCCTGCAAAGAAGCCATGGCGCTTTCTCTGCTGATGGCGACTCTCTTCTTTGGCATTGCACGATGACGACCACCCTTGTCAACCTTCGTTTTGTTGTGTAAAGAAGCAGCAGCAGCAACTCCTATATGCCTGGAACCATCCGTGGACTTGGAAATTCCAGCTGCAGGAAGTCCATCAGATCCGCCGTCCTGGCTTAAACCCTGTGACCGCGGCCGCTTGTACCCAATCTGAAATCTCCATGGCGCTACGGTCTTGCACCCCTTGCGGCAACCACCCGTAGCGACTCTCGTCGCCAAACTCTTCTCCCACATAGCGCCGTTTGGTTTGGCGGCCACGTTTGGCTCCCCGGTGCCACCATGGCCATAGAGAGCATCATCGAAGCAGCAGACCTTTGAGGTCGCCTCCATGGCTCCATGGGGAAGTTGCAGCTGCAGCCCCACCTGGAGACCTGCACTACACAGATTAGGCGTCATCAAAGATTGAAAATAGAGGGGAACGGACGGGGGACTAGGCGGTTGAGGATCGTGTTGTACCTGAAGGAGGAAACGGAGGAGGAGGAGGAGACGAGATCCGCGTCTCAGGTGGCCGTCGTGAATTGGAATTGCCGGCTGTGGCTCCTAAACTTATGGGAGATTTTGTTTGCAGCCCCGTACGAGATAAGTTTGTTTAACCCCCGAAACTATTGAGGTACGTACGTGCGCGTCCCGGTGTCCCGAGCGTCCGGCCGCAGCCCCGTAGGTACTTACAGTACGCACGTACGACCTTTGCCCGATTTATGTATCTGTTCAAAGGCGCATCAGATGGAGATTGATGTGCCGATCCATTACGATCCGATCCGATCCAGCCCGCCGTCTTCGCCGTAAACGATCGAGGACCTACCAATGGCATGTGGCGGCAGCGGCCGGCGGCGCTGGTCCGAGCTCCCCGGGGACATTCTCGACAAGATCTACCGTGGCTGCGTCTTATCTCCATACGACCGTGTTCGCTTTGCCGCCGTCTGTGCGTCATGGCGCGCCGTCGCGTCGTGGCACCCTGCGCCGCCAGCTCTTCCCCTTCTGCTACCCTGGACGGGAGACGCCGAGCGTGACCGAAAGGCGCGACCTTACAGCCTCCAGGACGGCCGCGTCCTACGTTCCCCTCTTCGGGGGTTCCCGTGGGGCAAGCGGCTAGTCGGATCCCACGACGGTGGCTGGATAGCCGCCGCAGCCGGCACTCATGTCGTCATCGTGAATCTCTTCTCCGGCGCTCAGGTGGAGCTCTCCGCCAAACAGAGCATCATGTAACGCCCTTGATGCGGCTATATCTTCCACGTGTTGAAGCACGACTTAGAGGCATAACCGCATTGAAAGCAATGTCGCAAGTGAGGTAATCTTCACACAACCCATGTAATACATAAGAGAAAGAGATACATAGTTGGCTCACAATCGCCACTTCACACAATTACATGAATAAAGCATTACATCATCCAGATACAATCAAGATCCGACTACGGAACCAAAATAAAAGAAGACTACCCCAAAAGCTACACAGATCCCCGATCGTCCCGACTGGGCTCCACTACTGATCAACTAGTACGAAACAACACAAAAGGCAAGATCTTCATCGAGCTCCTCCTGAGCTCAGTGGCGTCACCTGCACGGTATCATCGGCACCTGCAAACTGGTTTTGGAAGTATCTGTGAGTCACGGGGACTCAGCAATCTCACACCCTCGCGATCAAGACTATTTAACCTTATAGGAAGGGTAACATATATGAGGTGGAGCTGCAGCAAGCGACTAGCATATATGGTGGCTAACATACACAAATGAGAGCGAGAAGAGAAGGCAAAGCACGGTCGATAAAACTATGATCAAGAAGTGATCCTAGAACAACATACGTCAAGCATAACTCCAACACCGTGTTCACTTCCCGGACTCCGGAAAGAGACCATCACGGTTACACACGCGGTTGATGTATTTTAAATAAGGTCAACTTCAGCTTTTCTACAACCGGACGTTAACAAATTCCCATCTGCCCATAACCACGGACACGGCTTTCGAAAGTTCAAATCCCTGCAGGGGTGTCCCAAACTTAGACCATCACAAGCTCTCACGGTCAACGAAGGATATTCCTTCTAGCGGGAAGACCCGATCAGGCTCGGAATCCCGGTTACGAGACATTTCGACAATGGTAAAACAAGACTAGCGAAGCCACCCAGATGTGCCGACAAATCCCGATAGGAGCTGCACATATCTCGTTCTCAGGGCACACCGGATGAGCCAGACGTCGGGTAAGCCAGCCCAGAGTTGCCCCTGGTAGTCTCGGACATCGCTCAATTGGACCAACACTTAGAGAAGCACTGGCC
>NC_041384.1:752045021-752062167 GCF_002162155.2 Triticum dicoccoides
CTTGAACCGGCCGACTCAAGGGAAAAAAAGGCTAGGTGGCAAATGGTAAAACCAATGTTGGGCCTTGCTGGAGGAGTTTTATTCAAGGCGAACTGTCAAGGGGTTCCCATTATAACCCAACCGCGTAAGGAATGCAAAATCCGGGAACATAACACCGATATGACGGAAACTAGGGCGGCAAGAGTGGAACAAAACACCAGGCATAAGGCCGAGCCTTCCACCCTTTACCAAGTATATAGATGCATTAATTAAATAAGAAATATTGTGATATCCCAACAAAATATCCATGTTCCAAACATGGAACAAGCTCCAATCTTCACCTGCAACTAACAACGCTATAAGAGGGGCTAGGCAAAGCGATAACATAGCCAAACAACGGTTTGCTAGGACAAGGTGGGTTAGAGGCTTGGTTCAACAATATGGGAGGCATGATAAGCAATTGGTAGATATCGCGGCATAGGCATAGCAAAAGAGCGAGCAACTAGCAAGCAAAAATAGAAATGATTTCGAGGGTATGGTCATCTTGCCTGAGATCCCGCAAGGAAGAAAAACGAGTCCATGAAGAAGACAAACGGACGTAGTCGAACGAATCCTCACAAACGCGACATTATCGGAACTAATCCGAGGAAGCAACACTGAAAAGAAACAAACAACATAGTAAACAACCACCACATAATCATGGCATGATGCACAACCAAGTATGATGCATGTCCGGTTTAAAAAAACATGGCATGGCAAAATGCACAAAACAAAGCTACAAATTAAGTGGAGCTCAATATGCAACTAGTTGCATATTGACGGAACACCACATGACTTATTTAGTTCTCTCTTGTTTAGGTACTCAACAATATTAAATGTTGGTTAACATGGCAAGAGGTGAACCATAACAAGACTAAACCACCTAAACAATTTAAATGGGGCCGGATACAATAAACAACAAACCCGGTAAATCCCCATATGCATTTATCAACTTGGTACAACAACAATTTTAAACATTTAAATGTTATTATCATGATGCACATGACATGAGCAAGTTTTATGCAATTTTAAGAAAAGTTGACAAGAGCATATTAAGAAGCATTTGTCATCGTGGCAGAAATGAAAAGGGCAGTCACAACAACGATAACGAAACGGTGCCACGACAACGTTCCGGTTCCGGTAACTCGATTGAGATCCCGGTGCAAAGAAAGTGCGACGGGAGCGTGACATGCGATAAAAGGTGGGGTGCTCCCAGTTACCGGGTTCCCACATGACGGTGACAAGGTAAAAGAGGGCAACGTGCACCGACAAATCGAGCACGGTGCAAGCACGAGCATCTCATACATCACAATGCATTCGTTCACGAGCGGTCGTCTCGGGGTTATACCTTCGAAGCGTGCGTTATCGGAGTGATTCGGGTCAAGCAGTGTAGTCGTTCACGATTGTCGTGGGAAGTAGTGGTACTCGGCGATGGTAGAGGAAGTAGTTGTTCACGGTTCGTTGTGGGAAGTAGTCATTCTCGTGGCGACGGTAGTCGTTCACGTTCTTTGTCTCACAAGTTTCCGTAGATGTTCAGGGGCACGGCAAGAAACTCGGCGTTTCGGTGCGATGTAGGGGTACATGTCGTAGGTCATCGTGGTACTTGGTGTAACATAGGTCTTCGGGGTCGTCGGCACCCGTTCACATTGTGGCTGTACACGTCGACGGTCTTATCGGAACCTCGTCAACGTTCGAGATCCACCTTGGCGATCCGAAGGGGTACTCGGCGTCATGGTACTTGGGTCTTCGGACTTGCCGGTCTTGGTTCTTGCGACGGTAGTCGTATAAGTTGGCGGTAGTGGAACTTGGTGCATTCAAGGTCTTCGGGTGTAGTGGTACACATGGTCTTCCGCGTGAGCAGTTGTACACGATCGGAGGGGAACTTGGCGCGTCATCGTGTAGTCATACATCGAGGTCCTCGTGCACTTTGACGACTCTAGAAGAGGAGCTTGGCGACCACGGTCTTGACGTCAACGGTGCCAGGCTGCGGAGAGCACACACAACAGGGCACGGCAAAATTTGTGCACGGCAGCAACGGGTCGTCTAAAGGAGGCAGAGGCCATGTCGCCAAGGATGAGTGGCAGCTGGAAGAAATGGCCTGCGTCGGCCTTGGCATGAATCAAGGAAACGACGGCGAGGGCATCACAGGAGCAAGGCAACGAGGCAGCGCTGCTCGGGCCGAGATGTAGGGCACCACAAACATTGGAGGCGGCGCAGAGGAAGGAGAAAGACGGGCGCTGGGCTTGGGAAGGCGCCGAACTTGATGGACCTCGCGGGGTCCTGGTGGGGCATCAGGTGACGGAGCTTCGGCGGGGTCAAGAGTGGCCGAAGGAGCATCGGCAGGGCAGCCAAGGAAGCAAGGCTAGTGCTCCCTCGACAAGGTAGCGAGGAGGCAGAGGAGAGCTGGCGCAGAGGAAGTGCTCGCGGGGCAGCGGAGGTCGCGGCTTGCAGGAGCTTGAGGGACGGTGCGACGGAGGGAAGCAGGAGGGGGGTCAAGGGAGAGGGGCGAATGGAAGAGAGGGGCGCGCGTGCTGGAGAGTTGCTCTCCCTGGCGAAGCGGTGCAGGGGAGAGGATGAGGGTGAGAGCGAGGCTGCGAGGGAGAGAAGGGGATCGAGCGCCTCCTGGCTCGATGCGTGAGGGTGTGCGTGTGGCGGCGGCCGGCGGCTGGAGTTGGCCTAGGTGGGCCGACGCGGAAGGAGAGGCCCAACTGGGCTGTGGCTGACCTAAGCTGAACTCCTCTCTCTCACTCAAAAGAGAAAAAAAACAGAGATAAGGAAGAAAATAAAGAGAGGATAGGGGACGAAGTTGGATGCGCGGATAGTTTTCCCGGACTCACAAAAATATGTTAGGACCGAGAAAATTAGGAAAGACCAAGATTGAAAGAATAAATTCAAATGTATTTGAATTTAATTCAACTCGTTTGAAAAAAAGTAGGGATCCGAAGCTTCCAAAAATGTTGAACATCTAGGAAGAGCCTCGATAAAACGATAAAAGAAAATGAGGACAAGTCAGAGACCAAGAATTGAGATAACCAAGGCATTGGGATTTATTTGCAAGTGTGTCAACGGTTAATTCCAAAAGAATGGAATATTTAATAATAGTTCCATAATTATTAGGAGGATATGTTATATAGAGAAACCACCAGGTGAACTTCCTCGGTTTAAATGGACTGAAAATCCATACGATTTATTTATTTGATTTGAGATGCAAAGATTAAAGACATGATGACATGATGCAAATGCTCATGATGCAAAGATGAAAACGATGAGCCAAACAAAACACACGACGAAACCCGGAAACATGGAAGGCATGTGAAGCTCCGATCTTGGGGCGTTACACATCATTGGGTGTAAATGCCCAACCAAACGGCTGCTGGCATTCAATCAGAGAGCCAATCTTGTCTCCGTTCAGAAAATCATCTTCTCGGAGGACCCCTCCTCGAGTGAATGCGTCCTTGCTGCGATAACCACAAGATGCAAGATAGCGGTATGCAAAATTGGCAGTCCGAATCATGGGTGGACGACAAGAGGATGTGTCGCTTCCGAATATGAGGAGATAACAGACATCGCCTTCTGCAACGGCATGATCTATGCCCTTATGTCCGGCAAATTGTTTAGGTTCAACATCAGCACGAATGAAAACGGTGTTCTGATTGAAAAGAGAGAGTTCTTGTATGTGTGGTTTGAGTTCCGGTACCACCAAACATACATCTTGGAGCTATGCGGCAAACTAGCGATAGCTGTGGAGTCCCCGTCATACGTGGGCTGCTTCAAAGCTAAAACTTTTAGGGTTTTCCAGCTTGCTGATAGAGGCACAACGCGGCCAACACACCACAGGTTCAAACGGATAGAGGTGACGAGTTTGGGTGAGCATGCTTTATTCTTGGGGCCAACATGCAGCAAGGCGGTGCATGTGTCTTTGACTGCTGGACACAACAGGGTAAAAAGGAATCACATTTACTACTCCAAGCAACACTTACATTCAAACCATAACCTAGAGTGCTCAAAAGGGCTCGACCTCGGCAGTTACACCGTGTATTACAGAAAAAGTATAGGGATGGATCGCACGGAGAGGATCATATCACAGGGATACCACTACCGTCACGAGGATGGCGGTAATGCTTGTGTCTGGGTTCTGCCTCCGGACTTCTAATTCCTCGCTCAAGCCTTTATCTCGATTTTATGTTAAAAGGCATCCATATTCTTAAACTTATATGATTTTCTCTCTTTGGCGATGTATAGTTATGTTACCTGGTGTGTATATAGGCAACAAATTAATTATCTAATCTTGTTCCTGTAGTGCTACGCCATTAATGTCATATTCTACCATTAATTATAGGGTAATCCTCTCTTGCAACTTAGTTCGGTTAAACTATAGCTACAGGAATAGGGAGCATTTGTACGCCAAGCGCATTTCGAAAATGTGACAGCTGCTGGAGCTACCGCCCGTAGTTTCTTAATCTCAAAAACATGTAATCTGCGTGATTTATACAACTAACCTTTGTATTCAAGATCTTCCTGATGTGTAATTTAAGACCTCACCCAACACAATGAATGAAATTTTTACCCGCAAAAAAAAAGCAATAATGAAATTTTGACTGAGCGCGACTTGCAGAACAGTCGACAGAATAATAGGAAAAATGATATATCATGGTTCCATCAATGTTTTTTATGCATAGTCAACCGATAAACTATAGTATTGAATATTGCCGATAACAATCATAGTTAAGATAAGTGCGTACAGACATATTCACGAAAAAAAGAGTGTACGAACAAGCATGCATTGACAAGCAACTAGTTGACTGGAGGTAGAAGCCAGATGCAGCTGTTACTACTATTCTTGTCGAGGTAATGAAATCCTCGTGACATGATCTTCCCCAAGCGATGCATGCCTTTGCTTTCCCCGCAGTACACGACGCAACCACAAAGGTCCCACCTCGGTAAGCTCTCCACATCATCATGGAACGACAAATGTCCCTCGGAATAGTAGATGTGGTTTGTTTCCACCCCGCCACGCCTGCCCGTGCCCGGCATGTGCACCGCCTTGCAGCCTGTTGGCCCCAAGAACAATGCATGGTCTTCCAGGCTCGTCACTTCCTTCAGATTGTAGAGCTCGAACACCCTGAAAAATTGATCTTTGCAACAAACCGCTTGTTGGTCCGACCTTGACTGCAGTCACCGGCTTGCCATGCAACTCGAAGATGTATTTCAAGATCGAAATCACATCGAGCTCGAAGAATTGCAACACGCGCGTTGAGACGGTTTGATGGTAGACACTGGTGACCTGTGGGGTGTCATCTTTGTACGTGTTCATGTTGAATATGAGAATTTGATTGTGCGTCAGGCCATGTAGCCTTCCATTGCAGAAGGCGATGTCTGTGAGCACCGTACGGATAAGGCCCCATCCGCCATATCCATTTGTTGTCCATCCGCCTGGAGAGCCAATCGTGCAAAGCGCTATCTTGCACTCCGACGACTCCGTGGTCATCGCAGCGAGAATGCAGCCGGTCGAGGAAGGTTCCTTGGAGAAGACGATTTTTTTGGCGGAGACGATGTTTTTAATGGCGGTGGGATCGAATGTCCACGGGTTTCGGCATCTACAACAAATAGTCCTCTTTTTCTCGGAGAGAGCCACCTCAGCACCAGAGAAGGGGTTGATGATCGAGATCCCGGATCCGAGCGTCACGCCGACGACCCAGCCACCGTCGTGGCCTCCGACGAGCCTAGTGCCTCTCGGGAACCACATGAGTGGGACGCGCAAGGCCCTGCCGTCCTCGGGGCTGTACGCTCGCGTCTCCTGGTCGTGGTCAGTGTCACCGGTGAAGGGCAGGAGCAGCGGGAGAGCAGGCAGCCCCGGGTGCCATGACGCGACGGCGCGCCGCGCCAGGACCTGCAGACCGCCCTGAAGCGGGCACGGTCGTACGCCGAGGAGCATCCGACGTAGACCGCGTCGAGGAGGTCGTCCGGGAGCTCGGACCACCCCTGTTGCTGTTGTACGACTCCGCCGGCGGAGGCGGCCATGTGATTCGCTCTTGATGGTTGCAGCGAGAGCGGCGGACCATTGGGATCTTTAGCTTCGGCTTTAGGGTTTTCCCGGCCCGCAGACAGACACAATCCTCGGCCGCCATAAGGAATAGGAAGGAAGATCAGCCCATGATCCGTTGCATCTGTACATACGTATATCAGGCCCAAGGACATGGACGTGCGCACAACTCTTTTCGACCAATCAATCTCTCTCGCAACACAACCCTACACGTACGAGCTTCAACCATCCATGGCCAGCGACGTCCAAGGCCGGTGGCCTGACCTGCCCGGCGACTCCTGCGTGCGATCTACGGGCTGTGCTCCTCGCAGCGGTGCGACCGCGCGCGTTTCACTGCCATCTGCACGTCCTGGCGCGCGGTCGCGTCATGGCATCCACAGCCGCCGGCCATCCCGCTGCTGGTCCCGTCGACCAGCAATGGCCAGCGTGACCGGGCGATGCGGGTGTGAAAATTAGGGTTAAGCGTATACATGTTGCAGGGACGTGTACGTGTTAATATAAGGCCGAAGCCAGGATAGATACAAGGTTAGTTGGGCTCGGATTGATCTACAAGTTAGCTAACAACCTGATAAGATCATATCTCATAGTCCCAACAGAATATACAACACGCACGCACAATTACAGCACATATACGGTTTATATACTCCACCGTATATCAACTATCCAAGTTGACATTGCGTCTAAAGGCCTCAAGCTGCTTAAGAGTAAGAGGCTTAGTGAATCCATCTGCAACTTGATCTCCAGTAGGTATGAACCTAATATTCAACAACTTATCTGCCACCCTTTCGCGAACAAAATGATAATCTATTTCAATGTGTTTAGTCCTGGCATGAAAAATAGGATTAGCAGACAAATATATGGCATCAAGATTATCACACCAAAGTGATGCAACTTTTGGATGATAAACACCCAATTCTGTCAGTAGATTCTGAACCCAAATAATCTCTGCAGTGGCATTGGCTAGAGCCTTATACTCAGCCTCTGTGCTTGACCTGGAAATAGTGGGTTGCTTGCGAGCACACCAAGATACCAAATTACCTCCAAGAAATACCGCAAAGCCTCCTATTGATCTTCTGTCATCATGACAGCCTGCCCAATCTGCATCTGAGAAAGCACTTACTAGCATTGAATCTGACTTACCAAGTTTAAGACCATGATCCTTGGTTCCTTGAAGATATAGAAGTATCCTCTTAACTGCTCTCCAATGCACACTAGTAGGAGCATGTAAGAACTGACAAACTTTGTTTACTGAATAAGAAATATCTGGCCTAGTCAAAGTCAAGTATTGAAGTGCTCCTACAATGCTCCTATACCTGGTTACATCCTCTGCTCCAAGTGCTTCTCCATCATACAGGGACAGTTTTTCAGAAGTAGACAGAGGCGTGGATGAAGGCTTGCAACCCTTCATGCCCACTTTCTGAAGTATTTTTTGTACATACTTTCCTTGTGACAGCACAATCCCTTCTTTAACAGGTTTTACCTCGATTCCAAGGAAGAAGTGAAGACTTCCAAGGTCCTTAAGTGCAAACTCCTTGCCCAAGTCCTTAAGAAGGGCTTCAACAGCACTAGGTGAAGAACTTGTAACCACAATATCATCAACATAAATGAGCATAAAAATGGTAATCCTATGCCGATGATAAAAGAATAGCGAGGTGTCCCCCTTTGAAGGAGAGAACCCTAGAGACTGTAACTTTGACGACAGTCGAGAATACCAAGCTCTAGGTGCTTGTTTTAATCCATACAATGCCTTATCAAGTTTGCAAACATGACATGGAAACTTTAAGCTTTCATACCCAGGAGGTTGTTTCATGAACACTTCCTCTTCCAGAACACTGTGCAAGAACGCGTTCTTTACATCTAGTTGTCGAATGCACCAATTTCTAGACACTACAATTGAGAGAATTAATCTGATAGTGGCTGCTTTGACTACATGACTGAACATGTCCTCGTAGTCAATTCCATACCTTTGCTTGAACCCTTTTGCAACCAAGCATGCCTTATACCTATCAACAGTACCGTCAGATTTCTGCTTGACTTTGTAGACCCACTTGCAGTCAATAACATTCCTCCCCTTGACTGGAGGCACCAAACGCCATGTTTTGTTCCTCATAAGAGCATCATATTCCTCATCCATGGCCTCCTTCCACCGACGTTCTCCAAGGGCTTCTCCCAAATTTTACGGTTCACCTGTGGCACAAAAAGAACCCCAACGGACACAACCATCGTTATAAATCTTAGGCCTGATAATACCACTCTGTGACCTGGTATGAGACCGCGGAGGAGGAGGCGGAGCTGGACGTGAGACATGTTGTTGGAGGCGATTTGAAGAAGCAAACACAGCAGATCCAGAATTCGCAGAAAATCCACCCGAGAACTCCTGGTGGAGCTCCTGTGTTGGCTCAGCGCAATCAGCCTCGACGTGCGCGCCAGCCGCTCCGGAACTGCCACTTGTCGCTGCCAGTGACGCGTCAGGCAATGACGAGGCGGAATCGCCCAATCCAGCGGGCGCGCTCATTCCCGAGGAAGACCGACCGGATGGGGACCCGCCTGGTCCCGTCACAGGCGCGGCCCGTGGCTGACCAACGCCATGCAGGGGGGACCCACCTGGTCCCGCAACAGGCGCACGCCGCGGGTTCGTAGGCGCGGCTCGCGACTGGCCGATGCCATGCAGGGGGGACCCACCTGGTCCCGCGACAGACCGCGGCGCAGATCCCCTAGGAGATCCTCCTGACGCGCCTGCTTCAGCAGATCCCGAGAGGATCCCGCCCTGATCTGCTCCAGGATCAGTAGGCGGATCTTCTGCGGCTGAAAAAGAGGACTCCGTGGCCTGCATAAAATCATGGGGATTTTCTTCCATGTTTGCACTGTTTTCCTGCACACTTTCATTGGAGTTTTGATCAAAGGAGTTATGGGGCATTTACACATGATCATCAGCATCTTCTACGCCCCCGAGAACAAAGTTGGGTGATGGCAGAAGATGAGAGGGAAGAAGAACAAGTTCTTTACGAAGTTGAGCGCCGGCGTTAGGGTGGAGTTTGGCAAAGGGAAAAATTTTCTCATCAAAAACCACATCACGGGAGACATAGATGCGACCCGTGGCAACATCCAAACACTTGTAGCCTTTGTGAAGACTACTGTACCCAAGAAACACACACTGTTTCGAGTGGAACTCAAGCTTATGTTTATTGAATGGACGAAGGTTGGGCCAGACGGCACAACCAAATATGCGGAGAAAAGTGTAGTTTGGTTTAGTGCCAAAAAGACGCTCAAGAGGAGTCTGATTATTGATGACTTTACTAGGAACACGATTTATGAGGTACACCGCCGTGAGAAATGCCTCGTCCCAAAATTTGAGAGGCATATAAGTTTGAGCAAGAAGGGAGAGACCAACCTCCACGATATGGCGGTGTTTACATTCAACGGATCCATTTTCCTGATGAGCATGTGGACAGGAGACATGGTGAGTGATACCTATGCGCTCAAAAAACGAATGAAGTTTTTGGTATTCACCTCCCTAGTCCGTTTGCATGGCAAGAATTTTGCGATCAAAAAGACGTTCAACATCTTGCTGAAAGAGATTAAACTTTGCAAACACATCAGATTTATTCTTAAGTAGATCCAACTGAACTTACTAAAATCATCAATGAAAGTGACATAATATTTTTGTCTGCCAACAGAAACGAGTCCAGGACCCCAAACATTTGAAAAAACTAGCTCTAAAGGAGCCTTTGATTCACTAGTAGAGGAAGAATATGGAAGTTGATGGCTCTTGCTTATTTGATACTGGAAGACTAAAATCACACACATGAATGTGATCTTGCTTATTTGATACTGGAAGACTAAAATCTCGAAGAATTTTCTGGACCGCCGGAAAAGCAGGATGCCCTAGGCATTTGTGCCATCTTGAGGTGGATGGCTTGACCACACTGAGAGCTTGTCAAGGAGGGGCATCATGGCGGCCAGAGATAGGAAACAGGCAACCCCTAGTCCTGTTTTGAAGCACGGTTCTCCGAGTGGCCCGATCCTTAACAAAAAAGATTTCGGGGTAAACTTCCAAGAAAGCATTGTTATCTTTGATAAGTTTATAGGTAGAAAGAAGGCTTTGATCGGCTTGAGGAGCATGGATGATATTATTTAGATGCAAGGAGTCGTGAGGGGTAGTAAGAACTGAATGACCAATGTGGGCAATGTCCATACCTTGACCACTCGCAGTGTGGATTTGCTCTGTGTCGGTGTAGCGATCGTGGACCGCAAGCTTTTCCAGTTCTCCCGTCACGTGATCAGTTGCACCAGTGTCAAGATACCAATTGGTATCAACTCCATAGGCGTGGGCGGCGTTGGCCGAGCGGTGTCCTCCACCACCACCACGTCCTCCGCCACCACCGCCTCCTGCGGGGTTGCGGACGTTGTTGTGAAGTTGCGATCGTAGCGCTTCTTGCTGCGCCATGCACCATGCCCTTCAAACTTGCAAATCTGGCACTTCTCGCGCTTGCGGTCACCGCGGTCACCACCTCCTTGCCGCGGACCACCTCCAAAGCCGCCGCCACCGTGGTTGTCAGGGTAGTGGGCGCCCGCATTGTT
The DNA here is from genome assembly GCF_002162155.2 of Triticum dicoccoides. Lineage (NCBI taxonomy): Eukaryota > Viridiplantae > Streptophyta > Magnoliopsida > Poales > Poaceae > Triticum > Triticum dicoccoides. The sequence continues at coordinate 752,055,664 of NC_041384.1, forward strand.
GTTGATGTAGCCGCGGGAGCCACTTCCACTGTTGCCGCTACCCCTTGAGTTGCCGCGGCCTCCACCCCTTGCCGCCAGATTTGCGGAGTGGAGAGCGGTGTTTTGGGCAGCGATGCGAGCTTCAGCCGACAGCAGCAGGGAGAAGAGCTTGCTGAGGCCGATCGCTTCTCGGTGGCGGTGCGGGTGGAGATGGCCGAAACAAAGCCGATGTAGTCGGGGTCGTGGAGGAGGCCTTGCAGGATGTGATCGACGATGTCTTCTTCATCCAGGGGCTTGCCTGCAGCTGCCAGCTCGTCGGCAATGCTCACCATCTTGGTGTAGTAGGCCGCGGCAGACATGTCCCCTTTGCGGGTGTGCTCGATGGCCGAGCGGAGCTGGATAACCCTAGCCCTTGACTGCGACGAGAAGCTTTGCAGCAGGGCGTTCTAGATCGATGCGGCGGTGGTGTGGGAGCTGACCTGCAGTAAGACCCCACGGGAGAGAGATGAGATAAAAAACGTGAGGATTTGCTGGTCTTGAGTAACCCACACAGCATGCTCAGGATTTGGCGAGGACGTGGTCTCCTTCTTGCCGGCGACGTCCTTCTCGGTGTAGAGCACGGCGGCTGGCTCCTTGATCGAGCCGTCCAGATAGCCCATCAGCCCCGCCCCCTTGATGTGTGGCAAGACCCGCGCCTTCCACACTAGGAAGTTCTCCCGGGTCAATTTCTCGGTGATGGTATGACCAAGGGAGGCGATGGAGGGGGTGGCCATGGCGACAGCTGAGGAGGAGCTCGACATCTAGATGCGATGGAAAAGGATGACTCTGTATACCATGTGAAAACTAGGGTTAAGCGTATACATGTTGCAGGGACGCGTACGTGTTAATATAGGGCCGAAGCAAAGATAGATACAAGGTTAGTTGGGCTCGGATTGAACTACAAGTTAGCTAACAACCTGATAAGATCATATCTCATGGTCCCAACAGAATACACAACACGCAAGCACAATTACAGCACATATACGGTTTATATACTCCATCCTATATGCTTACAATGTTTAACAGCGGGCGTACAGCCCCGAGGAGGGCAGGGACTTGTGCAACCCCGCCCCTGCCATGCTTCCCTAGGGGCTGGCGTATCGTTGGATCCCACGACGACGGATGGGTGGCCGCAGTCCTGGGTCCCCAGGTCGTGCTCGTAAACCTCTTCACGTGCGTCCGAGTGCCGCTCCCTAGGGACTTTGCATGTTGATGTCCCACTACTCAAGAAACCACTAGCAAGATCTTCATCAAAAATATTATCTTCTCCAAGAGCCCTTCCTCACAAGGCTGCATCCTCGCCGCGATAACCACGAAATGTGGTCTTGCGGTCCATACACTTGGATGTAAGGATGAAGACGGGTGGACCACACAAGGATGCGGCACCGACATATGCCCGAGCCTAGCAGACATTGTTTTCTACAACGACGAGCTCTATGGCCTCATGAGTTTTGGGATGTTATATAGGTTCGTCGTTGGCCGAAATTCCGAAGCTCTAGTGGTCACCTCATTCAATACAGTAACTTTCGACATACATACCCCATCATCGGGCATGTACATGGGATTAGGGCTGGACGGAACGAGCGGGCTTTTTGGCCCGCTCGTGGCCCGTTAAGGACCGGACCGTACAGTCAAGGACCGGCGGAAAAACTGGTCGGTCCGGGCTGCCAATTTCGGCCCGAAAAAATCTCGGTCCTGTCCGGTCTTTAACCGAGCCGCTTGGTCGGACCGAGAAGACGCAGTCGTCGCCGGCACCGTTCCTCATCGTCGCGGCCATCGGCAGCCACCGGGTGAACCACCGTGTCCTTGAGCTTCCTCTCTTCATCCTTCCTCTACTCTCCGTGCGCCGTAGCCTCTTGCTGCCGCTCGCCATTGCTTTCATGCGTGCACTGCCACCGATCTGGAGTTCTCGAGTCTCGACCACGGCCTCTACTCAAAGGAACGAAAGAATAGGTAGGAACGGGAACTGCGGCTGTGCCATCCCACGTCCACAAGCTGAAATCGTGCGAACGGGGACAGCCTGATCTAACTAACCTGAAACTAAGATAAGACATGGACATGCACACGTTGCATGGCACGTTATTTCAGCACAGCATGCACACCGGCCATGCGAACGCGTTGCTGGTGCCACCAGGAAGAAACTGGGGCGCGATCCCAAATGCTCTGAAGGTGACGCCGCCGCTGCTGTTGTTCGAGGGGTCCCTGCGTTTCTTCTCCAAGAGAGCGAAGACTGTCAGTTCAGAAAATTCAGTTCGTCAGTTTCGTCAATGTTTCAGCTATCAGTTAAGTTCTCGCGCACGTAGTGTTGAGTTAAACTCTGTCGTTGCGAGAAGCACGCTAGTCCGTGTTGCGGCTGAATAGGCAGTAATGTTTAACCACCAAGAGATTGACCACGATTTGTCTGTGGGATGGCACGGTTATATGGAATCGTGGGTGATCAGTTTGGAATAAAAGAAAGAGCAGAAAATACGCAGACAGTTGTGCGTCGCAGAATCCTCTCCACTTAATGTGTTCGTGCGAGTCTTCTTCCTCCTTTACTTTCTCCCGTGACCCACCTCGCCGCTGCATGCGCGCATATCAACGTCGATGGTTGGCCGGTCCCTTCGGTCCATTCAGTTTGGCCCGGGCTTCGCCGTTGCCGGTTCGGTCCTTGAAAGCAGGACCGTTCGGTTGCTCGGTCCGGTCCGGTCCGGACCGCCGGCGGCCGGTCCAAACGACAGCTCGGTCAGGGACCGGACCGTGTCCACCCTGACATGGGATGCTACACTATACCAACTACATAGTGGAGCTGCGCGGCTAGTTGGCTATGGTGGCGCAGGTCAACCATTACAAGGCTCATATTTTTAGGGTGTTTGAGCTGGCCAACAGTGCCACGGGATGGCCACACAAATACAAGTGGTCAGAGGTGACTAGCTTGGGCGATCACGCGCTATTCCTAGGGCTAAGATGCTGCAAGGCGGTACAGGTTTCTGGCGCGGGCATGCACGGCCATCGTGGAAGCCAACCGTATCTGCTACTCCTCTCGCCATGGTGACGTGGTGGACTGTTTAGCTATATTGGATCTCGGTAGCTGCGTCATTTATTATTGAGAAAGTGATGATGTGTGTGACTCGGCAAGGATCATGTCACGTGCATACCATTACCGCTAGAAGGATGAGAACTATAGTTATGGTGAGAAGGATGGTGGTAATGGTCATAATACTTGTACTACCTTCGGTCCTTTTTAGTTCGCATATAAGATTTGTCTGAAGTCAAACATCATAAACTTTGACCAAGTTTATAGAAAAAAATACAAACATTCAGAATGTGAAATGAACAACATTAGATGCGTCATAACTTTAGCTTTCATATTGTATAAATTTAGCATTGTAGATGTTAATATTTTTTCATATAAATATGGTCAAACTTTATAAAGTTTGACTTCAGACAATCCTTATATGCAGAGTAAAAAGGACCGGAGGGAGTACCTGGGTACTGCCTCCACAAATTTAACTTCTCTGCTCATGCACATACCAAGTTATTATCTTAGGTACTAGGAATGGCATTTATGTACTTTAGAAGTATATTCTCTAACTAATTTTGTGTTTGGGATACTGTTATCATCACTCCAAACAATGTGCCTGCAAAATATAAACTTACCCTATTATAAACAATGTGACGAAGAACGTGGAAAATATAGGAGTAAACATGGAGGTTTTGTCAAAGCTTATATCTTCTTTCAGGCATATCTACACAGATGTAGCAAGTTATAATCTCTGATGGTGGTACAAATAGGATAATTTTTCTACTTCGCAAGAAAAGAACTAGAGACAACTTTATTCAACTAGCTGGGCGCATATATGCATGTTACCATTAGTAACTTTAGACTACTTTTTTCCGAGACAAAATTATATCGAGCGATGTAGAGCTTGGACCTACATGGAGCTGTAACAACGATGGTTTTAGGGTTTCAACTATGAGGTATTCGGACGCAGAAAAAAAATTGAGGATTGCCCGGTACTTATGATAAAATTTGGCTCCATGACTACGTATATACGTAGGTCCAGAGAGGAAGAATATGAATGACTCACACACGGTTGTTAGTTCATTCAGCTATTTTTCATGATTTGATTTGATTATATGAGAAATCAACAATGTATAAACTACTAAATTATAAGCAAAAATAAACATACATGTCATTATAAATAACTAAGATACAACATAGTAACTATAGTAGTTATTTGGATAGAAAACCAAGTAAAGAGAATGAATATTACCCCATATATATGATACTCCCTCCATTCTCTTATACAAGGCCACAAACTCAGATTACAGGCACCAAGATAAAATTAATGACTGCTTTGCGAGCCAGATTTTCTTTTTGTTAACCGGTATCATTAATACGTCACATGCATGCAAGGACGAATTGGAAGCAAGTAGCTAAGTGTCATTATGACTACATATATGCAAGCATTACACAAGTTGCTAGTACGAGAAAACATCATTTTTTCTCTATTACTGTTTGTGACCTTGTATAGATGCAAATGTATTTTTGATAGTGACCTTGTATAAGGGAATGGAGGGAGTAATAATGTGGTACACACATGCATGTGCAACATTGAGTCACCATCCTTCAGCATATATAACATTTTTTTCCTGTTTTTGCCATTAGTAATATTGCGGAAAAACTTGGTGTTGGACTCCCCTTGTAACAGCCATCTCTCAGAAGATCTCATATGCCAGTACTTTTCTTCCTCTTCATAAATGTGCATCAATTGCTCTTCTACCAATCCTTTTCTGACATATAAATCACCAGTCAAGATACGAGATTCTTTCATTGATTCTAGATTACTAAGTTCTGTCGACAATTCTTTTTCAGCTTGATTGCATCTCCGCTCATAATAGCCCCCTAACCTCTCAAACTTGATTTCATTTTCTTCAACCTGACAAGAAACCTACTCAAATTACGATCACCGTATTAGAAAATCAGGATGATCCAACCAAGAGTTCTGAAATTTGAAATCATTACTGTTGAGTTCAATGCATTCCCCCGTGTCCACAATCAAAGCAATGATCATATGCAGTTTTGGGGAGTTTCCATTATTCCTGTAAATTGCGTCGATCTAAAATAAAATTGTGTTGCTTCCATGCCGAAAAAAAGTTTGCTTCCATGTGGACTGCAAATAAATATTTTTTTTGCGGGAAAAACTTCCAGTCTATTCATTTTCAATCATGGTAGTACAACGAACACCAGAAATAATAAAAATTACATCCAGATCCGTATACCATCTAGCGACGACTACAAGCACTGAAGCGAGCTGAAGGCGCGCCGCTGTCATCGCCCCTCCCTCGCCGGAGCCGGGCAAATCTTGTTGTAGTAGACAGTCGGGAAGTCGTCGTGCTAAGGCCCCGTAGAACCAACGCACCAGAACAACAACCGCCGCGGATGAAGAGTGTAGATCAAAAGGATCCAATCTGAAAACACCCGAACGAAAACGAACGACGAACAGATCCGAGCAAATACACCAAAGACAGATTCGCCGGACACACAACTCCACACGCCCACCGACGATGCAAGACGCATCACCAGAACAGGGGCTAGGCGGGGAGACCTATATTCCATCTTGATGGAGCCGTCACCATGTTGTCTTCCTGAGCAGGGCACAAACCCTAACAAAACTTAAAAAAAAAATATCTAAAAACGGAGCCCTCCCACCGGCAAGGACCGAGATCCACTCTGCCTCCATGGCCATAGGGCCACCGGAGACGGGATGGACCGGCGCCGGCACCGGTGGGAGGCAAAAAGCTAGGGTTCTTGGAGGCGGCGGCTAAATTTGATTGCATGTAAAACGAAATTTGGTTCCATGTTGACTGGAAATAATTTTTCTTCCAGGTCGATCCATGTTGACTGGAAATAATAATGCTTCACACGTTCATGTTACATGCTTCTGACAATTTACAAATGTGCTACCTTCAGGTTGTTGATATTACAATACACCATATGTTCTTATCGCATGCTTCTTACATGATGCATATTTGCATCAATTTTCTTGCCAAAAAATTCCTCAAATACTTCGTACAAGCATTAGTATGTTCATTTGTTCCAGCAGTGCAAGTACGTCTGTATCTGGAAGCATCCCACGACTTGAACGACATGGCCACGGGCTGTTCGAAAATGGCAACTGCTCCCTAATTCCTCATTGACCCAATCCTTTGACTTCATCACCGACATACCTGCGACCTAGAGGCGAATGGTAGTGCATGCCGATCCTGTCAATAACATCCAATTCATTTACAAAAAACAGAAGGACATCAAATAGAACACAAGACTTATGTATCAAAAACAAATCGCAACAAACCCACAGGACCGAACTACACGGCCCAGAGCGAGGGGAGATAACCGGGAAGTGATTGGGTTACAAGCTCGCCAGTCAGATCCCCAACGGATGGGACGGCGCACCGGCGCGGTGGGTCTCAACTAGGTTATGTGAGGAGGGGTAGGTGAGA
>NC_041384.1:752062499-752081121 GCF_002162155.2 Triticum dicoccoides
TCCCTGGTGATTTTTTTAGCATCGGCGCTCAAAATTCAGCCCAATCATGTTCCCAGGAACCTGTTTTTTTTAGTTTAGGCCGAAACTGACGCCGGCGGATCTAGGCCGAACCCGGCGCGCTAGGCAGCGCCCGGGGGCGCCGGGGCAATCGATTTTGGCGTGAAAGAACAGCGAGCCCGCGGAGTCAGCGACCCCCGCCTCGTCGTCCTCACAACGCCTCGGTTTCCTGCGGGAAATCAATGCCAATGCTGCCGCCGGTCAGCCTTTCATTGATTCCTCACGGGCGACGCGTTGATACGTCCATTTTGCATCATACTTTTATATCGATATTTATTGCATTATGGGTTGTTATTACACATTATGTCATAATACTTATGCCTATTCTCTCTTATTTTGCAAGGTTTACATAAAGAGGGAGAATGTCGGCAGCTGGGATTCTGGGCTAGAAAAGGAGCAAGTATTAAAGACCTATTCTGCACAGCTCCAAAAGTCCTGAAACTTCACAGAAGACGTTTCAGAATATATAAAAAATACTGAGCGCAAGAAGTTCAGGGGGGCCACACCCTGCCCACGAGGGTGGGGGACGCGCCCTACCTGTCGTGGTTCTGACTCTGATAGTGATGTAGGGGGGTGAGTATGGAGAGGCTAGATCCTAGGTATTGGGAAGTTGTTACACGCGAGGTTTACGAGTTCAGACCCTTCTCGGAGGAAGTAATAGCCCTACGTCTCGGAGCCCGGAGGCGGTCGACTGGATTATGCGTGTATGGATTACAGGGGTGCGAACCCTTCATACTGAGGAGGGGGGTGGCTTATATAGAGTTCGCCGGCCCCCTCCTGCCCTCAGTAATGCAGGGTTTAAGGTACATTTAAGATTGGGCGTTACTGGTAACGCCTCTAATAAAGTGCTATAATGACCATGAAGACTACTTAACAACTGACCATTTGCCTACGGAGTGACTGTAGGTCTCCTGACAGTCGAGTGATTAGCTTCATGGTCGAGTGGTAGCTTCTTGGTCGAGTGTCTTGAACCTGTCGAGTGGGGTACCTTCAAGCAGATTGATAGGTGATTTCTTCTAGGGATGTCCTTGGGTAGGGCTCTTTGGACGGGTCCGTGCCCCTACCCTAGGTACGTAGCTTCATCATTAGCCCCCGAATGGATCGAGGTTAGAGTGGGGAAAGAGTTGGGGATCCTTTCCGACTGGTTCTTTGGGGCCGTATGAGTGCCTTGTTTAGGGTCAGTTGTCACGGATGACGGCATCAACCTCTTTCAGTCGCCTTGATCCATTCCAGGCCCTTCGTCGAGTGAATATCTTTGCTTGCGACATGCCGAGTGTTGGTGCGAGCGGGATACTCTGTTTTTGGCAAGTGGTTCTGCGGCCCGCGGACGGGAGCAGCCGCAGTAATCGGAAGTGATAAAGCGGAAACTCCTCGATCCTCGCATCGCCTTTTTCGCCATGTACTGCGCGCGCGTCTGCTGCGGGATTTGACTGGACTGCCTGGGCCTACCAGTCAGCCACTCGGGGGCGGCCCCTTATAAGTTGCCGGCTCGGGGTTTCCAAGCCGTGCGCTTCTCTTCTTCTTCCTTCTTCCTCTCTCCCTTCGCCAGCCCTCCCGTGACCTTCGGCCGTACCCTAGCGCCGTTAGCCCGTGTGAGACCTCGCCGGCGACGATGGTGAAGGGCAAGACCACTGCTTTGGAGCGCGCGAAGAAGGTGGCGGCGGTGGGGAAAGGAAAGAGGTCTGCACGAGGCGGATCTTCCTCCCGGACCACCCTGCCCAAGGGTTGGATTCAGGGCAACTGGATGCCATCGGTGCTCCGGCAGGAAGATCTCGACGACATGGTCGAGGGAGGAGCCATTCCCCACTAGGCTGCGCGTCTCCCTGGGAGGGAGATCGAACCTCAACCCCGCGACGGTGAGTGCGTGCTCTGATGGGGTTATGTACCTAGGGTAGGGTCATGGACCTGATCCAAGTAACTTACCCCAGGACATCCTTAGAAGAGGTCGCCTTCCAGTCGACCAACGAGGATTCACTCGACTGGCCTGAAGGACTCGACCACGATGACTCACTCGACCACCAGGAGGTCAAGAGGCACTCTGCACTGCAACGGCCTGTAATCAAGTAGACTTTATGATAGTAAAGGCCTTTATGTGGGGCGTTATCAGTAACGCCCCAGACTTAACTCACCTTAAACCCTCTCCTACGTGGGCTGGCTGGGGTCCTGGCGCACTCTATATAAGCCACCCCCCTCCACAGGCAGAAGGGTTCGGCACCTTGTAATTCATACATTCATAATCCACTCGACCGCCTCCGGGCTCCGAGACGTAGGGCTGTTACTTCTTCCGAGAAGGGCCTGAACTCGTACATCCTTTGTGCTTACAACTTCTCCATAGCTAGGACCTTGCCTCTCCATACCTACCCCCCACTCTACTATCAGGCTTAGAACCACGACAGTTGGCGCCCACCTTGGGGCAGGTGTTTTAGCGATTTTGTGGAGAAGTTGCGATTCTTCCGAGTACTCTCATCATGGTGTCTGCTGGAGTTTTGGTCAAGGGTCAAGAGATCCGTCTCGGCACTCTCACCTTCATCGCCGACGACTCCGCATGGCTCCAGGAGGCTCCACTCGACGTAGACGCGCTCCCCGTCCGCGGTGCGACGCATTTTCGCGCATGTGTCCGCGGCGTTCTGCTGCGGCAACCGTCGACCCAGTATCGGTCGGCTCCTCCATCGTCCACCCTCCGGTCTCCCGCCAGCGCAAGCGCTCAGGCCGGTCGAGGCTTCAGCGATGGGTGAGTCACGCGGTGGCTCGCCAATCGGCCACTACACAAGTTGCGGCAATCGAGCCCAACGAATCTCTCTACGGCTTGTTCGATCAGTCGACTGGCTCCGGAGAGACTGCATCCGAGTGCGGAAGCAGTGATCCAGCGGCGGAAATCTTGATGGTCGACGGGCCCCACAGCCCTCCTGGCTTCGCCCGTGGTGGTGGAGCAGGTGACGGCGGCGACCCTGCACGAGACTACGAAGAGTACCAGCCCGAGCCACTCGACTCTCTGCAAAGAGAAGAGCTTCGCCGCAGGAACGAGGATCCCCTGCGTATTCCCATCGCAGGAGAAACCCCCGAGGCTCGTGCCTTGGAGGAGGCGCGTCTGGCCAATTTGGCCGAGCGCACTCGACTGGAGAACCTTCAGCGAGCACTCGACGAGCGCGCGTGGCAACGAGTTCCCGACACCAGTCGACGTCAACTCTTCCCGCCGACTCAGGTATATCGAACCCCAATTCAGAATTTAGCAGCTGCGACCCGTATAGCAGAGTCCATTCAGCCTTCGCAGTCGGAAGCTGGCAGAGGTTTGCTGCAGATCAGGGATCTGCTCCGGGCAGCAGGAGATCAGAATTCAGCCGTGTCTCAGTCGCGCAACAGAATTCACAGTCGATCTGTCACTGTGAATACGGTTCAGTCGGCTCACAGCCCCAGATCGCCTCCGCGGCGCGAAGGGCGTGAGAATCGGCGAGATCAATATGGCGACAGACTCGACCGAGATGATAGGCGTCGAGTGCCCTATTCCCCTCCGAGGGGTGGGTCTTACGCTCCTCGACAACCAGATGATAGGCGTCAGTACAATACAGGGCGTAGGGTTCCAGTTGACCCCAGAGAGCCAGGCTTCGACGCGCGATCCATTATCGTGCAAGGGTTGGTCGACCGGAACAGAGCCCATCGAGGCGCACTCGACAGAGATGTACCCACGAGCAGTCGAGTACATGTTTCTGGTCCTGAATGTTTCAGCAGAGCTATCAGAGCCGCAGTTATCCCCCCCAATTTCAGGTTGGCAACAGGAGTCAGCAAGTTCACTGGTGAGTCTAAGCCTGAAACTTGGCTTGAAGACTACTGAGTGGCAGTTCAGATCGGTGGTGGGAACAACGAGGTGGCCATGAAGCATTTGCCCCTCATGTTGGAAGGTTCTGCCAGGGCATGGTTGACTCAATTACCTCCTAGCAGCATTTACACTTGGGAAGATCTGTCCCGAGTGTTCGTCAGAACGTTTGAAGGGACTTGCAAGCGACCAGCGGGATTGACAGAGTTGCAAGTCTGCGTGCAGAAAACTAATGAGACTCTCAGAGAGTATACTCAGAGGTGGATCACTTTGCACCACACTGTGGAAAATGTCTCTGATCATCAGGCAGTATGCGCCTTCAAAGACAGCGTCAAGAACAGAGAACTGAGTTTGAAATTTGGTCGAACCGGTGACATGACCTTGAGTCGGATGATGGAGATTGCTACCAAGTACGCCAACGGCGAAGAAGAAGACCGACTCCGAAGCGGCAAGCACAAGCCGAGTCAGTCGAAAAAAGGAAACGCCAGTCGGAAACAGAAGCGGAAGGCTGAACCGGCAGCTCCTGGAGAGGCTCTGGCCGTGACTCAAGGAAAGTTTAAGGGGAAACCAAAAGGATCCTGGAACCCCAAGAAGGTAAAGGATAAAGAAGGGAACGACGTGATGGATATGCCGTGTCACATTCACACGAAGAAAGATGAAGAGGGGAATATCATTTACCCAAAGCACACCACTCGCCAATGTCGACTCCTGATCCAGCAGTTTCAGGGAAAACAGTCTAAGGACAAGGAGAAGGAGTCGGACAAGGCCGAAGACAAAGAGGACAGTGAGGGAGGATATCCACATATCAACTCCACTCTGATGATCTTTGCAGATGTGGAAAGCAGAAGTCGACTGAAAGTGATTAACCGAGAGGTGAACATGGTTGCCCCAGCAAAGGCAAATTATCTGAAGTGGTCTCAAATACCCATCACATTCGACCAATCTGATCACCCGACTCATATTGCCACCCCCGGGAGGCAAGCTTTGGTGGTCGATCCAGTTGTCGAAGGCACTCGACTGACAAAGGTGCTGATGGATGGTGGAAGTGGGCTGAACTTATTGTATGCAGACACATTGAAAGGTATGGGCATTCCGATGTCCCGACTGAGCACTAGTAACATGAGCTTCCATGGAGTTATACCAGGGAAGAAGGCCGAGTCACTCGGCCAGATAGCTTTGGACGTAGTGTTTGGTGATTCGAAGCATTTTCGCAAAGAAAAGTTGACGTTTGAGGTCGTGGATTTTCAAAGTGCATATCATGCCATTTTGGGGAGACCAGCCTATGCACGGTTCATGGCTCGACCATGTTACGTGTACCTAAAATTGAAGATGCCCGGTCCCAAAGGTGTGATCACTGTCACCGGTGATAGGAAAAAGGCAGAGGAGTGCTTTCAGAAGGGCTCCAAGATTGCCGATTCCCAAGTGACAGCGGTCGAGTTCGAAGAATACAAGCAAAACGCAGATCCGAGTGACTTGCTGCGATCCAAGAAGCCCGCCACAGAGTCTGCATTCCAGTCGTCCGGTGAGACGAAGCCTGTTCACATTCACCCGACCGACCCCGAAGCAGCTCCGACCCGCATCTCCACAACACTCGACCCAAAATAGGAAGAAGCGCTCATCCAGTTCCTCCGTGAGAACTGGGACATTTTTGCATGGAAGCCCGCTGACATGCCAGGTGTTCCCAGGGGACTGGCTGAGCATCGCCTAAGAGTCGACTCATCTGCAAAACCAGTCAAAGAGCATCTTCGGCGGTCCGCCGTCCAGAAGAGAAAGGCCATCGGTGAAGAAGTGGCTCGACTGTTGGCGGCAGGATTTATCCGAGAGATCTACCACTCCGAGTGGCTCGCTAATGTCGTCATGGTTCCTAAGAAGGACAAGTCGCTCCGAATGTGCATTGATTTCAAGCACATCAACCGGGCCTGCCCGAAAGATCACTTTCCTCTCCCTCGCATAGATCAAATTGTTGACTCGACCGCGGGATGCGAGAGGTTGTCTTTTTTAGATGCTTACTCCGGGTACCACCAGATCCGTCTGTACGGGCCCGATGAGGTAAAAACAGCTTTCATCACTCCATTCGGGTGCTTCTGCTATATCACCATGCCATTCGGCCTCAAGAATGCCGGAGCCACATTTATGCGAATGATTCAGAAGTGTCTACTCACCCAAATCAGTCGGAATGTGGAAGCTTATATGGATGATATTGTTGTCAAGTCACGAAAAGGTTCCGACCTGCTCGCTGACCTCGCCGAAACATTTGCCAACCTCAGAAGGTATGATATCAAGCTCAATCCATCAAAGTGCATATTTGGAGTTCCTGGTGGCAAGTTACTCGGTTTTCTCGTTTCCGAACGGGGAATCGACGCTAACCCAGAGAAGATTGGCACTATTCTCCGAATGAAACGCCCTGTGCGAGTGCACGATGTCCAGAAGCTTACTGGATGCTTGGCCGCATTAAGTCGATTCATCTCACGACTCGGTGAAAAGGCACTGCCTCTTTACCGACTGATGAAGAAGGCTGACAAGTTCGAGTGGACTCCAGAAGCTGATGCAGCGTTTGCCGAGCTAAAAGCTCTGCTCTCCACCCAGCCGGTGCTTGCTGCTCCAATCAGCAAAGAGCCTCTGTTGCTCTACATCGCAGCCACAGGACAAGTTGTCAGTACTGTGCTAACGGTCGAGCGGGAAGAAGAAGGAAAAGCTCTTAAAGTTCAGCGCCCAGTGTATTATTTGTCTGAAGTCTTGACTCCATCCAAGCAGAGATATCCTCATTATCAGAAGCTTGTGTATGGAATATACATGACCACAAAGAAGGTTGCTCATTATTTCTCTGACCATTCCATCACAGTCGTCAGCGACGCTCCACTATCAGAGATTTTGCACAACAGAGACGCAACTGGTCGAGTGGCCAAATGGGCGATTGAACTTCTTCCCCTTGATATCAAGTTTGAGGCAAAGAAAGCCATTAAGTCCCAGGCGATAGCAGATTTCCTCGCCGAGTGGATTGAACAACAGCAGCCGACTGAAGTTCACTCGGAGCATTGGACCATGTTTTTCGATGGCTCTAAGATGTTGAATGGTTCCGGTGCTGGGGTTGTCCTGGTTTCCCCCAGAGGAGATAAGCTCAGATATGTGCTCCAGATTCACTTTGATTCCTCCAACAATGAGGCAGAATATGAGGCCCTCCTATATGGGTTGCGCATGGCCATTTCACTCGGCGTCCGTCGCCTAATGGTTTATGGCGACTCGGATTTAGTGGTCAATCAGGTGATGAAAGAGTGGGACGTGAGAAGCCCAGCCATGACTGGATACTGCAGTGCAGTGAGGAAGCTGGAGAAGAAGTTCGAGGGGTTGGAGCTCCATCATATACCCCGACTGGGGTCAAAGAAGATCCTTTCACTGAAGTCCCAGCGGTGGTCGACTTGATCATGGAGGTTTTGGTGGTCATTCCCGACTGGACGATTCCGTATGTCGCATATATCTTGAGGAAAGAGCTTCCGGAGGATGAGGAAGAGGCTCGACAGATCGTCCGTCGATCTAAGGCCTTTACCGTAATCAAAGGACAATTATACAGAGAAAGCGCGACTGGAGTCGGTCAGAAGTGCATAACACCAGAAGAAGGTCGACTCATCCTCAATGATATTCACTCGGGGACCTGTGGTCATCATGCGTCCTCTCGGACCATCGTGGCCAAAGCATACCGAGCCGGATTTTACTGGCCCAAGGCGAATGAGATGGCAAAAGAGATAGTAGATAAGTGCGAGGGATGTCAGTTCTACTCGAATATGTCGCACAAGCCTGCGTCAGCTTTAAAGACCATCCCACTCGTCTGGCCTTTTGTAGTTTGGGGGCTTGACATGATCGGTCCTTTGAGAACAGGACGAAGTGGCTTCACGCATGTACTGGTGGCAGTCGACAAGTTCACCAAGTGGATCGAGGCTAAACCAATCAAGAGCCTTGACACCGGTACTGCTGTTAGCTTCATCAGGGAACTAATATTCAGATATGGAGTCCCACACAGCATCATTACGGATAATGGGTCGAACTTTGACTCAGAGGAATTCAGAGCTTTCTGCGACTCCCAGGGCACACGGGTCGACTACGCATCAGTCGCCCATCCGCAGTCGAATGGACAAGCAGAGCGAGCTAATGGACTGATTCTCAAGGGACTGAAGCCTCGACTGATGCGTGATCTCAAACACGCGGCTGGAGCTTGGGTCGACGAACTTCCATCTGTACTCTGGGGACTGCGGACCACGCCTAATCGGTCGACCGGAAGAACTCCATTCTTCTTGGTCTATGGAGCTGAAGCAATCTTGCCGAGTGATCTTCTCCACAATGCTCCTCGAGTTGAAATCTACAACGAAGCAGAAGCTGAACAAGCGCGGCAGGACGCAGTCGACCTTTTAGAGGAAGAAAGGGAGATGGCTCTGATCCGGTCGACCATCTACCAACAAGATCTGCGGCGTTTCCACGCCCGAAACGTGAGAGGTCGAGCCTTCCAGGAAGGGGATTTGGTTCTCCGAGTGGATCAGCACAAACCACACAAGCTTGCTCCTTCTTGGGAAGGCCCCTTCATCGTCACCAAGGTTCTCCACAACGGGGCGTACCGTCTTTACAACGTCGAGCATAATATCGACGAGCCCCGAGCTTGGAACGCGGAGCTACTCCGCCCGTTTTACACTTAAGCTTTATCACTCGGATGAGTTGCAATAAAGTACTTCTGTAGTTCATGGACCTCAAAATAATAAGTGTCATAGTTCCTCCATAATATCTGTCACTTTTTATTTTTTGTCCAATGAAATTCCCCTCAGTGGGTGACTTAGCTGCGAATCCGTTTCGCCTAAGTTTGTAAAAATCCTACCGAGTGGTGAGCCAGACTCCCACTCGGAGGCTTAGCCGCGAATCCGTTTCGCCTAAGTTATCAAAATCCTACCGAGTGGTGAGCCAGACTCCCACTCGGAGGCTTAGCTGCGAATCCGTTTCGCCTAAGTTATCAAAATCCTACCGAGTGAAGAGCAACCCTCTCACTCGGGGGCTTAGCTGCAGTCCAAGCACTCGCCTAAGTTGTGAAAATCCTACCGAGTGAAGAGCAATCCTCTCACTCGGAGGCTTAGCTGCAGCCTCGTGCTCGCCTAAGTTATCAAAATCCTACCGAGTGGTAAGCCAGCCTTCCACTCGGAGGCTTAGCTGCAGCCGCGTGCTCGCCTAAGTTATAAAAATCCTACCGAGTGAAGAGCAACCCTCTCACTCGGGGGCTTAGCTGCAGTCCAAGCACTCGCCTAAGTTGTGAAAATCCTACCGAGTGAAGAGCAACCCTCTCACTCGGGGGCTTAGCTGCAGCCCTGTGCTCGCCTAAGTTACAAAAATCCTACCGAGTGAAGAGCAACCCTCTCACTCGGGGGCTTAGCTGCAGCCCAGTGCTCGTCTAAGTGGACTAAAGAATAAGTCGATTGCAGCACAGGCACCTTGCTTTGAACCTGCAAAAGACATTCCGAGCCGAAGGCAATCGTATTCAAGCACCAAATCCAAGTTTGAATCGACATCTAAAGGAACCGAAAGTGCTCAGGCGTCAAGCCTGTTAAGGTTTGTCAGTTACAATTTCACTCGGCATACCGAGGCAAATTTAAAACGTCGAGCCAGAAGAAGTTTTTTACCCCTCCTGTGGAGGGCTGGAAGGTGCAACAAATTCATCAAGGTCAATCCCGTCGGCGATCCGAGTGGCAGCTGCAAGGAAAGTTTCCATAAAGGATCTGAAGTCGTGCTTCTTGGTATTGGCCACCCGAAGGGCCGCCAGCTTCTCTTCTCGCGCATCTTTGCAGTGGACTCGGGCCAGACACAGAGCGACATCTGCACCACACCGAGCCGAAGACTTCTTCCACTCCTGCACTCGACCAGGGATCGTGTTCAAGCGGGCCATCAGCGACTCAAGGTCATTCTGAAGTGTCTCCTCAGGCCAGAGCGTAGAGTCGATGCGAGATGTGGCGGCCTTCAGCCTTGCGAGATAGTCCACGACAGCTGCAACACGAGACTCCAGTCGGAAAACATCCATGGCAACTTCGTCGTTCACCGGAGAATTGACGGGGTCAAGGTTTGGCTCCAGTCGGCTGGTTTCTTCTTCAAAGTTTTGACAAAATTCTGCAAGGGTGATCGCTAAGTCAAGGAGATAGTCGAATGGAAAAAGCCACAATTGGAAATATTTGCCAAACATGGAGGTCTACCTTCAAGCATAAGGAACAACTTTTTGGCAAGGCCACTCAGGAAGGCCTCCAGTTCAGTTTTCTTCTCAGTCAATTTGCTGACTTGGTCGGTCAGGGCAGCTTTGTCAGTTTTCAGTCGACTGACCTCCTTGTTGGCAATCCCAAGAGCAGCTTTCAGATTGGTATTGTCTTGTTCGAGCTTGGTAACTGAAGCTAACTTCTCGTCAGCAAGCTTGATCTTCTCAGCTAGCTCAAGGTCTTTCTTCTGCTGGGCCTCCCTTACCTTACCTGCAAGTTACAGCAAGATCAGATGCTGAAACAAGCAAGGGGAAAAGCAGTCGTCAGGGTCTCACCAAACATACCTTCGGTCTCCTCCTTTGCCTTTGTCAGCTTCTCCTGAACCAGCTTCAAGCTCAGCTCGACTTGAGTATGTTTTTGTTCCAGCTCTGAGTAGCGAGCCACAAGATCACAGGAGTTCTGTGAAGAACCAATCGACTAAATGTCAAATATAATTCACTTCCGAGTGAAAAAGGGATAAACACACGTTTCTAAGACTACAGCCAAATACAAGCATTCGACCTTAGTCTCGGGGACTACACCCAGTGGGTGCACTCAGCGTGCCCCCACTAATCCTGTTGAAGACAAAGTCGACCAGTCGACCTCAAAAAAAAAAGTGTGCGAGATGCATTCTCTAAGACTGTGATCAACTGCAAGCAGTCGACCACAGTCTCGGGGACTACACCCAGTGGGTGCACTCAGCGTGCCCCCACCGGTTTGTGAAATCCAGTCGACCAGTCGACTGACAGAAAGATTGACATCATAAAGCCTAAGGCCGACTGCCAGCAGTCGACCTTAGCCTTGGGGACTACACCCAGTGGGTGCACTCAGCGTGCCCCCACCGGTTTGTGAAATCCAGTCGACCAGTCGACTGACAGAAAGATTGACATCATAAAGCCTAAGGCCGACTGCCAGCAGTCGACCTTAGCCTTGGGGACTACACCCAGCGGGTGCACTCAGCGTGCCCCCGCTAACACGGAGTTTATTCGACACACCCAGTGGGTGACTAATATAAATTCCGGAAAAGAAAAGTTTTTGGTAGCATATCCAACAGAACAAACAGCTGTCGACTGACCTGGACATTGCTTTGGAGGGCAGAACTGGCGTCATAAGCTGCCTGGCTCGCGTCCCGGATAGTCTTCAGCTGCTCCATCATGAGTCCCGCCTGGCGTATTGCCTCCTTCGCTGCGCCAGCTTGGTCCTCTGGGACGTGGTGCGTCGTAAAGAGGGAGGGCTGCTGAGCACTCGTCAGTGGATTTGCGAAGGACACCGTGTGTCGAGTGGTGTTCCCTTCCTCCACAGTCAGAATCTCAGGCGCCGTCACATCCTGAGGTACCTTACTGGCGGACGCTTTCCAACTCCTCCTGCGTGTCAGTGGTGCTTCATCCTCGTCGTCGTCAGGGAGATTGATAACAGTGTTGGGTGGAGCTGCGGAGAAGGATCAGGATCAGAGATCGCGTATCAGTCGACTAAGAACGGTGTTAAGAACACAGTACCTGGATTCGAAGTTGCTGCATCCTCCATCTCGTGGTCATCAGCCTGGGCCGAGGTCTCAGAAGTAGCAGCACTGCAACTCCAAAGGATCAGTCGACTAACTTCAGCGTCGACCAGAGATAAAGTTCGCACAGAATAAGAAAATATGAGCAGCACAATTACCCTGATATGGTGGGGATGGACACCTTCATCTTCGGCAGGAGCTTGGTCGGCTTTGGCGGAGCCCCCCTAGGCTGCTTCGGCGCCTTTTCAGTCGGCGCTGGAGAAGTGGTCCTAGGGCGCTTGGTCGACTGCGTCGCAACCCCCTTGCCACGTTCAGTCGAAGGGTCGTGGACGAGCTTCGACCGCCTTTCCGAGCGCGGTGGCACGACCTCCTCCTCTTCCTCCTCGTCTTCGGCATCATCATCATCGCCGTCGTCATCATCATCGTCGTCGTCGTCCCCTGCAACGTCCGAGTCCCATTCCTCCTCGTCCTGGCTCTCGCCCCCACTCGCCTCACCCTCCTCAGTCGGAGTTTGTGCCCCATTGGGCATCGAGTACAGCTCGGTGAGGGCCTAGCAGATATCAAGACAATGATCAGTCGACCAGTCGGCAGAGTAAACAGAGATGAATGCGACAAGAATGCAGTGGAGAGCAGGGCAAGTGTACCTTATTTGGATCACTGTTGTGGTCGAGTGGAGGAATCCTTCTGGCTCCGCGTGGGTTGTCCTTGTTTCCGGTGACGGCTGCCATCCATCTCTCCAGAGTGACATCGTCGACTGCTTCTGGATGGACTCTAGTCTCGTCTTCGGTCCCACAGTACAACCACATGCAGTGGCTCCGGAACTGGAGGGGCTGGATGCGACGCCTGAGGAAGACCTCCAGGAGATCCATGCCCGTCACTCCCTCCCGAACCAACTGCACCACGCGCTCCATCAACATCTTCACATCAGCTTTCTCCTCCGGGATCAACTTCAGAGAGGAGGGCTTGTTCACTCGGTCCATGGTAAACTGTGGGAGTCCACTCGACTGTCCCGGCGTCGACTGGTCCCGGCAGTAGAACCAGGTCGACTGCCAGCCTCTGACTGACTCGGGAAAGGTCATGGGCGGAAAGGTGCTCTTGTTCCTCACCTGGATGCCCAAACCCCCACACATTTGGACGACTCGGGTCTTTTCGTCGCCTGGACTCGCCTTCTTCACGGTCTGAGAGCGACACGTGAATATATGCTTGAACAAACCCCAGTGCGGTCGACAGCCCAAGAAACCCTCACACATGGACACGAACGCGGCAAGATAGGCAATGGAGTTTGGGGTAAAGTGGTGGAGCTGCGCTCCGAAGAAGTTCAAAAAGCCACGAAAGAAAACACTCGGCGGCAAGGAAAACCCGCGATCAACATGGGTGGCCAAAAGCACACACTCACCCTCTTCTGGCTGGGGCTGCCACTCCTTCCCCGGAAGCCTCGCAGCTTCGTGGGGGATCAAGCCCTCGTTGGCCATGTCGAGAATGTCATTCTCATTGATGGTCGACTGGATCCAGTCTCCTTGGACCCAGCCTTTCGGCAGGCGGGATCTGGACGAGGACCCTCCGCGGCTGGTGGATCTCCCCTTCGCCTTCTCCGACGCCGATGCCTTCTTTGCACGCTCCAGCGCCGCCGTCTTCTCCTTGGCCATGGTCGCCGGCGAGATGCGCGAAGGGAAGTGGTGCGGGGGCGAGAGCGAGCACGCTGAGCAGGGAGGAAGGAAGCAGAGAGAGGGGGAGAATGCTAAGGCGCAGCACAGAAATCCTCGCCGGGCACATTTATAAGGTCCCTTCCGAGTGGATGACAGGTGGGCCCGGTCGATCTAATCATATCTGGAACAGTTATGCAGACGGGATACGTGGCGAAAAAGGCGGCACGGAGATCGAGGCGTCCATGCCCCGTCCCATCCGAACGCCGTGGTCCGCCCCGCTTCGCGCGCGCCCCAAAATTTTGCATCCCGCGGAATCCGCGAGCAACAAATCAGTCTGTCAGGCGCGGTGTTTCCGGCGATCCGTCGCTCGGAGATCGTCGAAGCCTGAAAGATCACTCGACGCAAAAACAGAATGGATCAAGTCGACTGAAGGCAAGTTGTTTCCTGTCGACAAAGGGATTCTTTGGTCCAGAACAGCGCACAACCGGAGCACAAAGATTAATCGGAAACGACATCAACTCCTTCTTCACTCGAAGCCTCAATCCATTCGGGGGCTAATGATGGGGTTATGTACCTAGGGTAGGGTCATGGACCTGATCCAAGTAACTTACCCCAGGACATCCTTAGAAGAGGTCGCCTTCCAGTCGACCAACGAGGATTCACTCGACTGGCCTGAAGGACTCGACCACGATGACTCACTCGACCACCAGGAGGTCAAGAGGCACTCTGCACTGCAACGGCCTGTAATCAAGTAGACTTTATGATAGTAAAGGCCTTTATGTGGGGCGTTATCAGTAACGCCCCAGACTTAACTCACCTTAAACCCTCTCCTACGTGGGCTGGCTGGGGTCCTGGCGCACTCTATATAAGCCACCCCCCTCCACAGGCAGAAGGGTTCGGCACCTTGTAATTCATACATTCATAATTCACTCGACCGCCTCCGGGCTCCGAGACGTAGGGCTGTTACTTCTTCCGAGAAGGGCCTGAACTCGTACATCCTTTGTGCTTACAACTTCTCCATAGCTAGGACCTTGCCTCTCCATACCTACCCCCACTCTACTGTCAGGCTTAGAACCACGACATGCTCCTCGCCACCCACATCGACCGAGGGTTTTCTCTGCCTCCCCATCCATTCTTCCGGAGCTTCTTGAATTTCTTCGGAGCGCAGCTCCATCACTTTACCCCCAACTCCATAGTCTATCTTGCCGCGTTCATTTCCATGTGCGAGGCCTTCCTGGGTTGCCGTCCGCATTGGGGACTTTTCAAGCATATTTTTACTTGCCGCTCTCAGTCGGTTAAAAAGGCCAAGTCGAGTGATGAGAAGACGCAAGTGATCCAGCTGTGTGGGGGCCTGGCGATCCAGACGAGGGGGAAGAGCTGTTTCCCCTTTATCACCTTCCCGGAGTCGGTCCGCGGCTGGCAGTCGACCTGGTTCTACTGCCAGGACCAGGCGACCCCCGGACAGTCGACTGGTCTTCCTCCTTTTTCCCTCGACCGAGCCGAGAAGCCTGTCTCTCTGAAAGTCACGCCGGAGGAAAGGGCCCAAGTCAAGGTATTGGCGGGTCGAGTGGTTGAGCTTGTCCGTGAGGGGGTGACTGGGATGGACCTGTTAGAGGTCTTTCTCCAGAGGCGCATCCAACCGCTCCAGGCGCGAGACCACCCGATGTGGCTGTATTCTGGCCTTGATGACACCACTCGGATCCACCCGGAGGAGGTCACCGACGAGATGCTGGAGGGGTGGTTGTCAAGCATCACGGGGAACAAAGACAACCCCCGAGGAGCCAGAAGGGTAATTCCACTCGACAACTCATATGAAGTGGATCAGGTATGTCTTTGTGTCGGATATCTGGCCTTCTGTATTGGTCTTCTTTGGGTAAGTCGATTGACTTTCGTCCTGTCTGTTGTCTTCCAGGCGACCACTGAGATGTACTCGACGCCTAACGGGGCACAAGGGTCGACTGAGGAAGGCGAGGGGAGCGGAGGCGAGAGTGGGGACGACTAGGGCGAGTGGGAGTCCGACGGTGAGGGAGAGGAAGGCGACGACATCTTCTCCAACGAAGAGGAGGAGGAGGCTGAACCCTCCCGCCCGGAGGGGCGATCCAAGCTCACCCACGATCCAGCGCAGGAACGTGGCAAGGCGACTGCTCCTGTTGGGCAGTCGTCGAAACGCCCTCGGACTTCTTCTCCTCCGCCGACCGGGAAGGCTCCCAAGCACCCACGAGTGACGCCATCCAAGCCGCCCAAGGCCTTGCCCAAGATGAAGATAGCTGTTCCCACCATTTCCGGGTAACAATAACACTTGCTTTCCTTTGTCAACTGTGGACGGATCCTTGGTCGATTCACTGGGTCAACTGACTAACTTTCAAGATTTGTAGTGGTGCAACTTCTGAGGTCTCCGCCAGGAACGACAACCAAGAGATGGAGGACGCTGTCACCTCCAACCCTGGTACGATCACTGACTTCCTGCTTTCGAGTCGACTAAAACTTTATTGCGACTCTGGTCGATTGAATATTTTCCTTACAGCTCCTCCTCATGTTATTGACCTCCCGGACGACGACGACGACGAACCACTGAGGGTGAAGAGGAAGAAGAAGGCGTTGGCTGGCAAGACTCCACAATCCACTCCGGTGCCTGAGGCCGTAGTTCGGGATGATGGCGAACCCACTCGGGCTTCCGTGACTTTCGCTGTTCCTCTGACGAGTGTGCGGCCTTCAGCGTCGACTGCGGATCCGTCTTCGCTTTTTGCTGCGTACCCCGTCCCTGAGGACCAAGCGGCTGCTGCGAAGGAGGCTGTACGCCAGGCTGGAATCATGATGGAACAGGTGAAAGTGGCTCGGGAGGCTTGCCAGGCGGCTTATGACGCAAGCTCGGCTCTTCAGAGCAATGTCCAGGTCAGTCGACTTCAACACTTGGTCTGTTTCGATATGTCCTTTGAAGAATCTCTTTTCCGAAGATCTTTAAGTTTGTACACCCACTGGGTGTGTTTGCCAATTCTTGGATGAGTGGGGGCATGCTAAGTGCACCCACTCGGTGTAGTCCCCGAGACTACGGTGGACTACTGGCAGTCGACTGTAGTCTTTAAATTGAGTCGTTGTAGTTGAGTTTCTTCGCTCTGTCTGATCGGGTCATGTCGAATGGAACGGTATCCTGTCGACTGCGGGCAGTCGACGTCTTTCTCTTTTTTTTTACTGTGGGGGCACGCTGAGTGCACCCACTGGGTGTAGTCCCCGAGGCTACTGTCGAATGTTTCGCTTCGGCTGTAGTCTTAGAAACTCCATTATTGTCTCTTAGCTGCTCGGAAGCGACTTGTCTTGGAATCGACTTCAGGGGTCGGTCGGGTGGGATAGGAACCGGTGGGGGCACGCTAAGTGCACCCACTGGGTGTAGTCCCCGAGACTATGGTGGACTGCTGGCAGTCGACCGTAGTCTTAGTATTTATTGCCTTTGTTGCTTTTTTTTTACTGAAATTGTAACTCCTCCCCTTTGACTTCAGAGATCTTGTGATCTTGGAACCCGCTTGGCTGACTTGGAGAAGCAGCAAATTCAAATGAACCTTGATCTGGAGCTGGCCAGGACAGAGCTGCAGAAGGTCAGAGACGGCGCCGCAGGTAAGACGCCTTTGTCGACTGGTTAGTTTTGAGGCTTGAGTATCTTTTCGCTTTCTCCGACTCAGTCATCATTTTTTTGTAGAAAAACTGAAAGAAGCTCTGGCGAAGAAGGATCAGGACTTGGCTGCTGCCCGTAAGGAGGCTGATGACAAGACTGCTCTGGCCACACAGAAGCTGGCTTCGGTCGACCAATTGGAAAAAGAGAATACTAGGTTGCAGACCGCTCTGAATGAAGCCAACAGGTTGACTGCAAATTGGAAGAAGGAGAACCTCCTCTTGGGCGAGAAGATGGAAGGCATCGCTCGTAGGAGGGACGACCTGGAGGGCTACTTGAGGAGTTTTGCCAAGAAGTTGTACATGAAGCTCGAAGGTGCACATTCAGTTCCGACTGTTTTTTTTGTTCGACTCAGTTTTACGAAATTTGACTTATCCTTGGGTCGTGTATGCATAACTTTGCCAGAACTTTGAAGAGGAGACTGGGAGGATCAAAACAGGTTTGGATCCAATCAACTCTCCGGTGAAAGATGAAGCTGCCATGAACCTGCTCCGACTGGAATCTCGTGTTGACGGCGTTGTGGATTACTTGGCTCGACTGAAGGTTGCCATGACGCGGATCGACCCGACGCTTTGGCCAGAGTCTACGCTCCAGAATGATCTCGAGTCTCTGATGACTCGACTCAACGGAATCCCTGACCGAGTGCAGGAGTGGAAGAAGTCTTCAGCTTGGTGTGGCGCTGACGTGGCTCTGTCTCTGGTTCGCGTCCATTGCAAGGAGGTGCGGGAGGAGAAGCTGGCCGCCATCCAAGTCGCCAACACGAGGAAGCACAACTTCCAGGACTTCATGGAGACATTCATTGCTGCTGCTACCCGTATCGCAGACGGGATCGACTTGGATGAGTTTGTCGCCCCTGTCAGTCCTCCTCCTCATGAGGAATGGAAAAACTTGCCTCTGAATGCCGAGTGTATTTTGTAATCCGTTAAACTCTGCCTTAAATTTGCCTCGGAATGCCGAGTGGAAGTGTAACAGTTAAACTCTGCCGAGCCGGGGGCTCGAGTACTTTGATCTGAGGTCTCTGGGACCTTTTTTAGGCTTTATTTGAACTTGATTTGTCGTTGAATCTCTTTGTGGATGACCTGTCGAGTGGAATTTGGTCTTCACTCGAAATAACTTTGTGTCTAAGGTGCAGCTCCGAAGGAGAAGGTAGTAGTCGATCGGCACCCTGTTACTTCAGAGTGGGACGAAGCGCACATTGTATTTGTGGCAAAGCTCTCCAGGAGGAGGTGGCAGTCGACCTGCCCCTCGTCGTCCTTGGGAAATGAGATGTGTTTCATACTTAGGCGAGCGCTGGGCTGCAGCTAAGCCTCCGAGCGGGAGGTTTGCTCTCGCTCGGTAGGATTTCAAACTTAGGCGAGTGCTGACTGCAGCTAAGTCTCTTCGTAGGAGAACTTAGGCGAGTGCTGGACTGCAGCTAAGCCCCCGAGTGGGAGGTTTGCTCTCCACTCGGTAGGATTTTTCAAACTTAGGCGAGTGCTGACTGCAGCTAAGTCTCTTCGTAGGAGAACTTAGGCGAGTGCTGGACTGCAGCTAAGCCCCCGAGTGGGAGGTTTGCTCTCCACTCGGTAGGATTTTTCAAACTTAGGCGAGTGCTGACTGCAGCTAAGTCTCTTCGTAGGAGAACTTAGGCGAGTGCTGGACTGCAGCTAAGCCCCCGAGTGGGAGGTTTGCTCTCCACTCGGTAGGATTTTTTTT
>NC_041384.1:752082521-752104361 GCF_002162155.2 Triticum dicoccoides
GAGTGCTGGACTGCAGCTAAGCCCCCGAGTGGGAGGTTTTCTCTCCACTCGGTAGGATTTTTCAAACTTAGGCAAGTGCTGACTGCAGCTAAGTCTCTTCGTAGGAGAACTTAGGCGAGTGCTGGACTGCAGCTAAGCCCCCGAGTGGGAGGTTTGCTCTCCACTCGGTAGGATTTTTCAAACTTAGGCGAGTGCTAACTGCAGCTAAGTCTCTTCGTAGGAGAACTTAGGCGAGTGCTGGACTGCAGCTAATCCCCCGAGTGGGAGGTTTGCTCTCCACTCGGTAGGATTTTTTTTCTGAACTTAGGCGAAACGGATTCGTGGCTAAGTCACCCACTGGGGGTTTTTGTATGTAAACAAAAGTGACAGCAATCATCGGAACACTCTTGACTTTGATAAAAACGAACTGCGGAAGTTTCTCTTATTACATCTTTATAGGAAGGAACTTAAGTGTAAAAGTGGCGGAGCAGCTCCGCGTTCCAAGCTCGCGGCTCGTCGATCTGGCGGTCAACATTGTAGAGGTGATACGCTCCGTTGTGGAGGACTCTGGTGATGATGAAGGGGCCTTCCCAAGTAGGAGCAAGCTTGTGTGGTTTCTGTTGATCCACTCGGAGGACCAAATCTCCTTCTTGGAAGGCTCGACTCTTCACATGCCGGGCATGGAATCGACGCAAGTCTTGTCGATAAATGGTCGATCTGATCATGGCCATCTCTCTTTCTTCTTCCAGGAGGTCTACTGCATCTTGCCGAGCCTGTTCTGCTTCATCTTCGGTGTAAAGCTCGACCCGGGGAGCATTGTGAAGGAGATCACTTGGCAGAACGGCTTCGGCTCCATAAACAAGAAAGAATGGGGTTCTTCCAGTCAACCGGTTAGGGGTGGTCCTTAATCCCCACAGAACTGACGGAAGCTCGTCGACCCAGGCACCTGCCGCGTGCTTGAGATCACGCATTAGTCGAGGTTTTAGTCCTTTGAGGATCAGACCATTTGCCCTTTCAGCTTGTCCATTCGACTGGGGATGGGCGACTGATGCATAGTCGACTCGAGTGCCTTGAGAGGCGCAAAAGGCTCTGAACTGGTCTGAATCGAAGTTTGACCCATTGTCAGTGATGATGCTGTGAGGGACTCCATATCTGAATGTTAGTCCTCTGACGAAACTAATAGCAGTGCAAGCATCGAGGTTCTTGATAGGCTTGGCTTCAATCCATTTGGTGAACTTGTCGACTACCACAAGCACATGCGTGAATCTGCTCCTGCCTGTTCTCAGTGGACCAACCATGTCCAGTCCCCAGACAGCAAAGGGCCAGACGACTGGAATGGTCTTCAAGGCTGATGCAGGCTTGTGTGACATGTTGGAGTAGAACCGGCAGCCTCCACATTTGTCGACTATCTCTTTTGCCATCTCATTTGCTCTAGGCCAGTAAAATCCCGCTCGGTATGCTTTAGCCACAATGGTCCGAGAGGACGCATGGTGGCCACAGGTCCCCGAGTGGATATCATCGAGGATTATCCGACCTTCTTCTGGTGTTATGCACTTCTGACCGATTCCAGTCGCGCTTTGTCTATACAACTGCCCCTTTATGACTGTGAAGGCCTTGGATCGGCGGACGATCTGTCGAGCCTCTTCCTCGTCTTCTGGGAGCTCTTTCCTTAGGATATACGCGATGTACGGTATCGTCCAGTCGGGAGTGATTGCCAAGACTTCCATGATTAGGTCGACCACAGCAGGAACTTCGACTTCAGTCGGATCTATGGCACTTTTCGGTTGTGGGGCTTCTTCAATGAAAGGATCCTCCTGGACTGACGGCGAGCGGATGTGCTCCAGAAACACATTGCTGGGAATGGCTTCTCTCTTGGAGCCTATTTTTGCCAAATCATAAGCTGCTTGATTTTTCAGTCGGGGGATGTGATGAAGCTCTAACCCCTCGAATTTCTTTTCTAGCTTTCTCACTACATTGCAATAACCAGTCATAGCTGGACTTCTGACGTCCCACTCCTTCATCACCTGATTAACCACCAAATCTGAATCGCCATAGACCATGAGGCGACAGACGCCGAGTGAAATGGCCATGCGCAACCCATACAAAAGTGCTTCATACTCTGCTTCATTGTTGGAGGAATCAAAGTGAATCTGGAGAACATATCTGAGCTTATCTCCTCGGGGGGAGACTAGAACTACCCCAGCATCAGAACCATTCAGCATCTTAGATCCATCGAAGAACATGGTCCAGTGCTCCGAGTGAACTTGAGTCGGAAGTTGCTGTTCAATCCACTCGGCGATGAAACCTGCGATTGCTTGGGACTTGATAGCCTTCTTTGCTTCAAACTTGATATCTAAGGGAAGGAGTTCAATCGCCCACTTGGCCACTCGACCAGTTGCATCTCTGTTATGCAGAATCTTTGACAGTGGGGCATCACTGGCGACTGTAATGGAGTGGTCAGAGAAGTAATGTGCAACCTTCTTGGTGGTCAGATAAATCCCATATACAAGCTTCTGGTAGTGAGGGTATCTTTGTTTTGAAGGTGTCAAAACTTCAGACACATAATAGACTGGGCGCTGAACTCTGAAGGCCTTTCCTTCTTCTTCCCGCTCGACCGTAAGTACTGTGCTGACAACTTGCCCTGTGGCTGCAATGTAAAGCAGCAGAGGCTCTTTGCTGATTGGGGAAGCAAGCACCGGCTGGGTGGAGAGCAGAGCTTTGAGCTCTGCAAATGCTGCATCAGCTTCCGGAGTCCACTCGAACTTGTCAGACTTCTTCATCAGTCGGTAAAGGGGCAACGCCTTTTCACCGAGACGAGAAATGAATCGACTTAGGGCGGCCAAGCAGCCTGTAAGCTTTTGGACGTCGTGCACGCGAACGGGACGCTTCATCCGGAGTATGGTGCCAACTTTTTCAGGATTGGCGTCGATCCCCCGTTCGGAAACGAGAAAACCGAGTAACTTTCCACCTGGAACTCTGAATGTGCACTTTGATGGATTGAGCTTGATATCATACCTCCTGAGGTTGGCAAAGGTTTCGGCAAGGTCAGCTCGCAGGTCGGAACCTTTGCGTGACTTGACCACAATATCATCCATGTATGCCTCCACATTCCGACTGATTTGAGTGAGTAAACACTTCTGAATCATTCTCATGAACGTGGCTCCGGCGTTCTTGACGCCAAACGGCATGGTGACATAACAGAAGCATCCGAATGGGGTGATGAAAGCCGTTTTGATTTCGTCGGGTCCATATAGACGGATCTGATGGTACCCGGAATAAGCATCTAGAAAAGACAATCTCTCGCACCCCGCAGTCGAGTCGACTATTTGGTCGATGCGAGGGAGAGGAAAATGATCTTTCGGGCGGGCCCGATTGATATGTTTGAAATCAATGCACATGTGGAGCGACTTGTCCTTTTTGGGGACCATGACGACATTGGCGAGCCACTCGGAGTGGTAAATCTCTCGGATGAACTCTGCTGCTAAGAGCCGAGCCACTTCCTCGCCAATGGCTTGCTTCTTCTGGACGGCGGACCGTCGAAGATGTTCCTTCACAGGCTTGAATTTTGGGTCGACTCGTAGACGGTGCTCAGCCAGCTCTCTGGGAACTCCAGGCATGTCAGAGGGTTTCCATGCGAAGATATCCCAGTTCTCACAGAGGAGCTGGATGAGCGCTTCTTCCTATTTGGAGTCAAGCGTCGTTGAGATGTGAGTCGGGGCAGCATCGGGGTCGGTCAGGTGAATGTGGACTGTCTTTGTTTCACAGGACGACTGAAAAGCTGATTCTGAAGCAGGCTTCTTGGCTCGTAGCAATTCACTCGGATCGGCAGTCTTTTGGTACTCTTTCAGCTCGACTACTGCCATCTGAGCGTCAGCGATCTTTGAGCCTTTCTGAAAGCATTCTTCTGCTTTCTTTCGGCTGCCAGTAACAGTGATCACACCTTTGGGGCCAGGCATCTTCAGTTTGAGATACACGTAACATGGTCGAGCCATGAAGCGTGCGTAAGCTGGCCTACCCAAAATGGCATGATAGGCACTCTGGAAGTCCACAACTTCGAATGTCAACCTTTTCTTGCGGTAATTCTTTGAATCACTGAAAACTACATCAAGAGCAATCTGGCCGAGCGACTCGGCTTTCTTTCCAGGAATGACTCCATGGAAGCTCATGTTGCTGGTACTAAGTCTGGACATCGGAATGCCCATCCCTTTCAAAGTCTCAGAGTACAGTATGTTCAGGCCACTGCCGCCGTCCATCAATACTTTGGTAGTCGAGTGCCTTCGACAACCGGGTCGACCACCAAAGCTTGCCTCCCAGGGGTGGCAATGTGCGTCAGGTGATCCGACTGGTCGAATGTGATGGCAGTCTGCGACCACTTCAGGTAATTGGGTGTTGCCGGGGAAACCATGTTCACCTCACGGTTAATGACTTTCAGTCGACTCTTGCTCTCAACATCAGCAAAAATCATCAGGGTGGAATTGATCTGGGGGTATCCATCGTCACTGTCTTCTTTGTCTTCAATCCTGTCTGGCTCTTTTTCCTTATCTTTGGGCTGCTTGCCCTGGAACTGCTGGATCAGGAGCCGACACTGCCGAGTGGTATGCTTTGGGTAAATAAAATTACCCTCTTCGTCTTTCTTGGTGTGGTTGTGACACGGTAAGTCCAAAACATCATTCCCGTCTTGATCTTTGACCTTCTTGGGCTTCCAGGTGCCCTTGGGTTTCCCCTTGAAGTTTCCTTGGGCAACGGCCAGGGCCTCCCCGGGAGCAGCTGGCTCGGCCTTCCGCTTCTGTTTCCGAGTGGAGTTTCCTCCAGTCGAGTGCGCTCGGCCAGGTTAGCAAGGCGCACGTCCTCCAAGGCCCGGGCCTCGGGGGTTTCTCCGACAATAGGAGTGTGGAGTGCGTCCATGTTCCGGCGGCGAAGCTCCTCTCGCTGTAACGACGTGAGAGGTTCGGGCAGATACTCATCGTGGGGACGCGACGGGTCGCCTCCGCCCGTAGCTCCGTCAGCGCGAGGGAAACCGGGGGGACTGTGTGTCCCATCGACCGCCAGAACCTCAGCCGCTGGGTCGCTGCTGTCGCACTCGGATGCGGTCCCCACGGAGCCAGTCGATAGGTCGAACAGGCCATAGAGGGACTCGACGGGCTCGATTGCCGCAACTTGTGGGGCTGCCGACTGGCGGGCCACGGCGTGCCCCACCCACCGCTGAAGTCTCGACCGACCGGAGCGCTTGCGCTGGTGGGAGACAGGGTGGGGAGATGACGCAGGGGTCGACCGATACTGGGTCGACGGCTGCCGCAGGAGGACGCCACGAATGCATGCGCGGAAGTGCGTCGCGCCGCGGATGGGGAGCGCGTCGATGTCGAGTGGTGCCTCCTGAAGCCAGGCGGAGTCATCGGCGATGAAGGTGAGCGCGCCGAGACGGATCTCGCGGCCCTCCACCAAAACTCCGCAAGAAACCATGATCATAGGGATCGGAAAAGATCGCAACTTCTCCAACTAAGTGCTAAGATTCCTGCCCCAAGGTGGGCGCCAACTGTCGTGGTTCTGACTCTAACAGTGATGTAGGGGGGTGAGTATGGAGAGGCTAGATCCTAGCTATTGGGAAGTTGTTACACGCGAGGTTTATGAGTTCAGGCCCTTCTCGGAGGAAGTAATAGCCCTACGTCTCGGAGCCCGGAGGCGGTCGACTGGATTATGCGTGTATGGATTACAGGGGTGCGAATCCTTCATACTGAGGAGGGGGTGGCTTATATAGAGTTCGTCGGCCCCCTCCTGCCCTCAGTAATGCAGGGTTTAAGGTACATTTAAGATTGGGCGTTACTGGTAACACCTCTAATAAAGTGCTATAATGACCATGAAGACTACTTAACAGCTGACCATTTGCCTACGGAGTGACTGTAGGTCTCCTGGCAGTCGAGTGATTAGCTTCATGGTCGAGTGGTAGCTTCTTGGTCGAGTGTCTTGAACCTGTCGAATGGGGTACCTTCAAGCAGATTAATAGGTGATTTCTTCTAGGGATGTCCTTGGGTAGGGCTCTTTGGACGGGTCCGTGCCCCTACCCTAGGTACGTAGCTTCATCACTACCCCCTGGGCGCGCCCCCTACCTCGTGGGCCCCCTGGTGGCCCTCCGATGACCATCTTCTACTATACGGAGTCTTTCGATGAGGAAAAAAATCATAAGCCATCTTTCCGGACGAGACTCCGCCGCCACGAGGCGGAACCTTGGCGGAACCAATCTAGGGCTCTGGCGGAGCTGTCCTGCCGGGGAAACTTCCCTCTATGAGGGGGAAATCATCGCCATCGTCATCACCAACACTCCTCTCATCGGGAGAGGGCAATCTCCATCAACATCTTCACCAGCACCATCTCCTCTCAAAACCCTAGTTCATCTCTTGTATCCAATTCTTATCTCCAAGTCTGTGATTGATACCTGTGGGTTGCTAGTAGTGTTAATTACTCCTTGTAGTTGATGCTAGTTGGTTTAATTGGTGGAAGATCATATGTTCAGATCCTATATGCATATTAATACCCCTCTGATTATGAACATGAATATGCTTTGTGAGTAGTTACGTTTGTTCCTGAGGACATGAGAGAAGTCTTGCTATTAGTAGTCATGTGAATTTGGTATTCGTTCGATATTTTCATAAGATGTATGTTGTCTCTCCTCTAGTGATGTTATGTGAACGTCGACTACATGACACTTCACCATTATTTGGGCCTAGAGAAAGGCATTGGGAAGTAATAAGTAGATGATGGGTTGCTAGAGTGACAGAAGCTTAAACCCTAGTTTATGCGTTGCTTCGTAAGGGGCTGATTTGGATCCACATATTTCATGCTATGGTTAGGTTTACCTTAATACTTTTGTTGTAGTTGTGGATGCTTGCAATAAAGGTTAATCATAAGTGGGATGCTTGTCCAAGTAAGGACAGTACCCAAGCACCGGTCCACCCACATACCAAATTATCAAAGTACCGAACGCGAATCATATAAACATGATAAAAACTAGCTTGATGATATTCCCATGTGTCCTCGGGAGCGCTTTACATCATATAAGAGTTTGTCCAGGCTCTTCCTTTGCTACAAAAGGGATTGGGCCACCTTGCTGCACTTTATTTACTTTTGTTACTTGTTACTCGTTACAAATTATCCTATCAGAAAACTATTTGTTACCTATTATTTCAGTGCTTGCAGAGAATACCTTGCTGAAAACCGCTTATCATTTCCTTCTTCTCCTCGTTGGGTTCAACACTCTTACTTATCGGAAGGATTACGATAGATCCCCTATACTTGTGGGTCATCACGCGTCCCCTCCCGCCACGCGTACACATGCCCCCCGACCACTATATGCAGCGCCTCCCCTCGCCTGTGGCCGCACCCCGCCCGCAGCCGATGAGCGCTTCCTCTCTCTCCCCTCTCTCCCCATGCACAGCCGCCGCCGCCGAGTTCTTCCTCCCCTCTCTCCCCGTGCCCAGCCGCGATGATGGGCGAGAGGTTCCCCGGCGATGGGGCGGCGGTCAATAGCTTCGGCTGCCTCTCGTTGCACGAGTGGGAAGCCTACTTGCTGCATGAAGCCAACATTCCGGCGCCTCCCGACATGCGCGCGTTGGGGCGGTGGAAGCTCAGCGCCGGGGGCATCTCCATCCCTCCGCTGCCCGACGTCACGGCGTGTGCCGACTAATTCAACGATGAGGTCGAGCGCGTTCGGGCGTCGTTGACGGAGGCGCAGCGGGCCCTCCCGCAGTACGCCGCCGGCAACCACGAGGCGTGGGCATCGTACTTCGAGCGCCGGCAGGCGGAGCGGCTGGCCTCCACCAACAACGCGCTGGTCGTGCGGGGGACGAAGAACAACGACGGTCGCCTCCTGTGGTGGGGCGCCCCGACCGCACGCTCCACGCCATCCTCCAGCACCTCGAGGGCGGCAATGAGCTGCCGTTGACGTACCCTGCCGCCCCGGTCCCGCGCAGGAGCGGCGACCAATGGATGCCGATGAGGGTCAGCTTCTCTTCTTCTTCCTCCCACTCCTCCGGGTCGCCGACACTGTTCAGCGTCAAGGCCGAGCCCGCGGAGACGCCGCCTCAGCTTCTCCCCGCACCGTTCAGCATCAACGAGGGCGGGCGCGCCTCCTCCTCGGCTTCTCCCTGCATCGTCAAGCCGAAGACGGAGCCGGGGCTCGCCACTGTGAAGACGGAGCCAAGGCTTGCCGGTGGGAAGACGGAGTCGGAGCTCGACGACGCGACGGCCATGAAGTGGGCGTGCGAGGACTAGGAGCGGGCGGGGCTGGAGCGCCAGCGCCGCGCCCTAGAGCAAATCGCCGCTCGGCGCCGTGGCCGCGATGAGGGAGGCGTCGTCGTTCTCGACGACAGCAACAATGACGCCGCGCCGCCACCAGTCCGCCAAGGCGACCCCGGGCAGGGGTCTAGCAGGGGCGGACGCGTGAAGGAGGAGAAGGACGACGAGGACAATGGCGGCGGCGAAGACTTCACCGCGCTCAACGCGTTCTTCGGCCTGTAGTCGCAACCGCCTTTGTTTTTTTTTCTTCTAAGTATTTTATCTATGTAAAAAAACTATTTCTGTTAGTCGCCGAAGTAATGTCCTGTTTTGCCAAATATTTGTCCCATTTTTCGAATTTTAGCCGAGTTAGTGTTCAAAAAAGTTTAAAACATGTGCCTGGGGCCGACCCTAAGGGTGTTGTTGGTTGGGAACCCGATCACCCCCAGGCCGATTTTAGCACCGGTTCATTCTCAGGCGGCGATTTTTCGAGCCACCTGAAGGGCCAACGGCCGGAGATGCTCTTATGTGGGAGGAGTTATGGGAGAGGATGTGGCGTGAATCGGGGAGTGCACTCTAGGTTCAATCCATGACATGCGACTGGATCGGATCGCTTACGTCGAGGACGGTGGACTGGATCGGATCGTAATGGATTGGCACGATCAAACTCCATCGGATGCGCGCGATCAAAACCTTATATATACAGATACATCAATAGGGCAAGGTCGTACGTGCACCGGACGCTCTGGTCACCGGGACGCGCACGTAGGTGACACGTACATGCAGCTCCAGTTTTAATTTGTAGCTTGACCAATGGTTTCAAAAAAGTAGAAAAAAGGTAGTATTCTATTCCTTTTTTACTGGATTTATTTCTACCTGATTATTATACTACTAGTTTTAATTAACTTTAGGAGTAGCAAAAGATACTCGGTGATATACATCATCTTTTTATATATCCTATGAGTAGAATTTTGCAGATGTACAAAGTCATTCATGTATAACATCCGTACAATTTTGCCGTTTTCTCTCATTGTCCCCATCCCCCCTCTCTCTCACACACACACATGCATGTTCTTCGTCTCTCCTGAACCTCTTTATTCTGCTCCACATCTCCTTTGTCGGGGCGCCATGGTCTATCTACTAGCTGCCATACTCTTTTTTTACGGGAAAATCTTTCGATCTATTCACCAAATATCATGGCAGTACAAAGAGCACAAGAAGCAATAAAATTACATCCTTGTCCATAGACCACCTAGCGACGATTATAAGCAGGAGAACCAGCCGATAGCGAGCCGACGTCATCGTCCCTCATTCATTGGAGCCGGGTAAACCTTCTTTAGTAGATAGTCCGTAAGTCGTTGTGCTAAGGGCTCAAAACACTAGCGCTTCAAAATAGCAATCATTGTCGATGAAGAGAAGCGTAGATCAAAAGAATTCAATATGTAGACACACATATGTAAACAAACAAAGACATGATTCAAGCTGATCTACCAAAAAAAGCTTAGCAAGCGGACGACCTTGGCACTATTTTCTATATAATGTTCATGTTTGCCATGGTAGGACAAATACGAGCATGGTAAACACGGCAATACTACAAATCTGGTAGTAATAAGAACACGGAAAGTATAGGGCAGCCAGCTGCTGCAAGGTGCAGGCTTGGCTTTTGCCACCGACTGGTTCGCCAAGGTCCTCAGCATATATTATTATTAGGGTCTGTCTAGGACACATCTAGATGAGACATAATTATGTCACATCTAAGCTGATGTCCATTTTGTTTGTGGTTTTTTTTTGTCTTAGTTTTTTTTGTTTCTTATTGATGCATTATATATATATTTGTGGGAGCTTAGATGTGACATCTTTAAAAAACATTTAAATGTGAATTAGACAAACTATTATTATTATTTTGTGCTAAGGTCAGCATAGATGAGCCTGTCCTAAAGAACCAATCAATAGGAGTTGTAGCAACAATAGCGCACGAGGAAGCGAGTTTTATGGGTGCTGACGAACCGAGGTTCTGTTGATCCACAAACGTGGTTCTATTATCACCAAGAAGATCACGAGCTCTCCGAGGTAATTGTATAACGGCATAGGATCCTTGGAATTTCTATTTATAATAGTAGTACTTGTTACAAAATGAGTGTTCTTACATTTTTGTAAGAATTTATTAGGGACCACCGTGGACCCGCCAGCATAATTTCTTGCAATGCAACCTGGACTTGCGGAGTGCTTCACAGACAAGACGACTCGGTGCACATATGATAAAATTTGACTCCATGACCACGT
This sequence comes from Triticum dicoccoides, assembly GCF_002162155.2. NCBI lineage: Eukaryota > Viridiplantae > Streptophyta > Magnoliopsida > Poales > Poaceae > Triticum > Triticum dicoccoides. Next base: position 752,093,052 of record NC_041384.1, read on the forward strand.
ATATATGTAGGTCCACGCACGCACACACACAGTCAGCTATTTTTCATGATTTGATTTGATTAGACGAGAAATCAACAATGTATAGACTATTAAATTATAAGAAAAGTAAACTTACATGTCATTATAAATATCTTAAAATAAAACATAACTATAGTAGTTCTTTGGATAGAAAACCAAGTAAAGAGAATGAATCTTACCCCTATATATGATAATAATGTGGTACACGCATGCATGTGCAAACCAGCTAAAAGTGCGGAGGGAGAACCCACGTACAACTATTATGCCAACTGGTGTCTTCCTTCTCATTGTAATTGCATCCGTAATCCTTCTCGCGGTAATAGTATCCCTGTGACATAATCCTATTAGGGCGTTGCACGTCATCGCTTACCGAGCAATACACGGCACAACTACCCAAATCCAAATCCAACATAGGTAAATGGTTCGCATAGCCTTCGGGGCGGGTGTAGTAGATACGGTTAGCTTCCACAACACCGTCTGCGACCCCTGTTGATGACACATGTGTCGCCTTGCCGCATCCTGGCCCTAGAAACAAGGCATGATCGCCCAGACACGTCACCTCTACCCATGTGTAGTATGACCTGGTAATGATGTCCCAATAGACAGCGAGCTCGAACACCCTAAAAGTTGGAGCACTGCAAATGCTGAGGATTTCCACTGCTATAGCGAGTTTGCCACGCAGCTCGAAGATGTATTTGGCATTGCCACAGTAGATGGGTCTTTCGGCGGTCAGTTGTTTGAACAAGGTGATCGCGGAAGCGCCGTCCTTGTTTCGGCCAATGGCGAACCTGTATAAATATTGATCACACGATAGGCCATAGAGCTCTCCGTTGTAGAAGGTGATGTCTACAAGGTTGGGAATTTCGTGTGTGCCACATCCTTGCGTGCTCCACCCACTGTCGTCCTTGCCGTCAAGCCCGCATAGCACTATTTTACACCTCTTTGTTATTGCGGCCATGATGCAGCCTTTTGTGACAGGTTCCTCCGAGAAGACGACTTTGTCGAGGGAGATTTTGTCGGTCATTCCTAGAACGGTTGGGCATTTACATGTAAGGCCCCTTTGCATCAACCGGGCACCGGTGAATAGATTCACAACCTCGACCAGGGAGCCACTGGTGGCGGCAACCCAACCGCCGTCGTGGCACCCCACGATTCTCTTGCCATACGGGAAGTATGGCAGCGGGGCACGCAGGACCCTGCCATCCTCGAGGCTGTATGCCCGCGCCATCCGGTCGCGCCGGTCGATGCCCGTCGACGGGAGGAGCAGTGGGAGAGCAGGTAGCGGGGTGCGCCATTCCAACGCGGCGGCCTGCCATGACGTGCAGACGGCGGCGAAGCGCGCACGATCATACGGCGAGGAACAGCGGCGGTAGATCGCCTCGAGGAGGTCGCGGGGGAGCCCTTCGGCGCCGGCCATCCTAAGATAGATCGCCGATTGTTACTTGTTAGCAGAGGCCTCGACGAGGTCGACGATGTGCTCACGCCTAGCTCCGAACGATTTCCGGCGAAGCTGAAGGCACCTACGCTAGCTGACCAAAACAATACGCGAGTTTGAGCGAAATACGCGCGTGGTTCACCTATGTTTTTATTGCTTTCATGACCTGTTACAACTTACAAGCCGGACACGGACTGGTCTCATAATTCCAACAAAACATACGTGGATTTTTGTTCTGTCTTCGTACAGCAGCGTTACGTCTCGCGCCCGACACGTATACGATCTCCTATACTGCTAATTACAAAAAAAAAACGAAAAACAGATCTTTTCCTACCGGGCATCAGACCTCTTTTCCTAGCTACTCGGGCAATTACGATCTGTTCCTACCAGCCCGTACGCAGATGGCCGTCGTCGGCGACGAACAGGAAACGAAGCGCACGCGCGCAGGCGCCGTGACGTCGACCGTGCAGCAGCAGTGCTGGTCGGCGACGTTTCCAGATGATCTCCTCGCGGCCGTCTACCGCATGATCACCTCCCCGCGGGGCCGCATGCGCTTCGCCGCCGTCTGCCGATCGTGGCACGCCGCCGCGCGCACCGTCGATCGGTCCTCTGCCAGCGCTCCCGTGGCTGCTCCTCTCGCCTCGTGGCGGCAACAGGAAGAAGGCCATGTACTGCCCCGAGGACGGCGTGGTCGTGCAGTTCCAGGGCCCGATCGAGGCCGTGGGAAGGTGGGTTATCGGCGGCCACGACGGCGGCTGGATCGCGTTGACTGTACCAGGCCAGGTCAGACTCAGGATCGTGAATCTCTTCTCTGGCGCTGAGGTGCTGCTCCCTGAGAAGAAGGGCACGATGGTCTGCCCTAGCCAGCACCATGGATCCGGGCTGACCGTCCCCCGGAGTGTAGTCTTCTCCCAGCCGCCCACCTCGCCGGAATCCATACTTGCCGCCATAACATACAAGTGTGGCATCGCGCTCTGCAAACTTGGCTCCCCGAACAGCGGGTGGATGGTACAAGGATGTCCTAGTAAGGGAGAGCTTATCAACATCGTGTTCTGCAACGGCGAGCTCTATGGCCTACGCTGCAAATATGGCCTACACTACAAACGGACGCTCCTGAAGTTTGAGATTGGCGTGAATGAAGATGGTGCACCAATAGTCACCGCTGAACGCCGGCTAGCCGTGGAAAGGATCGATCACACCATCCATAGGGGCGACTACAAATGCATCTTTGATCTACAGGGAAAGGTTGCGATGGCATGGAAGACTCAATGGTTACCAAACATCGAGCCTTTCTTCAAGGTGTTCAAGCTCGTCGACATCCCCGCCAGTGAAATAAAGACAGCTTACAAGCACAAGTGGCTGGAGGTGACAAGTTTGGGTGACCACACCTTGTTTTTGGGGGAGACACTATGTAAGGTAGTGCATATACGAGAGAACATGTGTAGCGGTGTGGAGAGAAATCATATCTACTACTCGCATGATAATTGTTGCTTAGGTCCAAATGACATCGTCCCCAAAGACAAGGTATTCTTGACAGTTTCAAATGACAGCGGTGACCATACGTACTACAAGGAAGACGCCACTGACGATAACTTGAACAGGTTTGGGTCAGTAGGATACTTCATGAAGGGCCGTTTTCATAGTGGTATGTGGATTCTCCCTCCAGATATATAGCTAGTCTTGCCTTTATGATATTGGCGCATTACACTGTCCATAAGAGATAACATATAATTATCTATGAAGTGGAGAAAGGAAAAATATAAGACAAATAATAGGGTTGTCTGCGATTTATAGATTTTATATAGACAGATTTCAGTCCTATAAATTCCTGGTTGTTTTTTATAGACAGATTTCACACACAATTAATTAGTATATGAGCATTAGGAGGAGGTGACAGGTGTCCTATCCTTGTTGGGTTGAGTCCCTCCTCGTATTGGTTTAATATAAAAAATGCCAGATTTGTACTATAGAGCGCATTTAATCATTTATCATTAGTGCTAATATTGCAAGTTTCTCTAAGAGCGAGATCAGAAGGTGTGGTGTGCTTATTTATTTTTTTAGAGAAAAAGGGCTCTCACGCCCCGGCTCCATTGCATAACAACGAAACCACACAAGTGTTTAACATGCCTTACAGTTCTAGAGGTCGCTAGCTAGTGTCAAACACCATATTGCTGTGTACGTGACAAGGGACTGCTGCACCATATCTTGCTATGCATATCTTGGTAGTTCGGTTAGGTAGTTAGCTAGAGTCTATCTTCACTTTGTAATCTTATCTCTATCTAGCTTCCTCTCCAAGATATAATCTAAACTGTATGCGCTATCTGGGAGGTGCGCCCCTGCCTATAAACATGTACGGCGTCCCCTCGAGTTGAGGTACGACGCTTTCCGCCATCGCACATGGTAATCAGAGCTCTTCTCTTCCACAACGTCTAAACCCTAAAACTCTATCCAGTGCAAATCATGTCATCCTACTCCGGTGCCTCCCAGGCTAGCCTCAACGGCCAAGTCATGGAGAGGCTCTCCCGCACCAACTACGTCCTCTGGCGCGCGCAAATCACACCGCAGCTAAGGGGCGCGGGTGTCTTCGGCTACGTCGACGGCACTACTCCGGAGCCGGCCAGGATCCTCTCCACCAAGGACAAAGATGGGAAGGAATCAACTGAGTCGAACCCTCTCCACGCCATCTGGGTGCGAGAGGACCAGCAGGTGCTCGGGTACCTGCTGAACAACTTCACCAAGAAGGTGCTCGTGCAGGTGACCGCGATCACCACGGCGCGCGAGCTCTGGACGACATTGTCGGGGATGTTCTCCTCGCAGTCGCTCAGTCACGTCAACAACATCAGAACCTCTCTGGTGAACGCGCAAAAGGGCAACAAGACCGTCGCCACCTACTTCGCCGAGATGTGCGGCTTCGCAGACGAGCTGGCCGCCGCCGGGAAGCCTCTCCAGGACGATGAACTCATCTCCTACATCCTCCATGGCCTCGACATGGATTACCAGCCGCTCGTCTCCGCCCTCGATGCCCGAACCTCCCCGGTATCCCTTGATGAGCTCTTTTCAATGCTTAGTAATTTTGATCAGAGGGTGGCACAGTACTAGGGATCGGGCGGCTTCAAGTCGTCGGCTAACGCAGAAATGCGTGGGCGCGGTGGCTACTCCCGTCATCGTGGCCCGCCTCGCTCCAAGGGCAAGCAAGGGAGCGACGGCAGCAACGGTGGGTCAACTCCCGCGGACGGACCAACTCCACCAACACCAGGGGCCGCCGCGGCGGGTCCTCCAGATCGCGCCCGGACGTGGTGCGCTGCCAGATCTGCGGCAAGCCGGGCCACACGGCGAGGGACTACTGGTACCGGTTTGATGAGGACGAGGCTTCCTCGGAAGATGAAGAAAATATCCCTGCTGCTGCTGACGGCTCATACAGTGTCGATACCAACTGGTATCTTGACAGCGGCGCGACAAACCATCTTACCGGCGAACTAGAGAAGGTAACGCTCAAGGAGAAGTATCATGGCAAGGACCAGATCCACACCGCAAGCGGTGCAGGTATGAGGATACGTCACATTGGTCATTCAGTTTTTCGTACCCCACGTAGACAATTTCATGTTAGGAAAATTTTGTATGTCCCTAGCACCGACAAGAATCTTCTATATGTCCATCGAATCACCCTTGACAATCATGTTTATATTGAGTTTCACCCCTTCTTCTTTTTGATCAAGGATCAGGTCACGAGGAAAACTCTCTATCAAGGTAGATGCGTTCGAGGCCTCTATCCGTTGATTCCGGAGCTTCAAAGATACAATAAACAAGCTTGTGGTGCTATCAAGCTTTCAGCCACAAGATGACACGACCGTTTAGAGCATGCTTCATTTTCCTTAGTTGATCGTTTACTTAAAAAGAATAAGCTCCCGTTTGTTGGTGAGCGCAATGTTGAAACCATTTGTGATGCTTGTCAGAGAGCAAAAAGTCATCAACTCCCTTATCCCGTGTCAGCCAGTGTTTCTACTCAACCATTGCAGTTAATTTTTTTCTGATGTGTGGGGTCCTGCCCCAAGCTCCATTGGTAGACACACATACTATGTTAGCTTTACTGATGACTATAGCAAGATTTCCTGGCTCTACCTTCTTAAAAAAAGGTCAGAAGTGTTCCAAGTCTTTAAAAACTTTCAGGCGCTTGTTGAACGCCAGTTTGACAGGAAAATTCTTGCTGTCCAATCAGACTGGGGAGGAGAATACGAAAAATTAAACTCCTTCTTCCAAACACTAGGAATTTCCCATCATGTGCCATGCCCTCACGCTCACCAACAAAATGGGTCTGCAGAACGCAAGCATAGGCACATCGTTGAGGTTGGCCTTGCTCTCTTGGCCGGAGCTTCGACGCCCTTAAAATTTTGGAATGAAGCGTTCCTTACTGCCGTTCACATCATCAACATGCTTCCTAGTAGAGTTATCAACAATGAAACTCCCATAGAACGGCTTCTCCACACAAAACCAGATTATAAATCTCTTCGTGTGTTTGGATGCGTGTGCTGGCCCAATCTCCGCCCTTACAACAACCGCAAGCTTATGTTTTGCTCCAAACAGTGTGTGTTTCTTGGGTATAGCGCTCAGCACAAAGGTGTCAAATGCTTGGACATCTCTACTGGTCGTGTCTACATCTCTAGAGATGTTGTTTTCGATGAGACAAAGTTCCCTTTTGCTGATCTACGCCCCAACGTCAGCGCCTTACTTCGCAAAGAAATCCTCCTTCTTCCACCTCACCTTTCTGGTTATGATCAAGGGGGGCACGATAACTGTGATGATCATTTGTTGACTAATCCTTCTAACCATTTGCATGAGTTTTGTGATGCCCCAGGAGATCATAGCAGTGAAAACAGTGAAGAAAATGAAGAAAACAACGCAACACACTGCCCATATCGCATGTGTCACGGTGGAGGGAGCAGATCCGCCTCGGGATCCGGCGCACCAGCTGCGGCAGGCAAATCCGCCTCGGGATCAAGCGCGCCAGCTACGGCAGGCGGAACCGCCTCGAATCCTGGCGCAACAGCATCCGGTGCACCAGCAGCAACCGGCTCCGCGCTGGCCACGTGGCCAGCTATGGCTGGTGATGGCGGCTCCACCAGTCCACGCGAATTAGCGACTGCCACGTGCCCTGCTCCCATCGGCCCGATCGGCTCGTGCTTCGGCAGCCGGCCGGCTGTCTACAAGCGGCGTGACGCGAGGCGGTCAGCTGGCGTGGACCCAACTAAGGCAGGTGCGGGATCAGGTGCAGATCTCTGCCAGCCCGTGGCCACTGGTCGGGTGGATTTTCTGCGCCGGACTCTTCTCCAACGTCTCAGCGGCGAGCCATAGAATATCACCCAGCTGCGGAACCTGCCAAAACTACTGGTGCAGGCGGATCTTCCTCGGATCTGGCGCAGGAGGACTCATCTGCCGGATCTTCTATGGCGCAGAACAATCCCGTTGCATCACAGCGCCGCACACAGTTGCAGTCAGGAGTAACTGAGCCAGTTAATTACAAGCACATAACAAAATATGGTATGATCTGTTTTACAGGTGAACCAGGTGAGCCCAACACACTTGAGGAGGCCCTTGGTGATGAGAAGTGGAGAAAGGCAATTCATGAGGAATATGTGGCACTACAGAAAAATAAAATGTGGCATTTAGTTCCTCCAAGGCAAGGTAAAAATCTCATTGATTGAAAATGGGTTTTTAGGATTAAACGAAAGTCTGTTGGAATAGTTGATCGCTACAAGGCAAGGCTAGTTGCTTAAGGTTTTAAACAAAGATATGTCATAGACTATGAGGATACCTTTAGTCCCGTTGTAAAAGCTGCAACCATTCGTCTTGTCCTATCTATTGTTGTTTTCAAGGGATGGAGTCTTCGACAGCTAGACGTTCAGAACGCGTTTCTTCATGGTGTTCTGGAAGAGAAGGTTTACATGAAACAACCTCCTGGGTTTGAAAACAAACATGCACCCTCTCACGTATGCAGGCTTGATAAAGCATTGTATGGATTGAAGCAGACCCCTAGAGCATGGTATTCTCGTCTCAGCAAGAAGATGCAAATGCTTGGCTTTGTTCCTTCAAAGTCTGACACTTCATTGTTTATTTACAATAAGTCCAATACATCAATATTTGTTCTTATATATGTTGATGATATTATTGTCACAAGTTCATCTGATGAGGCAATAACAGGATTGTTGAAGGACTTAAGTGCTGAGTTTGCTCTAAAGGATCTTGGGGACTTGCACTATTTCCTAGGGATTGAAGTAAAGAAGCACAAGGATGGACTTCATCTCTCCCAGGAAAAATATGCAAATGATTTGGTAAGAAAAGCTGGGTTGCAAGGCTGTAAACCTACCACTACTCCTTTGTCTAGTACAGAAAAATTGTCTCTCACAGAAGGAACACCCTTGAGCTCAGAAGACAGCACAAGATACAGAAGTCTAATGGGTGCACTTCAATATTTAACTCTCACACGACCTGATATTTTTTTTGCTGTCAACAAGGTGTGTCAATTCCTTCATGCACCAACCACAGTTCATTTGACTGCTGCAAAACGTATAGTCAGATATGTGAAAGATACTATGAGCATTGGCCTTAATTTTAGCAAGTCATCTTCCACTCTTGTTAGTGCATTCTCTGACTCAGATTGGGCAGGATGTTTGGATGATAAACGCTCCACTGGCGGTTTTGCAGTGTTTCTTGGATCTAATCTGATATCCTGGTGTGCCAGAAAACAAGCTATTGTTTCCAGGTCCAGCACAGAGGCAGAGTATAAGGCACTAGCTAATGCTACTGCAAAGATTATATGGGTGCAATCCATTCTTAAGGAGCTTGGCGTGAGAACTACTCAAGCGCCATGTCTGTGGTGTGACAATTTGGGTGCAACTTATCTCTCAGTGAATCCAGTTTTTCATGCAAGAACGAAACATATTGAGATAGATTTTTATTTTGTCAGAGAAAGAGTTGCTAGTAAACTTCTAGACATTCGGTTCATACATTCCAAGGACCAGATTGCAGATGGGTTTACCAAAGCCTTGCCCATACGAAGCTTTGAGAACTTCAAGTATAATCTCAACTTGATGAAGTTGTGTTTAAGGGAGGGTATCAAACACCATATTGCTGTGTACGTGACAAGGGGCTGCCGCACCATATCTTGCTATGCATATCTTGGTAGTTCGGTTAGGTAGTTAGCTAGAGTCTATCTTCCCTTTGTAATCTTATCTCTATCTAGCTTCCTCTCCAAGATGTAATTTAAACTGTATGCGCTATCAGGGAGGTGCGCCCCTGCCTATAAACACGTACGACATCCCCTCGAGTTGAGGTACGACGCTTTCCGCCATCGCACAGCTAGTAGACTACCGGGCTCAGCTACTCAACTCAAGATACTGCCCCCTCCAGAGAGCACAACAGCGTTTCTGAAAGAGGTTTTACAAAACTAAAATTTGGGGAGAAAAGAAAACTATAAGGAAATCCAGCATCATAATCTTCATTTCCTCCTCAGCATCTCTCCACAGGCCGTTTCTTTTGAGTTTTATCAGACCAGTATCTAAACAGCACCCCCTAGCCAGGGTCCGGCCATGTGAGCAGTGGTGGATCTCAGGCCACCTGTTCCAGTCTTCTCAGCAGGGTTTGCATTTCTTCTCTTACATGGGTAGAGCACAGGACCTCCCAGGAAGATAGAATTCCTGAAGCTCACCTCCAGATCACCTGCATATTCGACCAGGGAGCATGATTGACACAGATGTCATTTCTACATTTCCAGAGAGCCCAAAGGGCTGCTGCAGAAAACATATTTGCAGTAGTGTTATTTCTCCCCGCTAACCAATTTAACACATATGTAAAATTGGCAGGAGGCTCATATTTCATAATCTCTTCAAACACTCTCCAGATATTTTTAGAAACAACACAGTCGAAGAAAAGATGTTGGCGAGTCTCCGGTTCGTTGCAGAAAAGGCAAGTGCGATCAGGGATGTTTTTCCGTTCAATCACATTGTCCCTAGTTAGCAATTTATTATAAGCTAATAGCCAAAGGAAGATTTGTACCCTAGGAGGTATCTTCAACTTCCAAATAGAAGGAATATCTCCAGGGAAACACCCCCTAAAGTTTATAATTGTATACAAAGATTTAACTGTATATATCCGTTTGGAATCATAGTTCCACGCAAGGGTATCTGCACTATCATTGAGAGCACGGGATTTTACTATCTCAAAAAGAGACTGCCAAGATATCAACATATATGGAGCGAAACATCTCCTAAAACTGATTTTCATATCTGTGGTATGCTTATTGGCTCAAATGTATCCTTGTGTTGGGGTTGATCCATAATGAGTTCGTAAAGACTTCTGTTTTGTCATCTAGAATGTAACCAAATCATTTTGAAAATATTATCTTCACATTTGAATGAAAAATTTAGTGTATTCACCATATGAAAACCATTTTACTAGATGGAGAATCCTTAGAGGGCGAAACTGAGCAGTTTGTGAAGTCACTTGCCTTCACAATATTGTCCCTAGAGGTTGGCGAGGTCCATATTTGATTCTGAAGGCAAATGATAATCACAAATATGTTTTTAATGGGGTTGAATCTAAAATGAACTCAAAGAACTAATGAAATTTAAAAAATAGGAAAAGTATTAAATTCAGGTCTTTAAAATATCAATATTTTGAGTTATCAAGAGAAAAGCTAGAAGGTTAGAAAATAAAAACTATAATAAAAAGTGATTGTTTTTCCTAGAAATTTTAGTAGGTACATAAAAATCTCCGTCAGTTTAGCAGTGTGATTCGGAGATATGTTTGGGAGACCTGCAACGCAGGCGCTAAGGACAGACACAAGGGTGCGAATCCTTCCTCTTTTTAGCGATTCCTGTTCGCCAGAATAGTCATCGTGCACTCCAGTGTTTTCTGCATACATATTACATATTAACCTGGACCCGATAGATAGGCGCTACTCCCTCCGTTCCGTAATGTAAGACGTTTTTGACACTACACTAGTGAAAAAAAACATCTTATTATGGGACGGGTAACTTACAAGCATGAAGTAGGGGCTCTTGTGCTCAGTGCTCTACACAGGCACTAGAGTTAAAATCATTTTTAATTGGTGCTCAAGGGCCAAACAATGCACCCTGCATTGGTGATGGCCTTATGTGTGCAAGCAGCGGCGAATCTAAGGCTGTGTTTGGTAGGACAGATTGTCCCAACTCCTGCTTTGTAGAAGCTAAAAGCTAGCCAAAGGGGTAAATTTCCGAAGCGCTTCTAATAATTTGTAGCTTTTATGTAGTACAAATTTCACAGCTGGGGTACCCCCAACTTTTACAACTTCTAAACCAACCACTTTCAGTTGTTCCCATAAAATTGATGGTATTTACCCACCAATGCCACTCTCAAGTCATAGCTATTCGATCTATTTTTCTCAACTCTCATAGGAACGAAGCAAAGAACGCATCAGAGCTAGGGTTGGCCGCCGCCGCCCCTGCTGCCGCCAACGCCGCCGGCTCCGGCGATCCTCCGCCACCGCCCGCTCCGGCGAATCTCCACGGCCGCCCCCTCTGTACCAAGGTAATTTACCCCCAACCTCCATCCCGCTCCCTCCTCCATGCTCCTCCCTTCCCTTGCTGTTACCGGCGGCCCAGCTCCGACGAGCCGTCCTCGTCGGCGCACCGGCCAATTCTCTCCTGCCTCCTACCTCCTCCCCTCTTCCTTCATCCTCCCTCCATCCTCCCTCCATCCTCCTCCCTGCTCGTCCCTTCTAGCCCACCTGTTCCCGGCGGCCTAGGTCCGGCCGGCCGGCTGGCGGCACCAGCTCACCGGCCTCTTCCTCCTAGCCCCCCTCCCCAATTCCCTGGTCCCTCCTA
>NC_041384.1:752104970-752117335 GCF_002162155.2 Triticum dicoccoides
ATTCCCATCCCCTGTTCAGGTTTCTTAGATTTTTTTTGTACAGTTTTGTTTATGTAATGTTTAATTGCTTGTATACATAATATCTACAGAAGATAATGTTTAACTGCTTGTATACATAATATGTACAGAAGCTGGACATGATATAACTAATTTTTTAATTCATGTATAAGCTTGTATGACATGCCATCTATAAGGACAGCAAACAACATTCACAAAAATTTCTTGTACATACATATTCTGTTTGTTACTTATACATACTATTTGAGTACTTGTGGCATATTGCTACGCGTCGGGTGATTTTTTTGATATTATGTAATGGATTGTTCTTGATGTAATTTTCTCATATTGCTTTATTGAAGTATGACTGAGAAGGCGGTGTGGGATGATGCCCATCTGAAGAAACTCATTGACATATTGAGAGAAGAGGTTGAAAAGGGGAATAGGCCATTAGGTTATTTAAATAAGAAGGGTTGGGCAAACGTGTTGGAGAAATGGGAAGCAAGAACGGGAAAGAAGTATCCCAAGGATAAATTCAAGAACAAGTGGGATGCCATAAAAAATGAGTACACTTGGTTCATGGAGTTGAAAAATGAAGCAACTGGGCTTGGATGGGATGATGCAAAGAGAACTGTTGATTGCTCTAAAGAATGGTGGGATGAACATATCAAGGTAGGACTAGCCATTTTGGTTTTTATTTGGCATGGTTCTATATGACTGCAGTATCTCACTTGTACATTAAAATCCATTTCAGAGATGCCAAGAGAGTACAGGAAAGAAATGCAATCATATGAAGTTCAAAAAACAGGGACCAAAGCACCTTGAAGATTTACACGTCATATTTGACAAAGTACATGTTACTAGGGCTAGTGCTTCTTGTGCTGGAGATATATCTTCCGATGAATCAAGTGATGATAATGGAGTTCCTTTGGAGAAACCCAATGATATTGCTGAAATGAAGGAGGCATGTTCGACGAAACCAAAACCAAGCAAGAAGCGCAAGCAACCTTCTAATGCAAATGAGGAGAAGGAAGAGAAGAGTCCATTCTTACGATTGTACAAGCAGACATGCGAGAAAATAGAAAGTGGAGTGGAGAAGATAACTTCAAGTGTTGAAGCATCATCCGCTCCTCCAACAAATCATGTCCCTACCATTTCAGAAGTCATGAAGATGGTCAAAGAATGTGCTGTGAAGGAAAAAACTGCTCTAATGCACACAACCCTCACTCTTATAGTGAAACCCGAGTTTAGGGAAATCTTCAATGTTCTTGAAACAAAATAAGGGAGGTTTGTTTTTTGGAGAGGGAGCATGAGAAGGAGATGTTGAAGCACGTGTAGTGAATCATGTTCGTTTATGTTATAGACCTATATTTGCTTTCGTTGTGGACCAAATTTGGTTATGTTGTGGACCATATTTGTTTTCGTTGTGGATGTATTTGGTTTTGTCGTGGACCATATTTGCTTATGTTGGTTTACCGTACTTATGTTGTGAGAAATATTTGCTCATGTTGGTAACCATATTTATGTTGTGAGAAATATTTGCTCGTGTTGGTAACCACATTTATGTTGTGAGAAATATTTGCTCGTGTTGGTAACCACATTTATGTTGTGAGAAATTTTTGCTCGTATTGTTAACCATATTTATGTTGTGAGAAATATTTGCTTGTGCTATTAACCATATTTATGTTGTGAGAAATATTTGCTCGTGTAGTTTGACCATATTTATGTTATGACCATGAATATTTTAACAGATTTATATTCTTATGTAGATGGATGAAAGGATGGATGAAAGGATGGAAGAAGTTGCCATAAAGGGACAAGAGGGAATGAAAGTTCTAGCTAAACTTGCGAAGCAGGGTGCTATCATGGGAAACCTAGGTAACCTCTATGTTGAGCGATACTTGAACAAAACATACAGAATGCCTCAGCAAACATGACTCCAATGGGTTATGGAGTGTTACAGTCGACCTAGATATTTCTATAAAATGTTTCGAATGGGCACTGATGTTTTCATGGCACTTCATGATTTGCTTGTCTCTACATATGGGTTGACATCAACCACTAATGTTTCATCAATTGAGTCACTGGCCATGTTCTTATGGATTGTCGGAGGCCCTCAATCATTTGCTCAAGCCGAGAACCATTTTATACGGTCACTTTGGACAGTTCATACAAAGTTTAAGGAAGTTTTGTTATGTTTGCGCAAGTTAGCGAAAGATAACATCAAACCTACAGATCCTACTTTTAGCCATGAGCATGAAAAGATTAAGGAAGAGCGTTTCTGGCCTCATTTCAAAGGTGCTATTGGTGCCATAGATGGATCACATGTGCCAGTTTCAGTGCCTGCAGATGATGCGGTTAACCATAGATGCCGGCATGGTTTTACATCTCAGAATGTGCTTGCAGTATGTGACTTTGACATGAGGTTTACCTTTGTGGTTGCGGGTTGGCCGGGCTGTGCACATGATACATGGGTCTTGAATCACGCATTAGCACACTTCCCTTCATTTCATATACCTCCCAAAGGTATAATGTACTGACATACGTCATCATTAATTATATTCTTATGTGCGATGCTAACTTTGTGTTCTTTTTCAGGGAAATACTACCTTGTGGACTCTGGGTATCCAAACCGAACGGGTTACCTTGCTCCTTTTAAGGGGAGTACATACCATCTGCCGAAATTTTGTCTTCGCCGTCACCGTCCACCTGAAGGGAAGTATGAGTTGTTTAACTGTTCACATTCATCCCTTCGAAATGTTGTTGAGCGTGCTTTTGGAGTACTCAAGCAAAAATGGTGCATCTTGAAAGGGGTCCCAAGTTTCTCACCTCGTACACAGAAGCATATCATCATTGCTTGCATGGCATGGCATTGCACAATTTCATTCGTGATAGCAAGTTGAGTGACAAAGTTTTTGATAAATGTGATGCCGATGATGAGTATGTACCTCCAGTGCTACGAAAGGAGGTGGCACCAACACAAGCGGATCCCGTTGAAGAAGAGGAGAACGAAGATACCATGAACAATATTCGTAGTAGGATAGCTGATGCTTGTCTTGCGATGGCAAGATAGGTTAGTTATGTCGATGAAGGTCATCATCATGTGAACCATATGTGTTTTGCATGTGCTCCATGTCTTCCATAATAATATTATGGCGTAACTATCTGTTTGGATGTATGAAACATCAAAGCATAATCATTAAATTGCGTATGTGTTAGATATGAATCATCTTATTCTCATAATTTTCCTTTGCAAAATGGTTGTTCAATTGCCTACCATATACTATAACTGCTCTACGGTCAACTAGTAAATTAACACATTTCACTATGACCTAAGGGGCATTACAGAACATTCACAACCAAATCTACAGTTTCACAGATGTTTCAACCAAACGGCTTCCAGCTTTTCCATAGCAGAAAGTTCACAGCAGCTTTTTCACAGCTCACAGCTCACAATAGTTTTTACAGAATCTGCAGCTCAACCAAACACAACCTAAGTGTAAGAAGCTGTGGGCAGCCGACCCCGCGGATTTTAGTGTTTATCATGATGAAAAAATAGAAAAAATACCATTGACCAAAAGATTATTGTGGCTGGCGCCGCCACTGCATGTAAGTCTCTGTGTGGTATGCCTTTTTTGTTGGTGTGGTGTGCTTGTTAGAATGGTGTGTGTTGCGTGTTTATCATTACAACTAGGAGGCAGAGGCACGGGCCACGCCCGTACAGTATGCCCGTCATTAGTGGCTTAGTGCAAGTGCCCCTTGTTAGTTAGGTTGTGACTTGTTCAGTTTTGCTTGTGCTTGCTGTATGTATCTTAAACATCATATGCTAATAAAGAGTTCAATACATAGCAGAGAGAGAAGTGGGAGGAAGAGTCCAAAAGCGCAGCAGCACGCCGCACCCGCGCGGGGGGCAGGGGGGTATATTTGTGGTACTACCACAAATGTTACAAATATCCACCACTGATGACATCCTTCTCCTTTTAGGATCCTAAATGTTTTGGAAGGAAGAATGTTAAGTTTATGATCAAAATAAGATCTCTATCAGTACATATAACCAAGTTATATTGGACAAAAATTTAGGGTACTATCATGACCTGATAAAAAAGGTATATGTAAATTGTTCAAATAATCCAGTGCGGTTGGGATACGTACACACATGTCAGGTCCATATCATACTCACATGCAGTTACAGTGCAAAGTAACATAGGCACCTGGCACTTCTGGAACAACAATACATAAGTGCATAGATCCATCTCAAAAATTTGTGCTACTGATTGATTCGTGAAATGCTGCTGGAATTGGTCTGTAGAAAGTGAAGACTTAATGTAGTATTGGTTAGCGAAACCATGATCATGAGTAAAGAGATAATCTGAAAACAAATCAAGATCAGCAAGTGCTTCCTGTTACACGCGGTATGGTTCTAGTGACACAACACATAAAACTTGAGCTATCTATAGCAAAGGAGATACAAACAACATACATGAGAGTAGTAATTTGCATGACATGGATTGCATACAGGTTAAAAGCTTCAGCTGGGAGGCAAGTAGTTATAATTCAAATATACTTGTTCCCTGGAATATTATACTTTATCATACACTATAACATAATATCTCTAGAAAAAACATTGCATGTATTGTCTGGAGGAAATAGGTACCTGTATATCCCACCCACATCTGCGTTTCTGAATCATCAGATTGCACATCGTTATTTGCATAAGAATATCTTTATACAGTCTCTGTTCTGTTTAGAACATGCATACCTTCACAGCTCGTGGCAACGCAAGAAGATCTCTTCCCGTTTTCCTTGTCCGCCTATAAAAGGGAAGAATATATCTTCACGTTTCCCTTGAATGAGCATTGCTAGTGTGGCTCTATCAAGTTTTTCAGGGGACGGATTAAATCGTTCAGCCTATGGACATCTCGTTGCTGAAATTAAGGCGCTGATGAGGGACAGGGAGTTTATTCCCCGGAAACTGAGTAGGAATCAAAATAGAGTTGCTGACCACTTGGCAAATTAAAGTCGCATAGAGTGTACCATGGCTATGTGGATGCATCTAGGACCACTGTGCACTACTAGAAAAAAGGCTATTAGTGGCGCACCACATATTGCTATTAATGGCGCACTATGGGTGCGCCACTATTAACACACCATTATTAATTGTTAGTAATGGCGCACCTTTGATGCGCCATTGGTAATCCAAATACCAGTGGCGCAAGGTGCGCCACTACTAACCCTTAGGTGCTCCACTGGTATTCCCTCCAGGTGCGCCACTAATAGCCTTATAGGTGCGCCACTAGTAATAATTAAAGGAAGGTGCGCCACTAATAAGGGTTTAAATGCGCCACTAGTAATGTATTTGGAAAACAAAAAAAAAATCCAAATTTACAGAAAACAACCTATAAGGAAAAGTAATTTAAAAACAAAAATGAAATAGAATCATAATTTTTATTATAGTAAGAATATTACAATGTCTTTACAAGTATCCAATAAAAGGAAAATTGCAAGGAAATAAAAGAAAATCCTAAAACTAATCTTCTAGTAATCTTTTCTTCTTTTTCTTCACTTTATCCCTGCAAAATGTAACAAAATAAACAGAAAGACAAACAAACTATTTATAACATGTCAATACTGTCATTTTTTATGCAGAAGTAGATATGGGCATATATTTCCAGAATTACATGGTGTGAATATTGTATGAGTAAGATTATAATGGAAATGAATTTTGATAGGAGCCCACTTTCGACGAGTATTTATCTGACAGAGCTAAATAATCAGGACATTTACCTTTTGATAATATTATTATACTATACTACCAGTATACTACTCCACTTGCATTTTTTAGATGAGCAGATCTGAGATAGACATCTGTTCAAGTGGCTATAGGTAGGCTTGAAGAATTAATTTTGAAGCTACTGTTAATTTATAAACTGAATATAAAGTGAGTTTATAAATTCAGAAACAGAAAAATCAGTTAGGCTACTATTAACTGAATTTTGGAGTGTATACTTAACTAAGGCTTCATTTGAATGTACAGTCAAATTAAAAAAAATGTGTTCATGGGGCGGCAGCACTAAGATTCGACCGTTTTCTGTCGGCCAACATATATATGGATAAATCAGAGATCAGACATGCATATAAAAGAAGGAAAATCAAGAAATAATAATCAATTGGGGTAGTCATGGTGTACTCAGTTTTTTTACGGTGGCCAACTTTCACTATGTGTATATGTTTGAACAAAAAAATTGTGGAAATAATGATAACGAATGGAACCGGAATAGGTTATCAATAATTAGAGATGTAGTGGGCAATCAGGAACAATACTTAACAGCATGATCCTGGAGTACTTTACATTTATTCTATGCCCTTACAGTGAAGTTACTGCATCATATTTCAACTACAATAGTTCAGTATTGCAAATATGAACAAGACTGGGAAAAAACAAGAGCTATGAAAATTTCTAACAATAGAATCACTTCAGAAAGTTTAATATCACCAACTATCAAAATCTATGGTTAAACTGTATGGTTGAAACACACTGCAAGTGTTTGGAAATGGTATCATACTGGACACTGATCAACCTTGAGTTTGGCATTCCTTTTCAAAACAGTAGCTTATACCAATATCTTGTGCTGGTAAGTGGCAACTACTCCCTCCGTCCCACAATATAAGAGCGTTTTCCAAACTAACATAGCTTGAAAAGCACTCTTATATTATGGGACTGATGGAGTAGATGACATGTAAAGGAGCCTAGTTCATAGCCTTTATTTATAAGAAGAACATAAGCTGCATGGATCTGCACAAGATGTTATGAAGGAAAATGCACCATATTTAGATACCATGTCATTAGCAGGCGGCTGCCCTTGGTTCCTCATCTTCCAGAGCAAGTGAACTCTCTCATTTTTAACTCTTGTCATGCAATTTGCCCTAAGCTGTGGATCAAGACAACAGGGGATAAGGAGAAATTATGAGTAATACGAGATGAAGGCACATAAAAGTTATAAGATTGCATGCAACACTGACAGGCAATGCGAGGGCAGTTCACTGAAACCTTTGGTGCAGATGGCACCCTAGAGGCAGTTCAGTCCAAAACCTACTCTAAAGATTCATGGTTCCTAACAAAATAGCAGAAAAATGCTTGACTTCACGACACAGCTGACACCCTATTGGCAGTTCTAGGCAATCAACCGAACACCTTTCGCAACACCCATTGTCCAGCAATCCAACAGTAGCATCACGCTTCAGACTCCGGCCTGCCGCGTTCGGCATGACAGCATAGAACTAGCCGTGTCGCCGGCGAGATGGGATGGGAATGGAACAAAGTCAACGAACCTCCTCTCTCCAGTCCGGGCGGTGGGATTTGTTGGGAACCCTCCGGGGCGAGCCGAATCCATCGTGGCGGCTAGCCGCACCGATTGCCGGGAGAAGAGGCTCCCGCTGGGTCCAGCCCCTTCGCCTCTGCTCTCTCTTGGTCTCACTGGTGTGGAGAGCGAAGGCCTGGGGACGCGCGCTTCTCGCCGCGGCGCCGGCTCCTGGAACGCCTGGGGGAGAATTGCCTCACGCGACAGAGGAACAGAAATCGCGAGAGGACGGCAAGAACGGTGGATGGTGGGATTGATGGTATGGCCGCGCTACGCTGCGCTGCGGTCCGGCGCGAGGCGGCGAGGGGAGCTCCTCCTGCTGCAGCTCGGCAGCCTCCACACCCTGGAGCAACGCCCTCGCTGAAGGACATGGTCACCAGCTCTCCTCTGGATCCGGTGATGAGGGTTGGGGAAGGAGCTCACCACGGCTCCATGCCCTGGATCTGGTGTGAGGGAGGGGGAAGGGGGCTCGCCGTGGTCGGGAGGGAGAGGAAGAGGCGGGCGGCCGGGGCTTCCCGATCTAGATTGAAGTCGAGGGAGGTGGGTGGGTGTGTCAGGAGGAAGGGGAGGGGAGAGAACGTGACTAGAGGGAGGGGATAAGGGGTGATAGCAATGGTGCACTGGTAGGGGGTGCGCCATACGTATAGATAGCAATTGCGCATCTCTTACTGGTGCGCCATTACTAGTTAAAACTAGTAATGGCACACTTTTCCCTGGTGCGCCACTGCTAAGTCTGAGGAGGGGTGTGGGGCCAGGACAAAACTAGTAATGGCGCACCACACACCAGGTGCGCCATTAGTAATATGGCCGCTAATGGCGCACCCATATCTGGTGCGCCACTGCCAGTGGCGCACCACATACATGGTGCACCATTAATGTCCATATTAGCTATAGCCGTTTTTGTAGTAGTGGTGTCACTGCAGGAATCGGACAGTTTGTCGTCAGGCAAGTATAGACGACAATCTTTATCGTCGGCTGGCTGACGGCAAAGAGTGACAGCAAAGCCTAAGTCGGCAAAGAGTACTTTGCCGTTAGCTTTTCATCGGGCAGACGACAAAGTCTTTGCCATCAGCCAAACTCATGTTTTGTCATCAACTGATTAAATAACAGATGGCAAAATCCAAGCTCATTGCCGTCAGCAATTCTCCCTCTTTGTCGTCTGCCCTCGAACCCATAAACAGCAAACAAATTTATTTAAAAAAGCAATGGTTGTTCGTTCGTGTTCTTGTTAGCTCGAAGTATACGTCTCGTTCATTCGGAGCAGCGGCTCATGAGGCAGCGACGTCAACCACCTGTTGGGATTGGGCCAACGCGGTTGTCGCCCAGGCGGTGTCCTCCTCTGCTCGAGGATGGAACAGGACGGCGACGAGGAGGCTAGAACAGGGTCGGACGGTGTAGAGGCCCATCTGTCGGGTGGAAAGGCGAGGCCGGCTAGGCTTGGGTGACGCTGCGGCGACGCCAACGCCCACGACCACCACGGACTGGGCCTTGGAGTCAGCCATGACGAGCCAGGAGATGTAGCTATGGCAGAAGGGGCACGCCGGCGGCTGTAGTGTGAGCATGGCCATGTTGGGCTTGTTGTGGCAGCAGAGCACGAGCATGCAATCGGCACACATACGGTGCCCACAGTCCTCCACCTCGATGTTGCACCTCCTTGTCCTCCTGGCCGTAGACGTCGTCTTCGATGCTGTCGTCGGTGCCGTCGTTGGGGAGCACTGCTCTTGGTTGGCCTAGGCCAGCGCGGTCTTGAAGAGCGTCCTCACTTCCGGCGAGGGGTCGCGGCGGCGGTGTCCGGCGAGGCAGAGGCGAGTGGTGGAGCGATGGTTTGGTGGGGATCGAGAGTAGTGAGGCAGAGGAGATGGCACCGAGCGAGGTGGGTGGGTGGAGTCGCGGGGGGGTGGGTTGCGTGGGTCTGTGGGAGGGGATGCCACGTCATCAATCCGTGTGATCGATCCATGTGGTGTGCTTCTTCATTGCCATCTATGTTTTTTATTACAGATTTTTAGTCCAGATGACAAAGTATGTTTTGGCCGACTCTAAAGAAAATACAGACATTTTGCCGTCTATAATAAAAAATGCAGATGGCAAAGTATGTTTTTGCCGTCAGTCATTCTTTGTCGTCAGCAGCAGATGGTAAAAGTGCTTTTTGCCTTCTGCCCCGATGAAAAGCAAATATGTCCACTGATGGCAAACTAGCTGTTTTTTGTAGTGTGTATCGAGGATCTTTTGCCTCTCAAATGTAACTCTTTCAGTTTGGAATAAAACTTATTTTCATCACAAAAAATAATTATATGCTAGATTAGTGATGGCACACGTTGCTGCGACCGTCGAGTTTCATTATTATTTTTATGATACAAATATTCTATGACTTTTCAGTATCAAAGAGCATCTACTTTTCTATTCCTATTTATAGGAATTCAGATACATGTTGAGGGAGTCCTGGATTAGGGGGTCTCCGGACAGCCGGACTATATCCTTTGGCCGGACTGTTGGACTATAAAGATACAAGATTGAAGACTTCGTCTCGTGTCCGGATGTGACTATACTTGGCGTGGAAGGCAAGCTAGGCAATACGGATATGTATATCTCCTCCTTTGTAACCGACCTTGTGTAACCCTAACCCTCTCCGGTGTCTATATAAACCGGAGGGTTTTAGTCCGTAGGACACAACAACGACAACATACAATCATACCATAGGCTAGCTTCTAAGGTTTAGCCTCTCTGATCTCGTGGTAGATCTACTCTTGTACTACCCATATCATCAATATTTATCAAGCAGGACGTATGGTTTTACCTCCATCAAGAGGGCCCGAACCTGGGTAAAACATTGTGTCCCCTGCCTCCTGTTACCATTCGGCCTAGACGCACAGTTCGGGACCCCCTACCCGAGATTCGCCGGTTTTGACACCGACACATGTCATCTCATATTCTATTACTTTCTTATTCCTATGACTTCCCTATCCGATGAACCAAAGAAGGCCTAAAGATGAAAGCATGCAGTGCCTCGTCTTCTAAATCCAGCAGAATAAGGATCGACAGCACACGGTTCTCTACCCCCGGCACAGTCCCATGGCGCTGAGACGGGGAACCCAACACGGTTGGCATGGGATGCGTCTCCCCCTCACAAGCATCGCATCGGCCTGATCCGCAACTGCACCTTGGCTGGATCGACGCCTCAACTACATCGACACAGACCGTCTGCACCAGCGCATGCCGCCTGTATCGACCGTCTCGTCTGGATCCCCAGAGCGAATCATTTTTTCATAATGAAGCGCAAACGAGGAATCCCTCTGTATCTCGAGGGTGCCCCTATGTCTCCCATTCACCGAGACAAACGGAACCCTCGCTGTGAAGGGGTGTCGCAGGTTCGGCCAGACCAAGTCCGCGGAAAACAACAGCTTCGTTTTCTATTTATTTTTTAACGTTTTTTGCTTTGGTTTTTTACTTTTGTTTATACTTCCAAATATTCACAATAAATATATTACAAAAAACACTCTGCATACAATATTTGAAAAAAGTTGACAGAGCATATGAAAAATGTTAAATGTGTATAGAGAAAATGTTTATCACGTATACGGAAAATATATACAAAACATAAAATGTATTTAAAAAAATTAATCAAGCATTTTAAAAATATTGAACAAGTGTTTGAAAAATGTTAAGCAACCATTTGGAAAATGTTAAATGTGTATAGAAAAAGTGTTGACCATGTATTAAAAAATAAAGAAACAAATCTGATCTTGTGTATAAAAAATTTAATCAAGCATTCGAAAAAAACATGTTCAAAAAGAATTTGAAATTGTAAAATGTGTATAAGAAAATGTTGATCATGTAATAAAAATGATGAAAAAATTTGATCATGCATATAAAATTTATAATCAAGTATTTCAAAAAATGTCGAACAAGTAATTCAAAAATATTAATCAAGAATTTTCAAAATGTTAAATGTGTTTAGAAAATCTGTTGACCATGTGTTAAAAAACTGATGATATGGCATTAAAAAAATTTAATCAAGAAATTGAAAATGTTAAATGTAAATAAAAAATATGTTGACCATGAATTAGAAAAATGTAATCTTGTATTTGATAAATATTGATCATGTATTAGAAAAATGTTAATCTTGTATTTGAAAAATGTTAATCATGCATTTAAAAAACTAATTATGTATATGAAAAATGTTTACCATATATTAAAAAAATAAAAATGTTAAACCAGCATTTGAAAAATTTCAGAAATGTGTATAAAAATGTTTCCTATGTATTAGAAAATGTTAAATTTGTATTGGAGAACTGCTAAACGTGTATTCAAATAATGTTGTTAACGTATAGAAATAATGTAGAATGAAACCAAAGGAAAAGATGAAAATCAAAAAATAAAATGGAAAGTAAAACTAAAGAAAAAAAATGCAAAAATAATGAAAAACCGGAGAAGAAAAAAGAAAAGGGAAAAAGGAAATAAAGAAAATCGAATAAAGCAGAAGAAATGGAGAAAGAAAAGAAAAAAATCTAGTAAAACTGCAAAAAGAAACGAAGAATAACTGATGAAAAACAAAAAACCCAAAAAAAGAAAATAAAAAACTGTCTCTTTTCACCAGCGTGGCACAGTATTCAACGCGAGCGTGGTGCTTACCCGGTGTCTAGCTTCGCTACACACCATCGAGCAAACCCAGGTTTGAATCCTTGGATCTCTTCTATTTTTCCTTTATAGGTTCTTTAATGTGTCGGCCCGTTCTGTGGATTCTGCAGGCGATGTTCCTTCTGTCCTGCATAACGCGAGATATAGTTCTCGTGGTACCCCAATCAGTTAGACAAATGGTTTCCATACTAGCCAAACCACAGGCCTTAAAATAAGTCACGAGATCGACGACCCATTAGGTCAGACGGCCCGGGTCACGGTAAACTCGCCCTAAAACGATGATCTGGCGCCCGAAACGATTCAAAAGCAAAATCCGATGGCCAAAATCACAGTAGATCCTATTTGGCACACAGGTCACTACCCAGCGGTCGCGTG
>NC_041384.1:752117823-752122696 GCF_002162155.2 Triticum dicoccoides
CCTTTCCAACCAGGTTTCCTTTTTTCACTTTCTCTTTTTCAATTTTACTTTTTTTTCTTTCTATTCCATTTTTTTATTTTCTTTTCTTTTTTCTTTTTTCAGTTTCTTTGTTTTTCCTTTTTTTTCTTCCCAAATTCACAAAAAATTCTGCAATCTGGGAACATTTTTTCCAAATCAGTGAATTTTTTTTAAAATTGATGAACATTTTTTGAAATTCAAAATTAGTTCATCGAATTCATAAAAAATCCTTCGAAATAAAAAATGTTCATAAAATTTAAAAGAAGTTCATCAACTTAAAAAATGTTCGGCAAATTTGGAAATTTTTCTCAAATTCCGAATTTGTTCATAAAATTGAAAATATTATTCATTGAATTTAAAATTTGTTCATTAATATTAAAAGAATGTTCATCCAAATTTCAAATGTTGTTCATTGAAATAATAAAAAAATGTTCTTCGAAATTAAAAAAATCATTTACCTGAAAATGTGAACATTTTTTTAAATTCTATTTTTTTCAAATCCAAAACTTTTTGACAGAAATAAAAAAACGAAAAAAGCAAGGGAGCCCTGTCCCACACCAGGGTCGGCCCAAGGTTGCGTGTGGGATGGAAGGGCGTGCACTGGCCTGTTTCCCTGCGACATAGGTCGATGTATAGGAGCGCGAGAAAGCTTGGTTTAGATGCAGTTTTACTGTCCTAAAAAATGCTAGCTGAAAACTTAAAATTTCGCCGATTAAACAAGTATAGGTGATGTCGCCTTCAAGCGTTTTTGTAATGAGAAATCCATTCCCTCCTTAGTGATGAATTATTGTCATATGAATTTGAGTTCAGCCGTGGCGAGCATCAAGGCGTACTCAAATTCATATGTTTTTGTTAACAGCCCTATGTTTTTGTTAACAGCCCTATCTTCAGTTTCTTGTTGACAGCCCTCCTTTTTAGTACGTACTGAAGATACATGCTATGAATTGAAGACACGTATGTTGATACATTAATCCAAAGAGTGACAAAATGCTTTTTTATCAGATCGCTAAATGTTGCTCAAAGTATAAAAGTCATCTTTCCGCCAGTTCTTGCTGGGGAAGGACATGAAACTGATACTCAAAACACCGATAACAAATCAAATAGGCAGTAGCACATACCGAGGTAAGGACTTGCTCCGGCGGCCTTGTGTCCATGCACAGCGAGATCCTTCGGTGATATCCTGGCAGCTCCGCACAACCAGGTCCCACAAAGCCATCTGGGAGAGGAGCCCCAGGCAGCCGGGACAAATTTTCACCAGGGAGGGGCGCGAAGAGAAGGTCACGTTGGGTAAATGGCATGAGGAAAAGCCGAGATCGATCCCACCGTCGCAAGGATCGTCTCCACATCTTCAGTCAAACAAATTTAAAGTGTTACTTAATTATTTGATTGTTTGTTTTCAAAATGAATTCAGTCTGGTTCAGTTATATCTTTATTTGTACCTAATATTAGGCCAATTCCTAATTAAATATTTGGGAATTCCAATTCATTACCGTCGTCTCACTAATGCGGAATGGAAATATGTAGAGGAGCGTTTAGAGAAACGATTGAGCAGTTGAAAAGGCAAGTTGCTCTCTGTTGGAGAACGACTGGTCTTGATCAACTCTGTTCTCACAAACATGGTTCTCTATGTGCTTTCTTTTTTCCAACTCCCAAGAGGGGTCTTGCAAAGACTGGATTATTTCAGATCCAGATTCTTTTGGCAAGGAGACAATGAAAAGAAAAAATACAGACTGGCAAAATGGAGCGTGGTTTGTAGGCCTAAAGACCAAGGTGGCCTTGGCATTCATGACCTGTAAGTCAAGAATGATGCCTTACTTAGTAAATGGTTGTTCAGACTTCTTACTGAGGATGGTGTTTGGCAAACCCTGCTGCGCAACAAGTATCTATGCTAAAAAGTTGTGTCTCAGGCCTATTGGAAACCTGGTGATTCACACTTTGGGGCAGGTCTAATGGCGGCAAAGAAACATCTTTTCCGCTTTGGATCTTTCGCGATTAAAGACGGGTCTGAGATTCATTTCTGGAAGGACATCTGGCTAGGCAATGCCAGTCTCCGGGAACAATATCCAGCTTTGCACCGCATTGTTCACGATAAGAATGAAACTCTTGCGCAGGTGCTCAGTTCTTTTCCACCAGATATTTCTTTCAGGCGGGATTTGATTGGCCCCCGTCTTGTGTCATGGCAACATCTTCTGTCCCAATTGGATACGATTAATCTGACACAAGGACGAGATGTGTTCCGCTGGAACCTCACTGCATCTGGGTCCTTCACAGTCGACTCGATGTACCGTGCGCTCACGCATTCAGAGGTCCTAGTGGATAATAACAAGAAAATCTGGAGATCGAAGATTCCACTGAAAGTTAAGATCTTCATGTGGTACCTTCGTAAGGGAGTGGTGCTAACCAAAAATAACCTCGCTCGTCGCAACTGGCATGGAAGCAAGAAGTGTGGCTTTTGTACTCATGACGAGACAATCAGATACCTCTTTTTCCAGTGCAAGTTTGCACGTTCTACATGGTCAATCATCCAAATAGCGTATAATCTTTGTCCGCCCATAGGTGTTGCCAATATTTTTGGTCACTGGCTGGATGGTATTCCTTATAGATTCAAAAGAGCGTATGCCTTATTATGGTCGCTTTGGCTATGTAGAAATGATCTGATTTTTAATGACAAACACTCTTCTCCTTTGCAGGTTATTTTCCGTTGTACGCAATCTCTTCGTACGTGGTCTATACTTCACCGTACGGAGTTCCAACCGCTGTGCAAGGCGGTGTGTACGCAATTGGAGCGAGTGGCCATGGAGGTTTTTTCCCAACATCGGTGGCAGCATAACCTCCGTATCGGCCCATCACATCCTTCAACATAGGCATAGTGACGGTCTTATTTGACTCTACTAGTGCCGATATGTCATCTTTTTATTTTCTTTCAGACTATTTGTGTTTGGCCGTGTGCATCCTAGCTATGCAGAGGCCGGGTGTTACTCATCATGATTTGTATCTTCTTGATGCTATGTTTTGAGTTAATAAAGACGCCCTTTACCGAAAAAAACAAGTCATCTCTTTATATTCGTTAGTTTTGTGTTAACCATAAACATTGACAGCTAAGATTTAACCTAATTTTTTCTCTTCAAAACAAAACGACTCATGTGCAAAATTGTTGATGTATAATGTGTTGTCTAGTCTTTTCCATCAGATCGGTCTTTTGGTTGCATAAGAGCCACACGTGAGGGGAGTGTTGATGTATAATGTGTTGTCTAGTCTCTTCCATCAGATCGGTCTTTTGGTTGCATTGGCTAGAGCATGCACTTCTACAAAAATAAGACCCACACGTATCGTGGCCGACCAGAACTCGGCAAAGACATTTAGAAAAGAAAAACTCACCAAAAGCATAACCGCCCCATTACCTAACCCTACCCCGATCTCAAACTCCTCTGCCTCTTCCCAATTTCTCCATCCAGTGCTGTCACGCACAGAGGAGAGGTGACTCACTCCCGATCCATGAGAGGCAACGCCGTCGCGTACTCGCACGGTCAGCACCGCCGCCTGCAGCCGGTACTCACTGGAGGAGCCGCCACTAAGTGACCTTCCTCTACCTCCAGCACCTCCCTTCTCCTCGCTCCCGAGCCTGCACCATGGCTGTAGCTGCCGCGCCTCCTCCACCTCGCTATCGTGGTCGTCACTTGCCTCGATCCGCCGACGTGCGAGCTCGCACGGCCCTACCTTCGCCGACGTCCATCTGGGCGACCTCGCCTTGGTCCTTTTGCACGCTGCGGTCGACAGCCACGTCTCTGCACCACCCGCTCTTCTCTGGTTCGATGTGAGCAGGAGAGTTGGAGGACAGTTGGCGCAACATCATCCCTCCTATGCGCTCGCCCCTGTCCACCATCAGCTCAGCTATGTCTTGAAGATGTGCTCCAGAACTGGCAGCTCCAGTGCCCTGCATAGCAGGTCGATCGTAGTCCATCGCCACTGGTGCGCCTGCTTGCAGGTACTCGGCGATCCACGCCGCGGCCTGCTGCTGCCACCCCGAACTCGGCCACTGGTTGTGGCCTAACTCCACTACGGTCTTGACCCAGCGACAACTTTGGCTGCCAAAGCGCCAGCCTCTATGCTCTGCTCCTCACCTTGGTTGTCAATTCAACCATTTCGGCTATGAATTTTGTGGATTGGCTGAAGACAGTTGAATGCATGCCATCTTCTGAAGCCTTCCTCGCCAAATTGTCCATCTAAACATTATCATGTTCATATTCATATTCATATACGGGTTCAGGTTGTTGTTTCATGAAGCAACGTGATCATCTTATGGAATAATATTTTTATGTAATAGATCATCTTACTAGAGCATATTACTTTTTTTTTGAAACGTAGGCTCAAGAAGAGCCCGGCTTTGAATTAACAAAGCTATCAACCGGCCAGACTTACAACTCCGAATAACAACCACACTCCAACTTAAAGGAAGGAAAACAAACAACAAAGATACAAGGGCGCCTAGGAGCAGCTCACAAAGGCATACAACAAGCTAGCTAGCTAGAAGATGGACAAAGAACACATAGCTAGAGATGCCAGGTGTTGAGTATATTATGTACGTGTATATGTGTGTGTAGGGCCCACCTCCTGTTTCCTTGTTTAGTTGAGGTTGTGGCCCACCTCTGTACTTATATATACGTGCCTGGTGCATCGATCAATACATCGAGATTGCACAGCCCATAACTTGTCCTTCTACATGGTATCTATCGCAGCACGATCCTAACCCTAGCCGCCGCCGCCGCCGCGCCTCCGCGCCGCCGCCGCCGCCGCCTCTTCCCGCCGCCGTCACCAGCCGCTGCCGCCGCCGCCCTCCTTCCGGCCGCCGCCGGTC
>NC_041384.1:752123541-752125592 GCF_002162155.2 Triticum dicoccoides
CGGACGCGCGCGACCCACACCGCCCTCGTCGCCGGCACCCGCGGGGGTTTGGCCCCGCCACCGCCCCGCCCGACGCCGCCCCAGCCGGCGGCGCCCGCCTTCCCGCCTGGCTTCCCGCCCGCCCCAGCCGCCCCCTTCCCGCCGTCCCAGCCGGCGGCCAATGAGGGGGGTCGTCGCGGCGGCCGCCGGGGTGGCCGCAAGTAGGGAGGCGGCGGCGGTGCTCAGGGAGGAGCACCTCGCCAGCAGCAGCCGGCCCCTCAGCCGGCGGCTCCGTGGTACGCCGGCCAGAACCCATGGACCGGCGTCGTCCACGCCTACTCCATGCCGGTCCCTCGAGCCCCCACTCCGGGCCTCCTCGGCACTCGGCCTCCGTCACACCAGGCGTACTACGCCGCGCCGCAGCCCTATGCAGCGCCCTACGGGCAGCAGCCGCCGCCAGGTGGGCCGCCGCTGCTGCCCCTAACGGCTGCGTCGTCCCTCCCACCGGCACCATGGGACCCGGTCCTTCTGGCGGCTCTCCATACCGCTCCTTCAACGTAAAGCTACACCGGCGGTGGCGATTGGTACATGGACAGTGGCGCCACCGCTCATATGGCGGCGTATCCCGGTAACCTCCACACTGCCCATCCTGTCCACACCTCCAACCGCATCACCGTCGGTGACGGTTCTTCTCTACCCATCACCCATATTGGACATACATATTTTCCGTCTAACTCCACTCCTATATCCATGTCCAATATTCTTGTTTCTCCTGACCTTATTAAAAATCTTGTTTCCGTTCGTTCTCTTACACGTGAAAATCCAGTCACTGTTGAATTTGACGAATGTGGTTTTTCTGTTAAGGACGCTCGCACGCGGATGGTGCTCCACCGATGTGACAGCCCCGACGAGCTCTACCCGGTTCACTCCGCCACCCCCACCACTTCCGCCGCCCCTGTCGCTCTCGCCACCGGAGTGGATCTCTGGCACGCTCGCTTGGGTCATCCTAATCCTTCCACACTTCGCCACATACTTCGGAGTTTTTCCTTCACGTGTAATAAGAATGAGGATCACTCGTGTCATGCATGTCGCCTCGGCAAACATGCTCGTCTTCCGTTTAGACCTTCTTCCTTTGTTGCATCGTACCCGTTTGAGTTGATTCATAGTGATGTTTGGACATCTCCTGTTGCCAGTAATACGGGCTTTCTTTATTATCTTGTCATTCTTGACGATTTTTCGCATTATGTGTGGACCTTCCCGTTGCTCCGCAAGTCGGATGTTATATCCACCCTTGCCGCTTTCCACTCTTACGTTCTCACGCAGTTTGGACGACCCATTCTCGCGTTGCAGACAGACAACGGGAAGGAGTTTGACAACACCGCTGTTCGTAATCTTCTTGCCACACATGGCACGATTTTTCGTCTCACTTGCCCGTACACCTCGCAGCAAAACGGTCGTGCTGAGCGCATCCTTCGCACTCTTAATGACTGCGTTAGGACTCTTCTCTTTCATGCCAATGTGCCTCCGCGCTTTTGGCCTGACGCTCTAGCCACCGCTTCTCTCCTCATCAACATCCGTCCATGTCGTACTCGCGGGAACTTTACACCTCACCACCTTCTCTTCGGTGCACCTCCCTCTTATGAAGGGCTTCGCATCTTCGGCTGCCTGTGCTACCCTAGCATCGCTGCCACTGCGCCTCATAAGCTCGCATCTCGCTCCGTCGCCTGCATCTTTCTCGGCTACCCACCCAACACTAAGGGCTACCGCTACTACGATCCCGTCTCGCACCGTGTTTTCACCTCCCGACACGTTTACTTTGATGAGATGGTCTTCCCGTTTCAGCAGCAGGTACCCCTTGTCATCTCGTCGCCGCCGGCCACCGGCGGCCCATTGATGACCTCGTCAGGTGGACGATCACGTCTGGCTCGTGGACCGCCTCCGGGCTTTGGCGGTCCTCGCGCCCTTCTGCCGGCGCCCACCCACCCGGCCTCCTCGGCTGGCTCCGCCGGCGCGGCCAGCGCCCCGCCTTCACCCGCCGCCCCCGACTCGGGCGCCGCGGGGTCGGGCACTGC
>NC_041384.1:752126193-752129144 GCF_002162155.2 Triticum dicoccoides
CCGACGCCGGCCGCCTCGCCGGTGGCTCCGGTGGCTCCGTCCGGCCCCGTCACCCGCGCTCGCGCCGACATTCATTGTTCGAGTCTCCGGTACTCGCGTGACGAGTACGTCCTCGCCACCTCCGCTGTGGAGCCGTCGCCCATTCCTGCGTCCGCTCGCGCCGCCCTCCGTGATCCTCACTGGCTTGCGGCGATGCAGGAAGAGTTCGACGCTCTTCAACGGAACCGCACCTGGACCCTGGTTCCCCGGCCTCCTCGCGCCAACGTCATCACAGGCAAGTGGGTCTTTCGCCATAAGACCCGCTCAGACGGTTCACTTGAGCGCTACAAGACTCGCTGGGTGGTCCGCGGTTTCCGTCAGCGTGCTGGAGTTGACTTCACGGAGACGTTCGCCCCGGTTGTCAAACCGGGCACGATCCGCACCGTCCTCCAGCTCGCCGTCTCCCGCGGCTGGCCTGTTCACCAGATGGATGTATCCAACGCCTTTCTCCACGGCCATCTTGAGGAGCAGGTGTTTTGTGAGCAACCCACCGGCTTCGTCGACGCTTCACTTCCCGGCCATGTGTGCCTGCTGTCTCGCTCTCTTTACGGGCTCAAGCAGGCACCCCGAGCCTGGTACCAGCGGATCGCCGGGTTTCTTCAGACACTGGGCTTCAGCATCACTCGCTCGGACGCCTCACAGTTTGTTTATCACCACGGTGACACGACTGCATATTTGCTGCTTTATGTCGACGACATCATCCTGACAGCCTCCTCCGCAGCCGTTCTTTAGCAGATTACTCTCCGGCTGCGTGACGAGTTTGCTATCAAGGACCTGGGTGCTCTACATTATTTCCTTGGCATTGAGGTCGTTCGGCGTCCGGACGGTTTCTTTCTTCATCAGCAGAAGTATGCACATGAGCTTCTTGAGCGTGCTGGCATGCTCAACTGCCATCCTGTTGCTACTCCTATGGACATGAAGGCCAAGGTCTCTGCTCTTGAGGGTTCGCCTGTGTCGGATGCTCCTTTCTACCGGTCTATTGTCGGCGCTCTACAGTACTTGACTCTCACCAGACCGGATCTTCAGTATGCTGTACAGCAGGTGTGTCTCCACATGCACGCCCCTCGTGACTCTCATTGGACTCTCGTGAAGCGGATCCTTCGCTACATCCGCGGCACGATGTCCCTCGGGTTGACACTTACGGCGTCCACTTCTCTGGAGATGGTGGCTTACTCCGATGCAGACTGGGCCGGCTGCCCCGATACTCGTCGGTCCACCTCTGGCTACTGCGTCTACCTCGGTCCTTCCCTCGTCTCGTGGTCGTCCAAGCGACAACCCACGGTTTCGCGCTCTAGCGCGGAGCCTGAGTACCGAGCTGTGGCTAACACTGTCGCCGAGTGCACCTGGCTTCGACAGTTACTTCAGGAGCTACATCATGATGTCTCCCAGGCTATGGTTGTCTACTGTGACAACGTCTCTGCGGTGTACCTCTCCGCCAACCCCGTTCATCATCGCCGGACTAAACACATCGAGCTGGACATTCACTTTGTGCGCGAGCAGGTGGCTCTTGGACGCACGCGGGTTCTCCATGTGCCGACCGCTCAGCAGTTCATCGATGTGATGACGAAGGGACTGCCGACCTCTACCTTTGAGGAGTTCCGTTCCAGTCTCTGCGTCACTGGCGCCGCTTCGACTGCGGGGGGGTGTTGAGTATATTGTGTACGTGTATATGTGTGTGTAGGGCCCACCTCCTGTTTCCTTGTATAGTTGAGGTTGTGGCCCACCTCTGTACTTATATATACGTGACTGGTGCACCGATCAATACATCGAGATTGCACAGCCCATAACTTGTCCTTCTACACCAGGAACCCCGTACACGCCGAGAACCAAGGCAAAAAAAAACGCTAAACGGCTCAGGAAAGAGCACCGACAACGGAGCAAAGCACGCCATTGCCAAACGTCTGGGCTTGAAGGAGACACATCGATCCAGATCCATCGTCACAGAAGGCCCCTGCCTCCTCGCCTGGCTCGAGGCGCCGCACCGGTGATCGATGGACATGCTCACCCTAGAACCTGCATGAATGGCATCGCAGGAAATCACAGGGGCGGAACCAGGCGTTCCCAGCCTGCCGACGACGACTTATCTGAAACAGAGCAACGCCAAATGCAAGAGTCCAGGTATGAAACATGGGCGAGCTGTCGGAATGCACAAATGGGCAGTAGCAAGGGCCAAGACCAAATCTTTGGCTCGCTCGACGAGCAGAAGAGCAGCCACCGGAGGAGGGGAACCCTATCCCCTCCCGTCCTGGAAAATCCACGGAAACCGGAGGAACCAGCCCAACGAAGAGCACCAAAACAGCTTGACAACACACCCAGGGGACAGCTCCGCCGCTGGAGACACGCTGCCACCGCCGACACACTCCACCTACACCACAACGAAGCCCGCAACCCATCCTTGTTCCCAAAACAGTGCCTTCAAGAAGGTTACGGCGCCCTGGGCGTCACCGCTGTTCAACAATGTTGAGGCTTTCACCCGGGAGACAAATGGGAAGGGGGTAGGGGAACAGGACCTGACCGGCGCCTCCAGGAAGGTGAGTGGCGCCCGCGGACGTCACCGCCGTCACAGCCGACACGGCTGGCTATGGATTTCCCTCGGTCCTGCAGCCCCGTCACCCACTCCCACCCGAAGAAGACCGAAGAGGGCGGATCTGAGGAGGGAGGCGCTCGTTGGAGAAGAAGGGGAATGGAGGCGGCCAGATCTGACGCGACAGGAGATGAAACCACCGCCGCCGCGCGCTGGCCCGCATCCATCGGGGATCTCGCCGCCCGCACGACCGAGAGAACGCCGACCCGCGCCCACGCCACCGGGAGCCGAAGCCGGCGACGTCACACCTACCGGGGCCGCCGCCCGGGATCCAAAGGCCCCCCGCGGGCGGCGAGGCGGCGAGGGCCCCGCCGCCGCCTTCATCAGC
>NC_041384.1:752129440-752136456 GCF_002162155.2 Triticum dicoccoides
GCTAGGGTTTTCGCCCCTCGGGTCGCCCAAGCGGGGCGACACGAGGGAGAGCATATTAGTTGTGAGCTGTTTGATAGCTTGCCTATCTTACAAGACAGTTTGGTCTATAGCCTGATGTTGAAGGTTGCATGTATAACCATCATGAGGTTATATAACTTCTGTTGAACAAGCCTGGGCCTGTGTGCATGTTCGGAGAACAGCAGAAAAGCGTTCTGTGGTTTTCCTTAGGCAAAATCTTATAGAAGTTCAGAACGGGGATGTGATCTTCTTGCCCTTGATGGACACTGAACCAGGATGTGATGTGATCTCTCTTGCGGTTTAGGGAGATATATGCTCCTAGGGCTGGAAAAAAAGCTCGAATCTCGTGAGCTAAACGAGTAGCTCGTGACTCGGCTCGAATTGACTCGAACTCGAAGAATAACGAGTCGAGCCGAGCTTTAGTTTAAGATCGTTTATAGACCAAGTTAAACAAGTCAATCTCACGAGTACTTGTGTAACTCGTTAGGCTCGGTACAAAAGATCAGTCACTCTCAATATAAAAAAAGATCAGCCACTCAGCACCCTATGTCCCAGGAGCACAACACAAGGCCTAGCCATTGAAGACCCAACCGCCTAGGAGACTCACGCGTTACAAGAAAATTACTATTGTTTAGTGAGATATATATATATATATATATATATATATATATATATATATATATATATAAATAATATTTGAGGGTTTTATGTTCATATCTTTAATGAGGTTAACAAGCTAAACGAGTCAGCTCGCGAGTTATACGAGTCGAGCCAATCTTGGATTTGAGCTCGTTAATAATAACGAGTTGAGTCGAGCTAGCTCGTTAATGAAACGAGATCTAGCGAGTCGAGCCTGGCTCGACTCGGCTCGAATTCCAGTCCTATATGCTCCTGCTGCTTCTGAATTAATTTTCAAGCTGGAGGTTCCAAATTCAGTTTCACGGTGACTACCCGTAAACATGACACGGATGTAGATGCCTCTCTTTTGATAAAAGTAAATCCTTTGGTGTACACTATAGTTAATTTACTATATGTTCAGATGAAGCATAAGGCGTAGACTTACATAGACATG
Source organism: Triticum dicoccoides (assembly GCF_002162155.2). Classification (NCBI taxonomy): domain Eukaryota; kingdom Viridiplantae; phylum Streptophyta; class Magnoliopsida; order Poales; family Poaceae; genus Triticum; species Triticum dicoccoides. Next base: position 752,130,531 of record NC_041384.1, read on the forward strand.
TGCATATACACCTACCGGTAGCAGTAACAGTACCACTGTGTTGAACATGATGAACTTTCCAGTGGTCATGATATACGAACGCAATCACAAATGGTATGTACGTAACATCCTTGCAAGTTTCAAATTTTTGAAGTATTTCGTTGATATATGAATTCTGTTTAGAAAATACTTGTATTGAGTGTACTTCTGCATTATCTGGATGGCTCTTAAATACAACCAGAGAGTAGATAGGTTATGATCTCCTAGCATGGCCTCAAGGGGATTATTGGTTGGGTATTCATAGCAAGGGGGGGGGGGGATTATTGGTTGCTGCAATGCACGCCAATTTTATTTTATTTTTTGCGCATACGTACACATCAACTCAACTCATGAGTCAATCAATTTCTAAGCATCCATTGCTTCCTGGTACATACGTGGTCTCGCTAAGTTTGCATGTTTTGCATGCATACGTGCACCTTCCTAGGGTGAGGGGCGTGACTGATTCGTAGACAGCAAGCATGTGAATTTAATCTGGACGGATCACCGAACAATTTTGACAGAAATAAGATAAGTTAATATGACATTAATTAGTTCTACTATTCCCCTTGCTATCCGAGATTTTTTTTCCCTGAATTCAGTTGTAATCGATATGGACTTTACAGCAGGGGATCAATACTGCATGTGATTACGGTGTCTTAATCGTATTTATCATGATTATTTTCTTTTTTGCCTACTCTGCTAATGAGTTCCATGCATCCATCAACATTATCTTGGTTCCCGGTAGGAGTTGATTGAAAGGTTTGTCATAAGCAATTCACTCGCAAGTTCGAGTCCCTCAACCGAAACCAAGCTAAATCACAAGTTTCCATGCATGACATTACTGCACCCGAGGCATCCAATCTCAATGGTTCCAACTTTGCCCCACACAAGGTACGTCATTACATTTATGTGCAAGAGTGCGGATATAGTGCATACATCATGTGTAGACGAGACAAGGGTGGCACCCACCATCATTACAAGTCCGCAAAATTATAATAGGGTGCAGGGAGAGGCTCGTGAAAGTGGTGTGCTAGAGTGTGATGAACAACCTCATCACCTTGGGATTGATCACCTTTGTCTTGGATAGGTGGGGAACATGACCTCCATCAATGATAATGGCAAAGAAAAAGTGGCAACACAGATGGGTCGCTTCAGTTTTAGATAATTTAATTTGTCTATCCCATTGCAACGCATAGGCTTTTTTGCTAGTTGAAAATCATATGACTACGCTTTTTGGAGTAATGTGTGTCAACACGGAATGCCAACAATTGGTATACCCTTTCCCTCCAGTGGCGAGCGCTATGGCAGAACCGCCACTGCTAATATGGTATCTGTGGCGGGCAGCAATAGCGAGTTGTGCCTAGTAGGAACTAACACCCGCCACTGGAAGCTACGTACCAGTGGCGGGCATGCGCCCGCCAATGATGGGGATATCGTAGTGGCGGAAGGTCGGTGGCGGGTGCCCCTGGGAGCCTGGCCCGCCACTACTGGCCTTTTTGTGCCCGCCACTACTAGGCATTCCTGCAGTAGTGTACTTTCTGTGTTCTCACCCGTCGATGTTCACAGAATATTACAAATACAACTACGGGTGGAGGTGATGAATGATTTTGTGGCTTGGCATCACATGCGTTCTGGAACCTTCTTGGTACGATCGGCATATCATGTTGAATTTGAACACCAATTTGGCGACCAGTGGAACGGTGGTACTGGCATAGGCAGCCACCAAGCATGTGATTCGTGGAAAAATATATGGAACCTTAGGATAACAGGGAAGGTTAAACACTTTGTGTGGAAAGTGACTCATGGGGTCTTACCATGTCGAGAAAGACTTGCATATCCCAACTTCGGCACGATGCCCAATCTGCCTGTGTAGAAAGATTCGCAGCACTACTTGTTCACATGCAATAGAGCATTGGAAATCTGGACTCAACTGGGTTAAAGGAGGAAATACTCAAAGCAGTTGTGGAAGACCGCTCTGGTGCTATCACCATGGGTGTTCTTATGAGGTAACGATCTTCTATTGGCGAGCTCCCTATGGCAGAACTAGTTGCGGTTGCAACTTGGTACATCTAGTGGCAGCGGCATCAGTTCGTTAAAAGACAAACAATCTATCAGGCCACCAGATTGTACTGCAGTATCTATCAAAGTGGTAGCAACAAATTTTGTCCATGCGGCTACCCCAAACCGACCGAGTCAGAAGCGTGATCACATGTGGAAGAAACCAAACAGATGAATTGTTAAAGTGAATGTAGATGCCTCATTCTGTGCTGAGACTATGACTGGAGCTATAGGAGCAGTAGCTCGTGATGATCATGCGGAGTTTGTTGCTGCGGCTGTGCGGTTTATACCGCATGTGATATGTGTAGAATCGTCAGAGATGGCAACGATTCGTAATGGGCTTTACTTGGCTGGAAACATTGGGTGCAATTCGGTGGTAGTGGAAGCCGATAGCCAGAACGCTGTTGAATCAATAATTCAAGATCTTTATTTAGGCCCGGATGCAGCTGCATTCTCTGAATGTAAAGCTCTTGCGGCAGACCTAGCAAAAGTGGCGATCATTCACTGTTTTCGTGAAGCCAACAGTGTAGCACATTGTTTAGCAAAACACTCACTTAGTAATAGATCGTCTGAGTTTTGGGATAGCTCAACTCCAGACTTTATTTCTCTTCTCATTGTACATGATCTTTCTATTATTTGAGGAATAAAGTTCTTAAGCGTCAAAACAATCCCAACAACAAACAGAAAAAAGAGAAAAAAATCCAACGCTCGTTGCAATGCTCGTATCTACTACAATCCTCCTAAAATCACAAAGTGCAGAGATCCAAAACAACATCATATTCGTTGATTGATTTTCGTGCGGCCCAGATATGCTCACTAAATGCTTTTAATCTAAAACACATGTTTAGCAACCGCCTCCATGGCGGCACGCCCGCATTAATCAAAACATGAACCTCCACACCCGCCCGATGACCCCGCACATGCATATCCCCTCACAGCATGCCCGCTCCACCGAAGCCCAAGGCATGTGTGAGAACCCTATCACTGTGAACCACTGTGGGGGAACCGCGCTTGCTTGACCAAGTGTAATGGTGTTCGTGGGATGTAGATGTCGTGGAGTTCCTCATTACCAAGAAAATGTGAACCTGCTCATAATCCATCGTTGAGCCAAGAGTTATTCTTGTCGGCAACACTATGATCATGTTGAAGTCGGTGCCAAGAAACTAGGGGTTGGACCTATAAGAACGCTCATCGTGTAAATCTTCGCATCGTCATCTTGGGGGCCATAGACCCCAGTGAGCCACCAATGATCCGCACCAATAGGGGGTAACAAGAGTGGTGATACGGTGCAGCCCTTTTTTAAAATTGATATGTTGCAGCCTTAAGTAAGAAGCCACCATGTGCGACAGCTGCGGGAAGGAAGAAGAATTGTTAAAGGATGCCAATATCTTACGATCAGTCGCTGGTAAGGAAGGGTGGATTGAAAGAATTGATCGCTAGAGGAGGCTACTCCCAGCAAATGAATCACCCTTCCCAATCGTTTTGCCGGGGGGGGAGGGCTAGGGTGACCCCATTGGGAAAAAAGTATAAACTGCCATGCTAATTTTGGGAAGAAAACGCCATCATGGTTGGAAAAAGGTGGGAAAATAGGGGGGCGGGTCCTGGGATTCAAATCAGGGTTCTCCATGTGCAAGACTACGCCACTAGTCAGTGGGTCAGCGGGGTTATTTGGAAAAGTAAACCATTCGTTGGGTTTTACCCTCACAATGAACCAGTTCAAATCTGACATGGCGCCGACCCTGCACTAAGATCCGTGCAATGGTGGAGAGGGAGTTGCTGCGAAATCCTTCCTAGCTGACGATCGCCGGGTAACATTTTCGTTGTTAAGTGAACTGCATGCCATCTCCAAGATAGAACCATTTTTTAAATGGATATACCATCTTAAAGATAGAACTATTTTTAAAAAAAGTTATGGACAATGATATGCTTTGATCTTTCTGATGTTAAGAGCAAGTATAATAAGATGATGTAGGCAGGCTGTAAGCCTTTAAATATTATATTTTGGATGAGTTGGGGGAGAGAGAGGAGGAGAGAGAAGGGAAGCATACTACTGATTAATAGCCGGCTGCAACACGTGCTTCTAGGCATGTTGTGAGGGAGGGAGGTGGGCCATGTATAAAAAAATAGTACATATTTACATGCGACTATTGTACTTGCCGGCTATAAGCTTGGCTATATAGATGATGTGACAACACCATATAGCCAACAGCTGGCTATACTATTAACCATGATCTAATTAAATGAGATAGGGAGTAAATGTTCTCTAGCTACAAATCAATGTATAAGGATATAATTAGGTAAGCTTCTTTACACCCAAATAGAGAGGAGAAGAACTTTGTGTCTACTCTCATGGAAGGGAAAGCTATTCTTCTTTGCCTCATGGTGATTGTGCAGACCGATGCTGGCATTTATTGCCTTTCTTATTCCGTGTTGCTCTCCCCTTGCCATCTTAAAGAGAAGAACACGCATAATTAATTTAAGTCCACATTGAGAAAATTCCAAAGAATTTCGTCTAGTTCATTTTACAACATTATTCTACTCTGGCTGACACGTAAAAGGAAACATATATAGAGAAAGAGAGATGGATTTCGTACCACACAAATGGAATCTCCGAGCTACACAATCACCATGAGGCAAAGCAGAATAGCTTTCCAATCCATAAGATTATACACAGAGTTCTTCTCCTCTCTGTTTGGGTGTACAGAAGCTTACCTAATTATATCTTTATATATAGTCTCGTAGCTAGAGAACATTTACTCCCTATCTCACTCAATTAAGATTAGAAAGATCTGAGCATATCATGGTCCACAATTTTTTTAAACGGTTCTATCTTTAAGATAGTATCAATAATATCCATTTAAAAATGGTTCTATCTTTAAGATGGTATCTGTTTAACATCCACTTAAAAATGGTACTATTTTTAAGATGGTATCTATTTAACATCCATTTAAGATATGGCAATTTTTATCATGGCAATTTTTATGGATTTTTTCATAGTGGAGCAAATAAAACAAATAAATCATGGCATTTTTTTATAAAAGTAGTAAACTTGGCCTTCGGGCCAATGAGGGTTACCCTGGCCCTCCCCCTGGTGAACGATCAGGAAGTTGTGGTTCGTTCGCTGGGAGCAGCCTCTCCTAGCGATCGATTCGTTCAATCCACTCCTTCCCAACGACTGATCGCCAAATATTGTCGTCCTTTAACAATTATTCTTCCTTCTTTCGGATATCATCCATGGTGGGTTCTTGCTTAGCGTTGCACCATATCACTACTCTTGTTATCCCCCAAATGGTGAGGAGCATTGGCGGCTCACTGGGGTCTATGGCCCCCCGGTGATGATGGAAAATCTTTATATTACGAGATGGCATTTTTATTATTAAGAGATGACAATTTTGTATTAACAGATGACATTTTTATTATTAAGAGATGGTATTTTTTATAAAAAAAAGAGCTGGTATTTTTTATTATTAAGAGATGCCATTTTTGGTTATTGATGGCATCTGTTGTTTATAAAGATATGGCAATTTTTATCATGGATTTTTGTACAGTGGAGCAAATAAAGCAAAATAATATATTTCATGGCATTTTTGTAAAGTAGCATGGTATTTTTTATAAAGTATAAACTACGCCTTTGGGCCAATGGGAGTTGCCCTGGCCCTCCCCCTGGCGAACAATCAGGAAGGGGTAGTTCGTTTGCTGACAGCAGCCTCCCCTAGCGGCCGATTCGTTCGATCCACCCTCCTTCCCAATGACTGATTGCAAAATGCTGGCGTCCTTTAACAATTCTTCTTCCTTCTTGCAGATATCATCCATGGTGGCTTCTTGCTTAGGGTTGCACCATATCACCACT
>NC_041384.1:752136923-752212467 GCF_002162155.2 Triticum dicoccoides
GTAAGGAGCATTGGTGGCTTACTAGAGTCTATGGCCCCCTGGTGATGATGGAAAGATTTACATGACAAGCATTCTTCCTGGTCCATCCCGTGGTTTCTAGGCACCGAATTCAACATGATCATAGTGCTGCCGACAAGAATAACTCATGGCTCAACTGACGGATTATGACTGGATTCATATTTTCTCACTAATGAGGAACTCCACGACATCTACCTCAACGACCACCATTACACCTGGTCAAGCAAGCATGGTTTCCCCCGCTATGGCTCGCACTGATAGGGTTATCGCACAGGCCTCGGGCTTCGGTGGAGCGGTGCACGCAAGGACGGGGAGGGGATGTGCATGTGTGGGCTAATCGAGAGGGTGTGGAGGTTCATGTTTTGATTAATGCAGGCGTGCGGCAACGGAGGCGGTTGCTAGACATGTGTTTTAGGCCAAACGCGTTAGTGATCGTATCTGGACCGTACCAAAATCAATCGACAAATAGGATGTTCTTTTGTATGTTTGTATTTCATGATTTTATATGGGTAGTAGATATGCACTAAGCTAGCGCGCTTCTCGGAGCTCAGGTGCTCGATCGAGCGTTGCAACGGCATGACGTCATGTTTTTCTCCTTTTTTTTATTGCTATTGGGAAATTATGTGGTGTCTTTACAGCTGTTTTTTCTAGAACTCTTTACAGCTATTGGGATAGTTCGGTTCAGCCAGAGATATCTCGATCCAGGTCCCACCACTTGCCGCTTATCTTACTCGCAGGGTACTGTTCCCGAAATGTCCTTCACCAGTTTCTTCTCCATGAGAACATTCTTATTTCATCGCCCATCCCTATGTCTCGCTAACAACGGCTACAATGGCGGCACAACAGCGGTTGCCCTCTCCTCTGCGTCCCCTCTATCCCGTGGCCCTCGAACGCGGATTCAACTCCACTCATGGTCGACGAACATCACCTCTCCTCACGCTCGACGGGCTCCACTTCTCCTCGTGTCACCCCTCTCTATCATAGATAACGGGCAAATGCCAACCCTGGAGATGCGTCGACGATCCTTGAGACGGCAGGATCGATCTCGGCTTTTCCTCACACCCGTTGACGCATGGCCTTCTCCTACTTCACGCTAGCAGCCAGTAACCCGGTGTGGCCTTCTCTTCGCACCCCTCCCTGGTGGATATTTGTCCCGGCTGTCTAGGGCTCCTCTCCCAAATGGCTTTGTGGAATCTGGTTGTGCGGAGCCGTCAATAGAACCATTTTCTAAATGGATGTTGAATGGATGCCATCTTAAGAATGGAATCATTTTTAAATGGATACCATCATAAAGATAGAACTGTTTAAAAAAATAGATAGTGATATGCTCAGATCTTTGATATAATTGTGTGAGATATGGAGTAAATGTTCTCTAGGTACAAATCTATACCTACTAATAAAAGAAATAGGTATTCTTAGTCTATTTTGCTATTTTATAGAAATCCACTAATGTTTCTGACATTAAACCCGCAATACATACCAAATGTTTTTTTAAATACTCATTCTTCTAAGCTGTAACTCGAAATTTCACATGTTATATATGGAATTTGATTAACAAAATATGTAGAATCTGAATATGGTGTTATTTTACCTGTTAACAATTTAAAAATACAATCTAGGTTGCAATGTTAATCAACAATGCAGTATCCAGGTTTTTTCATACCGGTAGACATCCAATAAATAAGGACGTGCATGACAAGAAATAAAAGGACACAATAAAGATGGGATGTCCGCTATAAAAAATAAAAGAGAAAATCCAGAGGAGATCCGATAAAGATGAGATGTTGCGCTATTCTCCTATATATAAGAAGAAGAAAGAGAGGACATGCATGAAAAAAAAAGTAAAAAGGAGGCATGCATGACAAATAATAAAATAAAAGCACAAGTTTGATAAGATATAAATAGTGATGAAACAGGGGGCAATACCTATGACATGTATGGCAAAAAAATAGTGATGAAATAGGGGCACAAATACCTGCGTCCACAGGAGACCATACAAAAATGTTATTTCCCAGAAGAAAAAAAATCTCTTTTTATGATTAAAAAATTGTGTATCTTTTTAACAACCTTTTTAACAACTCTTCATGTATTTAAGAAATATGTATGTGAAAAAAAGTGTTCAAGAGTTACCCTAAGTTGGTGATTCTTAAACTAAAAACTGCCATTGATGCACACATGTCTTCGTAGTGTGTTAATGTGTCATCGTTTGTTTTTGTCGTTTTTCTTTACTCCCTCGTAACAACACCCCATTTCGAACATGACATGAATAAATGTATGATCACTTGCCCGTTTGTTTGTACGGATTAAATCTACATGCAAGTCGTGTTGAAATAAAACACCTGTAGAATCTTAAATTGCGGTTTTATAGGTTAAGACCATCTTTGTTTGGGCGATAGCTACAAATCCTCATAATACAGACCATTTTTTGTGAATTAAGAGCATGTGGTGTTTTTTTTCTCCCGCGGCAACGCATGGGCCTTTTTCCTGGTGAATATAAAGATATAATTAGGTAAGCTTCTTTACACCAAATAGAGAGGAGAAGAAGAACTTTGTGCCTAATCGTATGGAAGGGAAAGCTATTCTTCTTTTCCTCATGGTGATTGTGCTGACCTCGCGTTTATTGCCTTTCACGCGTGACCCCTCCCCCACCCCCCGTAATGCTATACATGCACCCGGCAGAATTGGGGGTCTTTCCATGGTAGAAAATAAAAACAACAAAATCGCACACTTGTGTTCCTCACCCAAACAAAAAAAAATGAAGGAAGTGTGGCGCTGCAAAAAGAACTGGATACAACAAGTACCGAGAACAACAACCAAATACAAGCAACTGCAAAACAACAATATTTTTTTATTTGAATTTCTAACCGTGATGTGTTCTGAGGGTCGTGCATAGTAATTAGCAAAAGTCCACAGAAATAACTGAAGTGAGTAATACCGAAGAAAGAATACCAAAATAACAGGAAAACAAGAACAAAATAAGACAACAAAAACCAAAAAATAATTCTCACTAATCATAAAGTTGCCACTTTCTTACAAAAATAGTAGGAAAAATGATTTTTAATTTAGTGAAGGAGAGAAAAAAAGAAGGAAGAAAATATGAGAAAATGAGAAAAGAAAAAAAGAAAAAAAAGAAAGAGTAAATCTGAAAACTTGAAGGAAATCAGAAAGAAGACGACAAAAATATAAGTTTTAGTGTAAGAGGGGAAAAAATGAATCTGAAATGACAAAGAACAAAAAAATTGAATACAAATGACTAAAAATGTGAAAGAAAGAAATACCCTGAATGTCTTTCTTTGCAAAAAAAATCAATTTATTCATCTTCAATCATGGTAGTACAACGAACACTAGAAATAATAAAAATTACATCCAGATCCGTAGAACACCTACTAACAAGCACTGAAGCGAGTCGAAGGCGCGCCGCCGTCATCGCCCCTCCCTCGCCGAAGTCGAACAAAACTTGTTGTAGTAGACAGTCGGGAAGTCATTGGACTAAGGTCGCATAGGACCAGCGCACCAGAACAACAACCGCCGCCATTGAAGAGTAGCATAGATCGGAAGGATCCAACCTGAAGACACACGAACGTAGACGAATCACGACAAGATCCGAGCAAATCCACCAAGGACAGATCCGCTGGAGACACACCTCCACAAGCCCACCGACGATGCTAGATCCACCACCGAGACAAGGACTAGGTGGGGAAGACCTCATTCCATCTTCAGAAAGTCGCCGTCGTCTCGTCCTTCTGAGTAGGACACACACCCTAACAAAACTTAAAAAAAACATCTTAAGACAGAACCCTTCTGTCGGCAAGGGTCGGAATCCACCGCGCCGCCATGGCTCTAAGGCGACTTTGAGTGTTACTAGTCACTTGAACTGATATGCAGAAAAAAAGGCCCATGTTTTTAGTTTATTCTACTACCTCAAATTCTTTCTAATCTTTTTGTTCGTTCAGCTTCCTTATCTCGTTGTTCTCTTCTTCTGTTCGAGGGCTATATGTAAACCTTACCGATTACTAATATGAACACCCTACGGGTAATGGTAGTGGGCCAACCCATTTTACCACGGGTCGTACCGGTTGTTGTAGGGTGCGCTCGCTCTGGTCTTCTTCGTCTTTATTTCTTTTCTTTATTTCTTTCGTTCTTTTTATTTTATTTTTCATCAGTTTTCTTTGCTTCTACTTTTTCCTTCATTTACTTTTGGTTTCTTTGTTTATCATTGGTTTTCTCAGTTTTTCTTTCATTTTGTGACATACACTGGTTCATTTGTTTCCGTTTTGGTTTTCTTTAATTATCTTATTATTTTTAACGCACAAATAAAGAATTTTTTTATAAAAATTTGGACATTTACTAATAATTATTGTGCATTTTTCAAAATACACGTTTTAACACTTTTTTGATTACACAGTAACATTTTTTCAAATTCACGTTGTACATTTTTCTAGATGCCATTTTTTAAAAACTATTTGAACATTTTTTATGTTGTGTAAAATATTTTGAAAAGTTTATGGGAATTGTTTGGAAACAGGTGAATATTTATTTAAAATGCCATGATACATTTTTTAATGGAACAAATATTTTCTTAACCTACTCAAACATTTATTACTTAGTACATAATATTTTTTAAATGTCACGAACATTTTTTGACACATGGAAATATTTCCAATCAAACTGACATGCATATTTTTATTGGCACGAAATATATTTTAAAAATTACGCAAATATTGTTTTACATTGTATAAACATCTTTAACAAAAAACATTCATACGTTGTTTTGCATAGTCAAGATTTTTTTAAGTTATCAACATTTTTTAAAACAGAGCTAGCAATTTTTTATACTATGTTACCATTTTGTAACAATGTATTAAAGAAATTAAAATTTTCTAATTATGTTTGTTTTATTTATAGTATAAAAAAGTAAAAGATAGAAATAAAAAAAGGATTCATAATAACCTCGGCAGGGCGAGCCGCGTCATGCTGGGCCGGCCACTAGTGCCGAAAACTGCACATACATCGTGAGGCAACAAATGGAAATTCCTATTTGCCGCTCTTTGCGGCAAGTAGTCGAGGCGACGCACAGGGCAGATGGACAAGCGTTCCCATGGGCCGGCTCATTGAAACGTCTGAGCGAATCGGGATTTGGGAATCTTCTAGGTGGTTCTCAGCTGGTTTTTTTCTAGTTTTGGGAACCTGTTCCTGAACCGGTTTTTTTACTTCTCTTTTTTTTGCTTTTAGTTTCTTTCCTTTTTCGTTTCAATTTTCCTTTCCTTTTTCTGTTTTCTTTTCTTTTCTTTGCTCTTTATTTAATGTTTCTTTTGTCTGAGAATTTCAAATATTTATTCTGAAGTATACAAGATGTTCTCGTTTTCAAATTTTGGTCCCAATCTCAAGAAATGATCAGGAATTTTCAAAAATGTTCACATTGTCATTTTTTGTTCAAAAATTCAAAAATGTTCGTGTTTCAAAAAGTATTTCACGAATTTGAAAAAATGTTCAGGAATTTTCAAAAATGTTCCGTTTTCAATTTTTGTTCAAAATTTTAAAAAATGTTCATGTTTCAAAAATTATTTCAGGAATTCCAAAAAATATTTTATTTTTATTTTTTCACAATTTAAAAAGAATCATGTGTTAAAAAATGTTCAGTAATTTCAAAAAAAAATCTTGTTTTCAAATTTTTGTTATGTTCATGTTTTGAAAAAATGTTCTCCATTCAAAAACTGTTCAGGAATCTCAAAATAAAATGTCATTCATAAAGAATTTATGTTTCAGAAAATGTACAGGAATCTCAAAATATTTTCTCATTTCCAAAATTTGTTCACAATTTCTTAAAATATTCATGTTTCAAAAAAATTCAGGAATTTCTGAAAATGTTTCTTGTTTAAAAAAAATCACATGTCAGAAATTGTTCAATTTTTCCAAAATTGTTCACGTTTTAATAAACTGTTAGGTTTTGCAAAAAGAACTTCGTGTTTTTTCTAAATCCGGATTACAAAAATATTTCGAATTTTTAGAAATAAATCATGAAAATATCAAAAAAATCGGCATTTCGTATTGTTCGAAATTGTCAAGAAATGTTTGTAATTTTTTTCCAAAATCTCGACCCTGCTGTTTATTGTTACATAGTTTTGCACCTTAATTTTTAGTAATAGCTTTTAGGTGGAGTGGCTAGCGAATTGTGGTCATCTGTCTGCTTCAAATGAGGTCGTAGGATCGAATCCTGGTGTAGCAGAGCTCACTTGTTTTTCGTGTTTTCTTAGGTCACGCGCGGTACAGAAAATACAAGTGGCTTTCGCGTCGATGGGCCGGCCCAGTCATGCGTCGCTCGTGTGCGTCGAGCTCCTCTTTGACGCAGAATGCGTCATATAGGCATTCTGAAGGTCACCAATGAGTCACTCTCGGAGAAATACTTGGGCTTACCTACTAAGGTGGGCAGATCAACAAACGGGACTTTCAAGTATATAAAGGACAGACTATGGGGGGAGATTCAAGGCTGGATTGAGAGGTGTCTAACAGCAGCAGGTAAAGAAGTCCTGATAAAATCTGTTGGTCAAGCAATACCAACTTTTTCCATGTCCTGTTTTCTACTTCTCCGAGGGTTGTGCCCAGCTATAGACACCATGATACAAAAATTCTGGTGGGGAAGCAAAAATGACGAAAAAAAGGCATCATGGGTCTCATGGAATGTACTTACTATACCTAAGTACATGGGTGGCTTGGGCTTCCGTGGCACACATCTTTTTAATCTTGCAATGGTGGCCAAACAAGCGTGGCGTTTGATACAAGATACTGAATCTCTAAGTGCGTGCTTGCTGAAGGCCGTTTACTACCCTTCCTATGAAGTTTTACATGCAGAGCTCGGGAATCATTGATAACCCACAAGTATAGGGGATCGCAACAGTTTTTGAGGGTAAAGTATTCAACCCAAATTTATTGATTCGACACAAGGGGAGCCAAAGAATACTCTCAAGTATTAGCAGCTGAGTTGTCAATTCAACCACACCTGAAAACTTAATATCTGCAGCAAAGTGTTTAGTAGCAAAGTAATATGATAGTAGTGATAACGGTAGCAAAAGGTAACAGTAGTAAAAGTAATGTTTTTGGTATTTTGTAGTGATGAAAGCAATAGCAACGAAAAAGTAAATAAGCGAAGAACAATATATGGAAAGCTCGTAGGCAATGGATCAGTGATGGAGAATTATGCCGGATGCGGTTCATCATGTAACAGTCATAACCTAGGGTGACACAGAACTAACTCCAGTTCATTGATATAATGTAGGCATGTATTCCGAATATAGTCATACGTGCTTATGGAAAAGAACTTGCATGACATCTTTTGTCCTACCCTCCCGTGGTAGCGGGGTCCTTACGGAAACTAAAGGATATTAAGGCCTCCTTTTAATAGAGTGCCGGAACAAAGCATTAACACATGGTGAATACATGAACTCCTCAAACTACGGTCATCACCGGTAAGTATCCCGATTAATGTCACTTCGGGGTTAACGGATCATAACACATAATAGGTGACTATAGACTTGCAAGATAGGATCAAGAACACTCATATATTGATGAAAACATAATAGGTTCAGATCTAAAATCATGGCACTCGGGCCCTAGTGACAAGCATTAAGCATAGCAAAGTCATAGCAACATCAATCTCAGAACATAGTGGACACTAGGGATCAAACCCTAACAAAACTAACTCGATTACATGATAGATCCCATCCAACCCATCACCGTCCAGCAAGCCTACGATGGAATTACTCACGCACGGCGGTGAGCATCATGAAATTGGTGATGGAGGATGGTTAATGATGACGATGGCGACGGAGTCCCCTCTCCGGAGCCTCAAACGGGCTCCAGATCAGCCCTCTCGAGAGGTTTTAGGGCTTGGCGATGGCTCCGTATCATAAAACGTGATGAATTCTTCTCTCTGATATTTTTCTCCCCGAAACACAATATATGGAGTTGGAGTTGGAGTCGGAGAGGCAACAGGGGGCCCACGAGGTAGGGGGGCATGCCCCCCACCCTCGTGGAGAGGTGGTGGGCCCCCTGGCCTTCATCTTTTGCAGGTATTTTTTATATTTTCTGAAAAGTGGCCTCGTGAAGTTTCAGGTCATTCCGAGAACGTTTGTTTCTGCACAGAAATAACACCATGGTAATTCTGCTGAAAACAACGTCAGTCCGGGTTAGTTTCATTCAATTCATGCAAGTTAGAGTCCAAAACAAGGGCAAAAGTGTTTGGAAAAGTAGATACGTTGGAGACGTATCAACTCCCCCAAGCTTAAACCTTTGCTTGTCCTCAAGCAATTCAGTTGACAAACTGAAAGTGATAAAGAAAAACATTTACAAACTCTGTTTGCTCTTGTTGTTGTAAATATGTAAAGCCATCATTCAAGTTTTCAGCAAAGATTATAACTAACCACATTCACAATAATGCATAGGTCTCAAGTTTACTCATATCAATAGCATAATCAACTAGCGAGCAATAATAATAAATCTCGGATGACAACACTTTCTCAAAACAATCATAATATGATATAATAAGATGGTATCTCGCTAGCCCTTTCTGAGACCGCAAAACATAAATGCAGAGCACCTTTAAAGACCAAGGACTGACTAGACAGTGTAATTCATGGTAAAAGAGATCCAGTCAAGTCATACTCAATGTAAATTAACAGTAATGAATGTAAATGACAGCGGTGCTCTCCAACTGGTGCTTTTTAATAAGAGGATGATGACTCGGCATAAAAGTGAATAGATAGGCCCTTCGTAGAGGGAAGCAGGGATTTGTAGAGGTGCCACAGCTCGGTTTTGAAATAGAGGTGAATAATATTTTGAGCGGTATACTTTCATTGTCAACATAACAACCAAGAGATGGCGATATCTTCCATGCTACACACAATATAGGTGGTTCCCAAACAGAATGGTAAAGTTTATACTCCTCCTTCCACCAACAAGCATCAATCCACGGCTTGCTCGAAACAACGAGTGCCTCCAACTAACAAGAGCCCCAAGGGGAGTTTTGTTTGCAATTATTTTGATTTAGTTTGCATAAAGCATGGGACTGGGCATCCCGGTGACCAGCCATTTATCTCGTGAGTGAGGAGCGGAGTCCACTCCTCTTGAGAATAACCCGCCTAACATGGAAGATACAGACAGCCCTAGTTGATACATGAGCTATTCGAGCATACAAAACATGATATTTATTTGAAGGTTTAGAGTTTGGCACATACAAATTTACTTGGAACGGCAGGTAGATACCGTATATAAGTAGGTATAGTGGACTCATGTGGAATAACTTTGGGGTTTAAGGGATTGGATGCACAAGCAGTATTCCCGCTTAGTACAAGTGAAGGCTAGCAAAAGACTGGAAAGCGACCAGCTAAAGAGCGACAACAGTCATGAACATGCATTAAAATTAATCAACACCGAATGCAAGCATGAGTAGGATATAATCCACCATGAACATAAATAGCATGAAGGCTGTGTTGATTTTGTTTCAACTACATGCGTGAACATGCGCCAAGTCAAGTCACTTAAATCATTCAGAGGAGGATACCACCCTATCATATCACATCATAACCATTTCAATAGCATGTTGGCACGCAAGGTGAACCATTATAACTCATAGCTAATCAAGCATGGCACAAGAAACTATGATCTCTAGTTCTCATTGCAAACATGTTTATTCATAATAGGCTGAATCAGGAACGATGAAATAATCATATTTACAAAAACAAAAGAGGTCGAGTTCATACCAGCTTCTCTCATCTCAGCCAGTCCATCATATATCATCATAATTGCCTTTCACTTGCACGATCGAATGATGTGAATAATAATAATAGTGCACATGCATTGGACTAAGCTGGAATCTGCAAGCATTCAATAAACAGGAGAAGACAAGGCAATATAGGCTCTTTTGTCAGATAAACAATAATGCATATAAGAGTCCTTTCAACAATTTAATTATGGTCTTCTCCTAGCAACCCCCAAAGAAAAGATAAGGAATAAAACTATTTACACGGGAAAGCTCCCAACAAGCAAAAGAAGAACAAGAAATATTTTTGGGTTTTCTTTTTAATTACTACTACAAGCATGGAAATTAAACTGATTAAAAGCTATAACTATTTTTTTTGTTTTTCTTAAGGTTTATTAAACACACAAGAAGAAAGCATAAAAAGGAAATTAAACTAGCAGGGATGATACAATGAAAAAGTATGAGCACCGACATCTAGCAATGAGTGTGTTAACATAAATGTAATGTCAGTGGGAAATACGTACTCCCCCAAGCTTAGGCTTTTGGCCTAAGTTGGTCTATGGCCACGGTTGGTCTGGTGGATATCCATAATAGTAGCTGGGGTCGTATTGCGATGCAGCGGCTATTGCCTGCTGAGCTGCGGCGTGGCGACGAGCGGCCTCCTCTCTCCTCTCGTACTCATCTGCCTCCTCTCTGGTGATAGTATATCTTCCTCTTGGCTGATAATCAAAGAAGGCGGGAGCAGGGAGAGTAATACGGACAGCACGGTGTCTGTCAAAGATTAGTCGATACTGGAGAGGTGATTCGTTCCTCTCGACAAACTGGTGGTGAACCATAGCATTAAAATCTAGATAAGCAGGTGGTAATTCAATATCATCTTCGCGTATATCTATATCAAGAAAATTAGCTATGCGGGTTGCATAAATTCCTCCAAAGAAATCTCCATTATATCTGTTAAGGTGCAACCTACGTGCAACAATGGCTCCCAAATTATAAGATTGGTCTCTTAACACAGCACTCCTAAGAATACTGAGGTCAAGGACACACATGTGACATGCCTCATCTTTACCATTGATGCATCTACCTATGAAGAGAGCAAAATAATGTATAGCAGGAAAGTGAATGCTCCCTATGGTAGCCTGTGTAATATCTCTAGATTCTCCCACAGTTATGCTAGCAAGAAAATCTCTAAATTCAGATTTGTGAGGATCCCTTATACTACTCCATTGTGGAAGTTTGCATGCAGTGGTAGAATCCTCTAAGTCCATAGTGTAAGAATTATCATAAAGATCAAACAGGACAGTTGGAGAATTATGTGAAGTTGAAAATTCAAACCTCCTCACAAAGGTACTGGTGAGGTTGTGATACTGGCTGCACTTCTCTTCCTCGAAGCTCACGAGATCAGCGTTACGCAAATATGTGTTGAATTCTTCCTTAATTCCAGCTCGATCCATAAAGTTCTCAGAGGGCCATTCACAAGGACACACTGGAGCGTCTTTTGGTGGCTCATCATCAGCATCACGCATTGCAAGCCTGGGTCCTTGCTTCCTTGAAGAACCACATTGGAACATTTTCCTAAGCATATTTCTTCCTCTGAAAAATTCTGAAAATTTTTAGTAACTTCAAAATAAAAGTAAACCAAACTCAATAATATTGATAGCAACTACTCCTACAAGTGCCTAGAGCCTATATCATGCATCAAAACTACTTTTGACCATATAAATTTGACATGCAAGCTCAAGAACAGGGTCACCTAAGCAGCAAAAATTTGCAATGAATAAAGCACTTGAACAAAAACTAATTGGACCAATGGAGGAGTCACATACCAAGGAACAACCTCCCCAAGCAGTTTTGTGAGGTGCATTGAGCAAGGAGATCGAAAAATGGCAGCAAAGTGAGCTTGAACTCGTGCTTGAGCTGGATATTCGTGTTTGGGGGAGGAAGAAGGAGTATGTGGGTGAAAGAATAAGTGGAGGAGGGCCATCATGGGCCCACGAGGCATGGGGGTGCCTAGGGGGGTAGGGCGCGCCCTCCACCCTTGTGGGCAGGTGGTTGACCCCCTTGCCGTGTTCTCAGTGCCAAATCTTCTAGAAAAAAGTCATATTTAAATTTCAGGGCATTTGGGGAACCTTTACTTTCGGGGTATTTTTATATTGCACGGATAATCAGATAACAGACAGAAAAATATTTATTTTTATTTTATGTAATATAAATAACAGAAAGTAAAAGTGGGGTACAGAAGGTTGTGCCTTCTAGTTTCATCCATCTCATGATCATTAAAAGGAATCCACTAACAAGGTTGATCAAGTCTTGTTAACGAACTCATTCCAAATAACATGGAACCGGAGAAATTTCGAATAACACTATGTTACCTCAATGGGGATATGCACATCCCCAATAATAAGAATATCATATTTCTTCTTGACAGTAGGAAGAGAAAATTCAAAACCTCCAAATATAATCGATGGAATTTTTCCAATAGAGTTGATACTATAAACTTGAGGTTGTTTCCTCGGAAAGTGTATCGTATGCTCATTACCATTAACATGAAAAGTGACATTGCCTTTAGTGCAATCAATAACAGCCCCTGCAGTATTCAAAAAGGGTCTTCCAGGAATAATAGACATACTATCGTCCTCGGGAATATCAAGAATAACAAAGTCCGTTAAAATAGTAACATTTGCAACTACAACAGGCACATCCTCACAAATACCGACATGTATAATGTTGGGAACGTAGCAGAAAACAAAAAAAATCCTACATTTCACCAAGATCAATCTATGGAGTCAACTAGCAACGAGAGGAGAGTGCATCTACATACCCTTGTAGATCGTGAGCGGAAGCGTTCAAGAGAACGAGGATGATGGAGTCGTACTCGCCGTGATCCAAATCACCGATGACCAAGTGCCGAACGGACGGCACCTCCGTGTTCGACACACGTACGGAGTGGATGACGTCTCCTCCTTCTTGATCCAGCAAGGGGGAAGGAGAGGTTGATAAAGATCCAGCAGCACGACGGCGTGGTGGTGGATGCAGCAGTGATCGCAGCAGGGCTTCGCCGAGCTTCTGCGAGAGGGAGAGGTGTAGCAGGGGAGAGGGAGGCGCCAAGGCTTGAGGTGCGGCTGCCCTCCCTCCCCCCTCTTTATATAGGCCCCCTAGGGGGGTGCACCGGCCCTAAGAGATGGGATCTCCTAGGGGGGCGGCGGCCAAGGGGGTGGAGTACCCCCCAAGGCAAGTGGAGGCGCCCCCTCCCCTAGGGTTCCCAACCCTAGGCGCATGAGGGGCCCAAGGGGGGCGCACCAGCCCACTATGGGCTGGTTCCCCTCCCCACTTCAGCCCATGGGGCCCTCCGGGATGGGTGGCCCCACCCGGTGGACCCCCGAGACCCATCCGGTGGTCCCGATACAATACTGGTGACCCCAAAACTTTCCCGATGGCCGAAACTACACTTCCTATATATAATTCTTCACCTCCGGACAATTCCAGAACTCCTCGTGACGTCCAGGATCTCATCCGGGACTCCGAACAACTTTCGGATTACTGCATACCCATATCTATACAACCCTAGCGTCACCGAACCTTAAGTGTGTAGACCCCACGGGTTCGGGAGACAAGCAGACATGACCGAGACGATTCTCTGGTCAATAACCAACAGCGGGATCTGGATACCCATGTTGGCTCCCACATGCTCCTCGATGATCTCATCGGATGAACCACGATGTCGAGGACCTAATCAATCCCGTACTCAATTCCCTTTGTCAATCGGTACATTACTTGCACGAGACTCGATCGTCGGTATCCCAATACCTTGTTCAGTCTCGTTACCGGCAAGTCACTTTACTCGAACCGTAATGCATGATCCCGTGATCAACCACTTGATCACATTGAGCTCATTATGATGATGCATTACCGAGTGGGCCCAGAGATACCTCTCTGTCATACGGAGTGACAAATCCCAGTCTCGATTCGTGCCAACCCAATAGACACTTTCGGAGATACCTGTAGTGTACCTTTATAGTCACCCAGTTATGTTGTGACATTTGGCACACCCAAAGCACTCCTACGGTATCCAGGAGTTGCACAATCTCATGGTCTAAGGAAATGATACTTGACATTCAGAAAAACTATAGCAAACGAACTACACGATCTTTGAGCTATGCTTAGGATTGGGTCTTGTCCATCACATCATTCTCCTAATGGTGTGATCCCGTTATCAATGACATCCAATGTCCATAGTCAGGAAACCATGACTATCTTTTGATCAACGAGCTAGTCAACTAGAGGCTCACTAGGGACGTGTTGTGGTCTATGTATTCACACATGTATTACGATTTCCGGATAACACAATTATAGCATGAACAATAGACAATTATCATGAACAAAGAAATATAATAATAACCATTTTATTATTGCCTCTAGGGCATATTTCCAACAGTCTCCCACTTGCACTAGAGTCAATAATCTAGTTACATTGTGATGAATCGAACACCCATGCAGTTCTGGTGTTGATCATGTTTTGCTCTAGGGAGAGGTTTAGTCAATGGATCTGCCACATTCAGGTCCGTATGTACTTTACAAATATCTATGTCCCCATTTTGAACACTTTCACGAATGGAGTTGAAGCGACGCTTGATATGCCTGGTCTTCCTGTGAAACCTGGGCTCCTTGGCAAGGGCAATAGCTCCAGTGTTGTCACAGAAGAGAGTCATCGGGCCCGACGCATTGGGTATGACTCCTAGGTCGGTAATGAACTCCTTCACCCAGATTGCCTCTTGTGCTGCCTCCGAGGCTGCCATGTACTCCGCTTCACATGTAGATCCCGCCACAACGCTTTGCTTGCAACTGCACCAGCTTACTGCCCCACCATTCAAAATATACACCTATCCGGTTTGCGACTTAGAGTCTTCCAGATATGTGTCGTAGCTAGCATCGACGTAACCCTTTACGACGAGCTCTTCGTCACCTCCATAAACGAGAAACATATCCTTAGTCCTCTTCAGGTACTTCAGGATATTCTTGACCGATGTCCAATGTTCCATGCCGGGATTACTTTGGTACCTTCCTACCAAACTTACGGCAAGGTTTACATCAGGTCTGGTACATAGCATAGCATACATGATAGACCCTATGGCCGAGGCATAGGGGACGACACTCATCTTTTCTCTATCTTCTGCCGCGGTCGGGCATTGAGCCAAGCTCAATCTCGTACCTTGCAATACAGGCAAGAACCCCTTCTTTGACTGATCCATTTTGAACTTCTTCAATATCTTGTCAAGGTACGTACTCTGTGAAAGACCAATGAGGCGTCTCGATCTATCTCTATAGATCTTGATGCCTAATATATAAGCAGCTTCTCCAAGATCCTTCATTGAAAAACACTTGTTCAAATAGGCCTTTATGCTTTCCAAGAATTCTATATCATTTCCCATCAACAGTATGTCATCCACATACAATATGAGAAATGCTACAGAGCTCCCACTCACTTTCTTGTAAATGCAGGCTTCTCCATAAGTCTGCGTAAACCCAAACGCTTTGATCATCTCATCAAAATGAATGTTCCAACTCCGAGATGCTTGCACCAGCCCATAAATCGAGCGTTGGAGCTTGCACACCTTGTCAGCATTCTTAGGATCGACAAAACCTTCCGGCTGCATCATATACAATTCTTCCTTAAGGAAACCATTAAGGAATGCCGTTTTGACGTCCATTTGCCATATCTCATAATCATAGAATGCGGCAATTGCTAACATGATTCGGACGGACTTCAGCTTCGCTACGGGTGAAAAAGTCTCATCGTAGTCAACCCCTTGAACTTGTCGATAACCCTTAGCGACAAGCCGAGCTTTATAGATGGTTACATTACCATCCGCGTCTGTCTTTTTCTTAAAGATCCATTTATTTTCTATGGCTCGCCGATCATCGGGCAAGTCAATCAAAGTCCATACTTCGTTTTCATACATGGATCCTATCTCGGATTTCATGGCTTCCAGCCATTTGTCGGAATCCGGGCCTGCCATCGCTTCTTCATAGTTCGAAGGTTCATCGTTGTCTAACAACATGATTTCCAAGACAGGGTTGCCGTACCACTCTGGTGTGGAACGTATCCTTGTGGACCTACGAAGTTCAGTAGCAACTTGATCTGAAGTTTCATGATCATCATCATTAACTTCCTCTCTAGTCGGTGCAGGTACCTCAGGAACATTTTCTTGAGCTGCGCCATTTACCGGTTCAAGAGGTAATACTTCATCAAGTTCTACCTTCCTCCCACTTATTTCTTTCGAGAGAAACTCCTTCTCTAGAAAGGACCCATTCTTGGCAACAAAGATCTTGCCTTCGGATCTGAGGTAGAAGGTATACCCAACAGTTTCTTTAGGGTATCCTATGAAGACGCATTTTTCCGACTTGGGTTCGAGCTTTTCAGGTTGAAGTTTCTTGACATAAGCATCGCATCCCCAAACTTTTAGAAACGACAGCTTAGGTTTCTTCCCAAACCATAATTCATACGGTGTCGTCTCAACGGATTTTGACGGAGCCCTATTTAAAGTGAATGCGGCAGTCTCTAAAGCATAGCCCCAAAATGATAGCGGTAAATTGGTAAGCGACATCATAGATCGCACCATATCTAATAGAGTGCGATTACGACGTTCGGACACACCATTACGCTGAGGTGTTCCAGGCGGCGTGAGTTGTGAAACTATTCCACATTTTCTTAAGTGTGTGCCAAATTTGTGACTCAAGTATTCTCCCCCACAATCTGATCGCAAGAACTTGATTTTCCTGTCATGTTGATTCTCAACCTCACTCTGAAATTCCTTAAACTTTTCAAAGGTCTCAGACTTGTGTTTCATTAAGTAGACATACCCATATCTACTTAAGTCATCAGTGAGGGTGAGAACATAATGATAGCCACCGTGAGCCTCAACACTCATTGGACCGCGCACATCAGTATGTATGATTTCCAATAAGTTGGTTGCTCGCTCCATTGTTCCTGAGAATGGAGTCTTGGTCATTTTACTCATGAGGCATGGTTCGCACGTGTCAAATGATTCGTAATCAAGAGACTCTAAAAGTCCATCTGCATGGAGCTTCTTCATGCGTTTGACACCTATGTGACCAAGGCGGCAGTGCCACAAGTATGTGGGACTATCATTATCAACCTTACATCTTTTGGTATTCACACTATGAATATGTGTAGCATTACGCTCGAGATTCATTAAGAATAAACCATTCACCATCGGAGCATGACCATAAAACATATCTCTCATATAAATAGAACAACCATTATTCTCGGATTTAAATGAGTAGCCATCTCGTATTAAATGAGATCCTAATACAATGTTCATGCTCAAAGCTGGCACTAAATAACAATTATTGAGGTTTAAAACTAATCTCGTAGGTAAATGTAGAGGTAGCGTGCCGACGGCGATCACATCGACCTTGGAACCATTCCCGACGCGCATCGTCACCTCGTCCTTCGCCAGTCTCCGCTTATTCCGTAGCTCTTGCTTTGAGTTGCAAATGTGAGCAACCGCACCGGTATCAAATACCCAGGAGCTACTACGAGTACTGGTAAGGTACACATCAATTACATGTATATCACATATACCTTTTGTGATGCCGGCCTTCTTGTCTGCTAAGTATTTGGGGCAGTTCCGCTTCCAGTGACCATTTCCCTTGCAATAAAAAGCACTCAGCCTCGGGCTTGGGTCCATTCTTTGGCTTCTTCCCGGAAGCTTGCTTACGGGGCGCGGCAACTCCCTTGCCGTCCTTCTTGAAGTTCTTCTTACCCTTGCCTTTCTTGAACTTAGTGGTTTTATTCACCATCAACACTTGATGTTCCTTTTTGACTTCTACCTCTGCTGATTTCAGCATTGTAAATACTTCAGGAATGGTCTTTTCCATCCCCTGCATATTGAAGTTCATCACAAAGCTCTTGTAGCTTGGTGGAAGCGACTGAAGGATTCTGTCAATGACCGCGTCATCCGGGAGATTAACTCCCAGCTGAGTCAAGCGGTTATGCAACCCAGACATTTTGAGTATGTGCTCACTGACAGAACTATTTTCCTCCATCTTACAGCTGAAGAACTTGTCGGAGACTTCATATCTCTCGACCCGGGCATGAGCTTGGAAAACCATTTTCAGCTCTTCGAACATCTCATATGCTCTGTGTCGCTCAAAACGCTTTTGGAGCCCCGGTTCTAAGCTGTAAAGCATGCCGCACTGAACGAGGGAGTAATCATCAGCACGTGTCTACCAAGCGTTCATAACGTCTTGGTTCTGTGGGACGGGTGCGTCACCTAGCGGTGCTTCTAGGACATAATCTTTCTTGGCAGCTATGAGGATGATCCTCAGGTCCCGGACCCAGTCCGTATAGTTGCTGCCATCGTCTTTCAGCTTGGTTTTCTCTAGGAACGCGTTGAAGTTGAGGACAACGTTGGCCATTTGATCTACAAGACATATTGTAAAGATTTTAGACTAAGTTCATGATAATTAAGTTCATCTAATCAAATTATTCAATGAACTCCCACTTAGATAGACATCCCTCCAGTCATCTAAGTATAACATGATCCGAGTTGAGTAGGCCGTGTCTGATCATCACGTGAGACGGACTAGTCAACATCGGTGAACATCTTCATGTTGATCGTATCTTCTATACGACTCATGCTCGACCTTTCGGTCTTCTGTGTTCCGAGGCCATGTCTGTACATGCTAGGCTCGTCAAGTCAACCTAAGTGTATTGCGTGTGTAAATCTGTCTTACACCCGTTGTATGTGAACGTTGGAATCTATCACACCCGATCATCACGTGGTGCTTCGAAACAACGAACTGTCGCAACGGCACACAGTTAGGGGGAACACTTTCTTGAAATTATTATGAGGGATCATCTTATTTACTACCGTCGTTCTAAGTAAACAAGATGCAAAAACATGATAAACATCACATGCAATCAAATAATAGTGACATGATATGGCCAATATCATATAGCTCCTTTGATCTCCATCTTGGGGCTCCATGATCATCTTGTCACCGGCATGACACCATGATCTCCATCATCGTGTCTTCTTGAAGTTGTCTCGTCATCTATTACTTCTACTACTATGGTTAACGCTTTAGCAATAAAGTAAAGTAATTACATGATGTTTATGTTGACACGCAGGTCATAAATAAATAAAGACAACTCCTATGGCTCCTGCCGGTTGTCATACTCATCGACATGCAAGTTGTGATTCCTATTACAAGAACATGATCAATCTCATACATCACATATATCATTCATCATTCATCACCACCTTTGGCCATATCACATCACAAAACACTTGCTGCAAAAACAAGTTAGACGTCCTCTAATTGTTGTTGCAAGTTTTTACGTGGCTGCTATAGGTTTCTAGCAAGAACGTTTCTTACCTACGCCAAAACCACAACGTGAATTGCCAATTTCTATTTACCCTTCATAAGGACCTTGTTCATCGAATCCGATCCGACTAAAGTGGGAGAGACAGACACCCGCCAGCCACCTTATGAAACTAGTGCATGTCAGTCGGTGGAACCGGTCTCACGTAAGCGTACGTGTAAGGTTGGTCTGGGCCACTTCATCCCACGATGCCGCCAAATCAAGATAAGACTAGTAACGGCAAGCAAATTGACAATATCGACGCCCACAACTACTTTGTGTTCTACTCGTGCATAGTAACTACGCATAGACCTAGCTCATGATGCCACTGTTGGGGAACATAGCAGAAAACAAAAAAAATTCCTACGTTTCACCAAGATCAATCTATGGAGTCAACTAGCAACGAGAGGAGAGTGCATCTACATACCCTTGTAGATCACGAGCGGAAGCGTTCAAGAGAACGGGGATGATGGAGTCGTACTCGCCGAGATCCAAATCACCGATGACCAAGTGCCGAATGGACGGCACCTCTGCGTTCAACACACGTACGGAGCGGATGACGTCTCCTCCTTCTTGATCCAGCAAGGGGGAAGGAGAGGTTGATGAAGATCCAGCAGCACGACGACGTGGTGGTGGATGCAGCAGTGATCGCAGCAGGGCTTCGCCGAGCTTCTGCGAGAGGGAGAGGTGTAGCAGGGGAGAGGGAGGCGCCAAGGCTTGAGGTGTGGCTGCCCTCCCTCCCCCTTTATATAGGCCCCTTAGGGGGGTGCGCCGGCCCTAGGAGATGGGATCTTCTAGGGGGGCGGCGGCCAAGGGGGTGGAGTACCCCCCAAGGCAAGTGGAGGCGCCCCCTCCCCTAGGGTTCCCAACCCTAGGCGCATGGGGGGCCCAAGGGGGGGGGCGCACCAGACCACTATGGGCTGGTTCCCCTCCCCACTTCAGCCCATGGGGCCCTTCGGGATGGGTAGCCCCACCCGGTGGACCCCCGGGACCCATCCGGTGGTCCCGGTACAATACCGGTGACCCCGAAACTTTCCCGATGGTCGAAACTACACTTCCTATATATAATTCTTCACCTCCGGACAATTACGGAACTCCTTGTGACATCCAGGATCTCATCCGGGACTCCGAACAACTTTCGGATTACTGCATACTCATATCTATACAACCCTAGCGTCACCGAACCTTAAGTGTGTAGACCCTACGGGTTCAGGAGACAAGCAGACATGACCGAGACGATTCTCTGGTCAATAACCAACAACGGGATCTGGATACCCATGTTGGCTCCCACATGCTCCTCGATGATCTCATCGGATGAACCACAATGTCGAGGACCTAATCAATCCCGTACTCAATTCCCTTTGTCAATTGGTACATTACATGCCCGAGACTCGATCGTCGGTATCCCAATACCTTGATTAGTCTCGTTACCGGCAAGTCACTTTACTCATACCGTAACGCATGATCCCGTGATCAACCACTTGATCACATTGAGCTCATTATGATGATGCATTACCGAGTGGGCCCAAAGATACCTCTCTGTCATATGGAGTGACAAATCCCAGTCTCGATTTGTGCCAACCCAACAGACACTTTCGGAGATACCTGTAATGTACCTTTATAGTCACCCAGTTACGTTGTGACATTTGGCACACCCAGGGCACTCCTACGGTATCCGGGAGTTGCACAATCTCATGGTCTAAGGAAATGATACTTGACATCTAGAAAAGCTACAGCAAACGAACTACACGATCTTTGTGCTATGCTTAGGTTTGGGTCTTGTCCATCACATCATTCTCCTAATGATCTGATCCCGTTATCAATGACATCCCCATGTCCATAGCCAGGAAACCATGACTATCTGTTGATCAACGAGCTAGTCAACTAGAGGCTCACTAGGGACACATCGTGGTCTATGTATTCACACATGTATTATGATTTCCGGATAATACAATTATAGCATGAATAATAGACAATTATCATGAACAAGGAAATATAATAATCATTTTATTATTGCCTCTAGGGCATATTTCCAACATATAATAGTTGATTTATCAGCCATTTGCAAAGATATTTCAATAGGTGTCAACTTATTCATATCAAGTCTACGATATAAAGTGAGAGGCATAACACTAACACCGGCTCCAAGATCACATAAAGCAGTTTTAACATAGTTTCTTTTAATAGAGCATGGTATAGTGGGTACACCGGGATCTCCAAGTTTCTTTGGTATTCCACCCTTAAAAGTGTAGTTAGCAAGCATGGTGGAAATTTCAGCTTCCGGTATCTTTCTTTTATTAGTAATGATATCTTTCATGTACTTAGCATAAGGATTGGTTTTGAGCA
The DNA here is from genome assembly GCF_002162155.2 of Triticum dicoccoides. Lineage (NCBI taxonomy): Eukaryota > Viridiplantae > Streptophyta > Magnoliopsida > Poales > Poaceae > Triticum > Triticum dicoccoides. Next base: position 752,158,433 of record NC_041384.1, read on the forward strand.
TATCAGTTAATCGCATACACAAAAAGATAGGTCTAATCATTTCAGCAAAGCACTCAAAATCCTCATCATCCTTTTTCTTGGGTGGTTTGGGAGCAAAAGGCATGGGTTTCTGAACCCAAGGCTCTCTTTCTTTACCATGTTTCCTAGGAACAAAGTCTTTCTTATCATAACGTTGATTCTTTGATTGTGGGTTATCAAGATCAACAGCAGGTTCAATTTCTACATCATTATCATTACTAGGTTGAGCATCATTATGAACATTATCATTAACATTATCACTAGTTCCAGTTTCATTACCAGATTGGGCTTCAGCATCAGAAATAGAAATATCATTTGGATTCTCAGGTGTTTCAACAATAGGATCACTAGAAGCATGCAAAGTCCTATCATTTTTCTTTTTCTTCTTTTTAGAAGGACTAGGTGCATCTATATTATTTCTCTGATAATCTTGCTCAATTCTCTTAGGGTGGTCTTCAGGATACAAAGCTTCCTGAGTCATTCTACCAGTTCTAGTAGCCACTCTAATAGCATAATCATTATTCTTATTATTCAATTTGTTGAGCAAATCATTTTGAGATTTAAGTACTTGTTCTACTTGAGTGGTAAACATAGAAGCATGTTTACTAATAAGTTTAAGTTCACCTTTGACATTAGCCATATAATCACCCAAGTGTTCAAGCATATTTGAATTGTATTTCAATTGTCTACCAAAATAAGCATTAAAATCTTCTTGCTTAGCCATAAATTTATCGAACTCATCTAAGCATGGGCTAGCAAATTTAGTAAATGGGATTTCAGCTTTATCATATCTATAGAGAGAATTTACCTTTACTACCTGTGTCGGCTTATCAAGACCACAAGTTTCTTCAATAGGTAATGGATTAAGATCATATGTTTCTTAAACAGGCGGTAAATTAAGACCATGTATTTCTTCAATAGGAGGTAAATTCTTAACATCTTCAGCTTTAATACCTTTTTCTTTCATAGATTTCTTTGCCTCTTGCATATCTATAGGACTGAGAAATAGAATACCCCTCTTCTTCGAAGTTGCTTTAGGAATAGGCTCAGGAATTGGCTCTGGAGGTGTCCAATTATTTTCATTTGTCAACATATTATTCAATAGAATTTCAGCTTCATTCGGTGTTCTTTCCCTGAAAACAGAACCAGCACAACTATCCAGGTAATTTCTGGAAGCATCGGTTAGTCCATTATAAAAGATATCAAGTATTTCATTTTTCTTAAGAGGATGATCAGGCAAAGCATTAAGTAATTGGAGAAGCCTCCCCCAAGCTTGTGGGAGACTCTCTTCTTCAATTTGCACAAAATTATATATATCCCTTAAAGCAACTTGTTTCTTATGAGGAGGGAAATATTTAGCAGAGAAGTAATAAATCATATCCTGGGGACTACGCACACAACCAGGATCAAGAGAATTAAACCATATCTTAGCATCACCCTTTAATGAGAACGGAAATATTTTAAGGATGTAAAAGTAACGAGTTCTCTCATCTTTAGTGAACAGGGTGGCTATATCATTCAATTTAGTAAGATGTGCCACAACAGTTTCAGATTCATAACCATGAAAAGGATCAGATTCAACCAAAGTAATTATATCAGGATCAACAGAGAATTCATAATCCTTGTCGGTAACACAGATAGACGAAGTAGCAAAAGCAGGGTCAGGTTTCATTCTAGCATTTAGAGATTGCTTACTCCATTTAGCTAATAACCTTTTGAGTTCATTTCTATTTTTGCAAGCTAAAATAGTGAAAGAAGCTTCTTTATCAAAAACATAACCCTTAGGAATAACAAGTGATTCTTCATCATCACTTTCATCAGTATCATCAGATTCAATATTTTCAATTTCTCTAGCCCTAGCAATTTGTTCATCAAGAAAATCACTAAGTGGCACAGTAGTATCAGGCATAGAGGTAGTTTCATCATAAGTATCATGCATAGCAGAAGTGGCATCATCAATAACATGCGACATATCAGAACGAATAGTAGAGGCAGGTGTAGGTGTCGCAAGCTTACTCATAACAGAAGGTGAATCAAGTGCAGAGCTAGATGGCAGTTCCTTACATCCCCTCGTAGTTGAGGGATAGATCTTGGTTTTTGGATCTCTCAAGTTCTTCATAATGATAAGAAGATATATATCCCAAGTGACTCAAAGAATAGAGCTATGCTCCCCAGCAACGGCGCCAAAAAATAGTCTTGATAACCCACAAGTATAGGGGATCGCAACAGTTTTCGAGGGTAAAGTATTCAACCCAAATTTATTGATTCGACACAAGGGTAGCCAAAGAATACTCTCAAGTATTAGCAGCTGAGTTGTCAATTCAACCACACCTGAAAACTTAATATCTGCAGCAAAGTGTTTAGTAGCAAAGTAATATGATAGTAGTGATAACGGTAGCAAAAGGTAACAGTAGTAAAAGTAATGTTTTTGGTATTTTGTAGTGATGAAAGCAATAGCAACGAAAAAGTAAATAAGCGAAGAACAATATATGGAAAGCTCGTAGGCAATGGATCAGTGATGGAGAATTATGCCGGATGCGGTTCATCATGTAACAGTCATAACCTAGGGTGACACAGAACTAGCTCCAGTTCATTGATATAATGTAGGCATGTATTCCGAATATAGTCATACGTGCTTATGGAAAAGAACTTGCATGACATCTTTTGTCCTACCCTCCCGTGGCAGCAGGGTCCTTACGGAAACTAAGGGATATTAAGGCCTCCTTTTAATAGAGTACCGGAACAAAGCATTAACACATGGTGAATACATTAACTCCTCAAACTACGGTCATCACCGGTAAGTATCCCAATTATTGTCACTTCGGGGTTAACGGATCATAACACATAATAGGTGACTATAGACTTGCAAGATAGGATCAAGAACACTCATATATTGATGAAAACATAATAGGTTCAGATCTGAAATCATGGCACTCGGGCCCTAGTGACAAGCATTAAGCATAGCAAAGTCATAGCAACATCAATCTCAGAACATAGTGGACACTAGGGATCAAACCCTAACAAAACTAACTCAATTACATGATAGATCCCATCCAACCCATCACCGTCTAGCAAGCCTACGATGGAATTACTCACGCATGGCGGTGAGCATCATGAAATTGGTGATGGAGGATGGTTGATGATGACGATGGCGACGGATTCCCCTCTCTGGAGCCCCGAACGGACTCCAGATCAGCCCTCCCAAGAGGTTTTAGGGCTTGGCGGTGGCGGCTCCGTATCGTAAAACACGATGAATTCTTCTCTCTGAATTTTTTCTCCCCGAAACACAATATATGGAGTTGGAGTTGGAGTCGGAGAGGCAACAGGGGGCCCACGAGGTAGGGGTCGCGCCCCCCACCCTCGTGGAGAGGTGGTGGGCCCCTGGCCTTCATCTTTTGCAGGTATTTTTCATGTTTTCTGAAAAGTGGCTCCATGAAGTTTCAGGTCATTCCGAGAACGTTTGTTTCTGCACATAAATAACACCATGGTAATTCTGCTGAAAACAGTGTCAGTCCGGGTTAGTTCCATTCAAATCATGCAAGTTAGAGTCCAAAACAAGGGCAAAAGTGTTTGGAAAAGTAGATACGTTTGAGACGTATCAATCATCCATCTCAAATATGGTGAGCTATTGTTCAGGGAAAGGAGGTCCTCAAGCAAGGCCTAGTTAGAAGAATAGGAGACGGGAGAACCACGGGCATTTGGAATGATAATTGGATCCCAAGGGATTTTATGTTGCGTATTGTACATCCTTGGTCCACTAATCCACCTGAGTTGGTAGTAGACCTCATTGAAAGCGTGGAGAGGTGCTGGAACAGAGGAAAAGTTCTCGAACACTTACAACCTATTGACGCCCGGGAGATACTTGGCATACCATTATCGACCATCACTACAGATGATTGCTGGGCATGGCAGTATGAACGCCATGGCCATTTCTCTATAAGGTCATGCTACCGAATGCTTAAAGAAACCAAGAGGAGAAGAGAGGATTGGCTTGAGGGGACCGGAGGGAATTCGGATAGCAATGCAAAAAAGCAACAATGGTGCGGCTTATGGGGGACTATGGTTCCAGCAAAGTTGAAAAACTTCTGATGGAGGTTGGCTAATAACTCAATACCAACTGAGGGAGTCAGATTTCAGAGACATATGTCTGAATCTTGTTTGTGCAAAATATGCAATGGAGCTGAGGACAACTAGAAGCACGCCCTTATTGATTGTCCAATGGCAAAGCGTGTCTGGGCTATGGTGGATGAGGAGCTAGTCGGATATATGATAAAAATTCAAACCGGAGATGCAAGGCTGTGGCTTGGTGAGCTTCAATGGACAACTAATGAAGATCAGTTTGTGAAAACAATTATGACACTATGGTCCATCTGGTGGGCTAGAAGGAAGGCCATTCATGAAGAACAATTCTATTCGCCTCATTCAACTTTGTGCTTTATCAACAGGTACATTGCAGACCTGGATCTATTACCAAAGAAGCAACAGGTGAAGCATGGGGTTTGGAGAAGCACTAGCTCAGTGCTGAAGTGGCGTCCTCTTGCTGTAGGTTGGGCGAAGATGAATGTTGATGCTGCGTTATCTCGCAATGGAGAAAGGGGATCCCTGGCAGTTGTGAGTCAGGATCATACATGCTTCTTCCTTGGAGCATCGTCACTCGTGTGTGAAAGTGTTATTGATCCAGAGATCCTAGAGTCAATGCCATGTTGCGAGGGGCTATCTCTGGCTCTCGACTTAAACCTGCAACAAGTTCAGATTAGCACCAATTATTCAGCAACAGTCAAGCATATCGGAGAGGCATACTTGGGGCCAGTGGCGGAGCCAGGAATTATGGATCAGGGGGGGTAAATGACTCAAACTCTTCCTAACAGGGGCCAAAGAATACTATTGCATGTATTTTTTGTATAAATTGCACATTGTTCATCTACTAATTACCAGCAAATCAGTGATCTTAGGGGGGGTCAGGGCCCCTGCTGGTGCCCCTGTCTTCGCCACTGCTTGGGGCCCAGCAAAGTTGTTATGGACGAGATCAAGATAAAGAAGAATATGTTCCAAACCATGGAGATCATACATGAAAAACGCGAGTGTAATTTTGAAGCGCATGTGCTTGCAAAAGCGGCTACCTCTTTGCCCTGTGGACGCCATCTTTGGCTCACAGGAACCCCCGAAATTATTTGTATACCTATGACTGTTAATCTTCAATAAAGCAGCTTTTATCCCTAAAAAATAGGAGTTCCTATTTAATTCTCAAATTGTCTAAAAAAATTGATTCTGAAAGAGAGAAAAAAAGTAGTCCTATTTCGAAGCGGATAGTTTGGCTGGACAGTGTTTAGCTTTAGGTCAAGGCCAGCATACGTGGTTAGGATTTTCTCATGATCCTGATGTAGTTATGATGAACATTGTTATAGACCAATAAAGTCCTTAGCAGTTTTGATCTCCGGTACAAAAAACGCACACGAATCATGACGCAACATGTAATCGGATAGTCATTGACGTGAATGGGACACAACTAAATCTCAGCTAGCCGAGTTTTAGCAAGACCGAGTGATAAAACATACCATGATTTCGTCTCAAAATTTATAAACCATGCAGCCTTGCACCATAGAAGTAGCCCATCGATCCACCGGGTACGGGTTGCATGGTTGTTTCCATCGTAACCCCATACGTGCATCTCTACTATTAAAGGAGGATCGAACGTCGTGATGGTTCGACCTCATGATGGTTCGCCCTCCCACACCCCTCCTACGATCCCCACTTCCCCCGCATGATAAAAAGAAAAAGAAACCCACGTAAAAAAAAGCAGCCACGATTAGGCACACACATCCCACGCCGCACGCCCCCATCTCTCACGAGGAGAATGCCCTCCCTCCTCCCGATCGCATCTGTCTACCGAGAAAAATCCCTCGGCCGTCCAGCCAAACTGCCACGCCCGCGAAGGAACCCATGTCGAGGAGTCCCTAGATCCAATCCTCGCCCTCTCGCCATCGTCGGTGGCCCCGCCCCTCTTCCCTCCGCCGTCCAGCCCGAACCATTGCACCGGTACAGGAGCCCAGCCCAGGCCGCCCACGTGAAGGCAATGGCGTAAGCCACGTCATCGAGGCCAAGGCGTCCCTCGAGCCATTCCTCGCCCTCGCCCTCGCCGGCTTCAGCGGCCCTGCCCGTCTCCAAGGGGTCGGTTACTCGATCTCGGTCATCCGACTCATCTCCAGCGAGTATGTCATTGGTGCGGACTGTTGGGGAACGTAGTAATTTCAAAAAAATTCCTACACACACACAAGATCATGGTGATCCATAGCAATGAGAGGGGAGAGTGTTGTCTACGTACCCTTGTAGACCGGCAACGGAAGCGTTGACACAACATAGAGGAAGTAGTCGTACGTCTTCCCGATCCGACCGATCCAAGTACCGAACGTACGGCACCTCCGAGTTCTGCACATGTTCAACTTGGTGACGTCCCTCGAGCTCCGATCCAGCAAAGTGTTGAGGGAGAGTTCCGACAGCACGACGGCGTGATGATGGTGATGATGTTCTACCGACGTAGGGCTTTGCCTAAGCACCGCTACGATATGACCGAGGTGGAATATGGTGGAAGGGGGCACCGCACACGGCTAAGGAATGATCACAAAGATCAACTTGTGTGTCACGGGGTGCCCCCTTGCCCCCGTATATAAAGGAGGGAGAGGGGAGGTGCGGCCGGCCCAAGGGGTGCGCCCGGAGGAGTCCTACTCCCACCGGGAGTAGGACTCCCCCCTCTTGCCTTGTTGGAAAAGGAAGGGGGAGGGAGAAACAGGAAAGGGGGGCGCTGCCCCCCCCCCTTCCTTGTCCTATTCGGATTAGGGGGGAGGGGGCGCGCGGCCTGCCCTGGCCGGCCCTCCTCTTCTCCCTTAGGGCCCATGTAGGCCCAATAACCCCCGGGGGGGTTCCGGTAACCCTCCGGTACTCCGGTAAAATCCCGATTTCACTCGGAACGTTTCCGATATCCAAATATAGGCTTCCAATATATCAATCTTTATGTCTCGACCATTTCGAGACTCCTCGTCATGTCCGTGATCACATCTGGGACACCGAACAACCTTCGGTACATCAAAACACAAAAACCCTAATTACGATCGTCACCGAACTTTAAGCGTGCGGACCCTACGGGTTCGAGAACTATGTAGACATGACCGAGACACGTCTCCGGTCAATAACCAATAGCGGAACCTGGATGCTCATATTGGCTCCTACATATTCTATGAAGATCTTTATTGGTCAGACCGCATAACAATATATGTTGTTCCCTTTGTCATCGGTATGTTACTTGCCCGAGATTCGGTCGTCGGTATCTCAATACCTAGTTCAATCTCGTTACCGGCAAGTCTCTTTACTCGTTCCGTAATAAATCATCCCGCAACTAACTTATTAGTTGCAATGCTTGCAAGGCTTGAGTGATGTGCATTACCGAGAGGGCCCAGAGATACCTCTCCGACAATCGGAGTGACAAATCCTAATCTCGAAATACGCCAACCCAACAAATACCTTCGGAGACACCTGTAGTGCACCTTTATAATCACCCAGTCACGTTGTGACGTTTGGTAGCACACAAAGTGTTCCTCTGGTAAATGGGAGTTGCATAATCTCATAGTCATAGGAACATATATAAGTTATGAAGAAAGCAATAGCAACAAACTAAATGATCAAGTGCTAAGCTAATGGAATGGGTCAAGTCAATCACATCATTCTCCTAATGATGTGATCCCGTTAACCAAATAACAACTCATGTCTATGGTTAGGAAACATAACCATCTTTCATCAACAAGCTAGTCAAGTAGAGGCATACTAGTGACACTCTGTTTGTCTATGTATTCACACATGTATTATGTTTCCGGATAATACAGTTCTAGCATGAATAATAAACATTTATCATGATACAAGGAAATAAATAATAACTTTATTATTGCCTCTAGGGCATATTTCCTTCAGTCTCCCACTTGCACTAGAGTCAATAATCTAGATTAAATAGTAATGATTCTAACACCCATGGAGCCTTGATGTTGATCATGTTTTGCTCGTGGAAGAGGCTTAGTCAGCGGGTCTGCAACATTCAGATCCGTTTGTATCTTGCAAATTTCTATGTCTCCCACTTGGACTAAATCCCAAATGGAATTGAAGCGTCTCTTGATGTGCTTGGTTCTCTTGTGAAATCTGGATTCCTTTGCCAAGGCAATTGCACCAGTATTGTCACAAAAGATTTTCATTGGACCCGATGCACTAGGTATGACACCTAGATCGGATATGAACTCCTTCATCCAGACTCCTTCAGTTGCTGCTTCCGAAGCAGCTATGTACCCCGCTTCACATGGAGATCCCGCCACGACGCTTTGTTTAGAACTGCACCAACTGACAGCTCCACCGTTTAATGTAAACACGTATCCGGTTTGCGATTTAGAATCGTCCGGATCAGTGTCAAAGCTTGCATCAACGTAACCATTTACGATGAGCTCTTTGTCACTTCCATATACGAGAAACATATCTTTGTTCTTTTCAGGTACTTCAGGATGTTCTTGACCGATGTCCAGTGATCCACTCCTGGATTACTTTGGTACCTCCCTGCTAGACTTATAGCAAGGCACACATCAGGTCTGGTACACATCATTGCATACATGATAGAGCCTATGGCTGAAGCATAGGGAACATCTTTCATTTTCTCTCTATCTTCTGTAGTGGTCGGGCATTGAGTCTTACTCAACTTCACACCTTGTAACACAGGCAAGAACCCTTTCTTTGCTTGATCCATTTTGAACTTCTTCAAAACTTTGTCAAGGTATGTGCTTTGTGAAAGTCCAATTAAGCGTCTTGATCTATCTCTATAGATCTTAATGCCCAATATGTAAGCAGCTTCACCGAGGTCTTTCATTGAAAAACTCTTATTCAAGTATCCCTTTATGCTATCCAGAAATTCTATATTATTTCCAATCAATAATATGTCATCCACATATAATATCAGAAATGATACAGAGCTCCCACTCACTTTCTTGTAAATACAGGCTTCTCCAAAAGTATGTATAAAACCAAATGCTTTGATCACACTATCAAAGCGTTTATTCCAACTCCGAGAGGCTTGCACCAGTCCATAAATGGATCGCTGGAGCTTGCACACTTTGTTAGCTTCCTTTGGATCGACAAAACCTTCTGGTTGCATCATATATAACTCTTCTTCCAGAAATCCATTCAGGAATGCAGTTTTGGCATCCCTTTGCCAAATTTCATAATCATAAAATGCGGCAATTGCTAACATGATTCGGACAGGCTTAAGCATCGCTACGGGTGAGAAGGTCTCATTGTAGTCAATCCCTTGAACTTGTCGAAAACCTTTCGCAACAAGTAAAGCTTTGTAGACAGTAACATTACCGTCAGCGTCAGTCTTCTTCTTGAAGATCCATTTATTCTCAATTGCTTGCCGATCAACGGGCAAGTCAACCAAAGTCCATACTTTGTTCTCATACATGGATCCCATCTCAGATTTCATGGCTTCTAGCCATTTTGCGGAATCTGGGCTCACCATCGCTTCTTCATAGTTCGTAGGTTCATCATGATCTAGTAGCATGACTTCCAGTACAGGATTACTGTACCACTCTGGTGCGGATCTTACTCTGGTTGATCTACAAGGTTCGGTAGTAACTTGATCTGAAGTTTCATGATCATTATCATTAGCTTCCTCACTAATTGGTGTAGGTGTGAAAGAAATCGGTTTCTGTGATGTACTACTTTCCAATAAGGGAGCAGGTACAGTTACCTCATCAAGTTCTACTTTTCTCCCACTCACTTCTTTCGAGAGAAACTCCTTCTCCAGAAAAACTCCGAATTTAGCAACCAAAGTCTTGCCTTCGGATCTGTGATAGAAGGTGTACCCAACAGTCTCCTTTGGGTATCCTATGAAGACACATTTCTCCGATTTGGGTTCGAGCTTATCAGGTTGAAGCTTTTTCACATAAGCATCGCAGCCCCAAACTTTCAGAAATGACAACTTTGGTTTCTTGCCAAACCACAGTTCATAAGGCGTCGTCTCAACGGATTTCGATGGTGTCCTATTTAACGTGAATGCAGCCGTCTCTAAAGCATAACCCCAAAACGATAGCGGTAAATCAGTAAGAGACATCATAGATCGCACCATATCTAATAAAGTACGATTACGACGTTCGGACACACCATTACGCTGTGGTGTTCCGGGTGGCGTGAGTTGCGAAACTATTCCGCATTGTTTCAAATGTAGACCAAACTCGTAACTCAAATATTCTCCTCCACGATCAGATCGTAGAAACTTTATTTTCTTGTTACGATGATTTTCAACTTCACTCTGAAATTCTTTGAACTTTTCAAATGTTTCAGACTTATGTTTCATTAAGTAGATATACCCATATCTGTTTAAATCATCTGTGAAGGTGAGAAAATAACGATATCCACCACGAGCCTCAACATTCATTGGACCACATACATCTGTATGTATGATTTCCAACAAATCCATTGCTCTCTCCATTACTGGAGAACGGCGTTTTAGTCATCTTACCCATGAGGCACAGTTCGCAAGTACCAAGTGATTCATAATCAAGTGGTTCCAAAAGTCCATCAGTATGGAGTTTCTTCATGCGCTTTACACCGATATGACCTAAACGGCAGTGACACAAATAAGTTGCACTATCATTATCAACTCTGCATCTTTTGATTTCAACATTATGAATATGTGTATCACTACTATCAAGATTCATCAAAAATAGACCACTCTTCAAGGGTGCATGACCATAAAAGATATTACTCATATAAATAGAACAACCATTATTCTCTAATTTAAATGAATAACCGTCTCGCATCAAACAAGATCCGGATATAATGTTCATGCTCAACACTGGCACCAAATAACAATTATTTAGGTCTAATACTAATCCCGAAGGTAGATGTAGAGGTAGCGTGCCGACCGCGATCACATCGACTTTGGAACCATTTCCCACGCGCATCGTCACCTCGTCCTTAGCCAATCTTCGCTTAATCCGTAGCCCCTGTTTCGAGTTGAAAATGTTAGCAACAGAAACAGTATCAAATACCCAGGTGCTACTGCGAGCATTAGTAAGGTACACATCAATAACATGTATATCATATATACCTTTGTTCACTTTGCCATCCTTCTTATCCGCCAAATACTTGGGGCAGTTCCGCTTCCAGTGACCAGTCTGCTTGCAGTAGAAGCACTCAGTCTCAGGCTTAGGTCCAGACTTGGGTTTCTTCTCCTGAGCAGCAACTTGTTTGCTGTTCTTCTTGAAGTTCCCTTTCTTCTTCCCTTTGCCCTTTTTCTTGAAACTGGTGGTCTTATTGACCATCAACACTTGATGCTCCTTCTTGATTTCTACCTCCGCGGCTTTTAGCATCACGAGGAGCTCAGGAATAGTCTTATTCATCCCTTGCATATTATAGTTCATCACGAAGCTTTTGTAGCTTGGTGGCAGTGATTGAAGAACTCTGTCAATGACACTATCAACAGGAAGATTACCCCCCAGTTGAGTCAAGTGATTATGATACCCAGGCATTTTGAGTATATGTTCACTGACAGAACTATTCTCCTCCATCTTGCAGCTATAGAACTTATTGGAGACTTCATATCTCTCAATCTGGGCATTTGCTTGAAATATTAACTTCAACTCCTGGAACATCTCGTATGCTCCATGACATTCAAAATGTCGTTGAAGACCCGGTTCTAATTATGATCGTCATCGAACTTTAAGCGTGCGGACCCTACGGGTTCGAGAACTATGTAGACATGATCGAGACACGTCTCCGGTCACTAACCAATAGCGGAACCTGGATGCTCATATTGGCTCCTACATATTCTACGAAGATCTTTATTGGTCAGACCGCATAACAATATACGTTGTTCCCTTTGTCATTGGTATGTTACTTGCCTGAGATTCGATCGTCGGTATCTCAATACCTAGTTCAATCTCATTGCCGGCAAGTCTCTTTACTCGTTCCGTAATACATCATCCCGCAAATAACTTATTAGTTGCAATGCTTGCAAGGCTTGAGTGATGTGCATTACCAAGAGGGCCCAGAGATACCTCTCCGACAATCGGAGTGACAAATCCTAATCTCGAAATACGCCAACCCAACAAATACCTTCGGAGACACCTGTAGTGCACCTTTATAATCACCCAGTCACGTTGTGACGTTTGGTAGCACACAAAGTGTTCCTCTGGTAAATGGGAGTTGCATAATCTCATAGTCATAGGAACATATATAAGTTATGAAGAAAGCAATAGCAACAAACTAAATGATCAAGTGCTAAGCTAATGGAATGGGTCAAGTCAATCACATCATTCTCCTAATGATGTGATCCCGTTAACCAAATAACAACTCATGTCTATGGTTAGGAAACATAACCATCTTTCATCAACGAGCTAGTCAAGTAGAGGCATACTAGTGACACTCTGTTTGTCTATGTATTCACACATGTATTATGTTTCCGGATAATACAGTTCTAGCATGAATAATAAACATTTATCATGATACAAGGAAATAAATAATAACTTTATTATTGCCTCTAGGGCATATTTCCTTCAGTCTCCCACTTGCACTAGAGTCAATAATCTAGATTACATAGTAGTGATTCTAACACCCATGGAGCCTTGGTGCTGATCATGTTTTGCTCATGGAAGAGGCTTAGTCAGCGGGTCTACAACATTCAGATCCGTATGTATCTTGCAAATTTCTATGTCTCCCACTTGGACTAAATCCCGAATGGAATTGAAGCGTCTCTTGATGTGCTTGGTTCTCTTGTGAAATTTGGATTCCTTTGCCAAGGCAATTGCACCAGTATTGTCACAAAAGATTTTCATTGGACCCGATGCACTAGGTATGACACCTAGATCGGATATGAACTCCTTCATCCAGACTCCTTCATTTGCTGCTTCTGAAGAAGCTATGTACTCCACTTCACATGTAGATCCCGCCACGGCGCTTTGTTTAGAACTGCACCAACTGACAGCTCCACCATTTAATGTAAACACGTATCCGGTTTGCGATTTAGAATCGTCCGGATCAGTGTCAAAGCTTGCATCACCGTAACCATTTACGATGAGCTCTTTGTCACTTCCATATACGAGAAACATATCCTTAGTTCTTTTCAGGTACTTCAGGATGTTCTTGACCGATGTCCAGTGATCCACTCCTGGATTACTTTGGTACCTCCCTGCTAGACTTATAGCAAGGCACACATCAGGTCTGGTACACATCATTGCATACATGATAGAGCCTATGGCTGAAGCATAGGGAACATCTTTCATTTTCTCTCTATCTTCTGCAGTGGTCGGACATTGAGTCTTACTCAACTTCACACCTTGTAACACAGGCAAGAACCCTTTCTTTGCTTGATCCATTTTGAACTTCTTCAAAACTTTGTCAAGGTATGTGCTTTGTGAAAGTCCAATTAAGCATCTTGATCTATCTCTATAGATCTTAATGCCCAATATGTAAGCAGCTTCACCGAGGTCTTTCATTGAAAAACTCTTATTCAAGTATCCCTTTATGCTATCCAGAAATTCTATATTATTTCCAATCAACAATATGTCATCCACATATAATATCAGAAATGATACAGAGCTCCCACTCACTTTCTTGTAAATACAGGCTTCTCCAAAAGTCTGTATAAAACCAAATGCTTTGATCACACTATCAAAGCGTTTATTCCAACTCTGAGAGGCTTGCACCAGTCCATAAATGGATCGCTGGAGCTTGCACACTTTGTTAGCTTCCTTTGGATCGACAAAACCTTCTGGTTGCATCATATACAACTCTTCTTCCAGAAATCCATTCAGGAATGCAGTTTTGACATCCATTTGCCAAATTTCATAATCATAAAATGCGGCAATTGCTAACATGATTCAGACAGACTTAAGCATCGCTACGGGTGAGAAGGTCTCATCGTAGTCAATCCCTTGAACTTGTCGAAAACCTTTCGCAACAAGTAGAGCTTTGTAGACAGTAACATTACCGTCAGTGTCAGTCTTCTTCTTGAAGATCCATTTATTCTCAATTGCTTGCCGATCAACGGGCAAGTCAACCAAAGTCCACACTTTGTTCTCATACATGGATCCCATCTCAGATTTCATGGCTTCTAGCCATTTTGCGGAATCTGGGCTCACCATCGCTTCTTCATAGTTCATAGGTTCATCATGATCTAGTAGCATGACTTCCAGTACAGGATTACCGTACCACTCTGGTGCGGATCTTACTCTGGTTGATCTACGAGGTTCGGTAGTAACTTGATCTGAAGTTTCATGATCATTATCATTAGTGTTGGGGATATTACCACTAGGCGTGAACCGGCCTGCCTGGGCCGGGATAACTTCATTAGTGGTATGAACAGGTGAAGGCCCAAGGCCTGTAGCCGGTTTAGAACCTGTAGCCGTAAACCGGCCTGATGTGCAACTTGTATTGTAAGTTAGGAACAGAGAGATACCAACCGGGATACGAGTATGAACCGGTTGGGACTCTATGGACCGACGGGCGTCACCCGTGTATATAAGGGGACGACCCAGCGGCGGTTCAGAGGGAGAACGACAACTCGAGTCTAGGCGAAGCTTGTTTGCTCCCTAGCCATCGAGACCACATCAATTCCATCGCAACTAGACGTAGGCTTTACCTTCATCGAAGGGGCCGAACTAGTATAAAACCCTCATGTCTTTGTGTCCGCTTTAACCCCTTCAAGTAAACTCGTAGCGATGGCTCCACGACTAAGTCCTTTCGCTAGGACATCTGCCGTGACAAATCCACGACAGTTGGCGCCCACCGTGGGGCTATCGCACGATGGTTTGACGATCTTGGAGGGCAAGCTCAAAGGACTCGAAGGCTATGCTGTGGGCCAGATGACCAAGAGTCGTCGTGGCAAGATCTACATCGATGACGCAGGATGGGGTCCCGAGGCCGATTCGATTGAATACGGGTACCGGGTCCCCTTTGGTGGCATACACGTTTTCATCGGCAAGATCGGTGAGCCGGGGCCTGAGCCGGACATCTGCATCGACCTCGTCGAGACGGCTCAGCGTGCGAGATCTACCCAGGCTAAACCGGCCGTGAAGCGTGCCTTCGTTGGAGTCATCCACGGAGGAGGGCGTGAGGACGAGTCAGAACACGGTAGCGAGACCGTCGTCTATTCCGGCGACGAGTCCTCGACCGGAGAGACCAAATCACTATACCAGTTACAAGACGACCAGGTTAGGGGCTGTTCCGATGGTGACAGTATTCCGGACCCCCCAGGCCAGGTCAACCGGGTTGGAATATTCATGGCCGGCACACAGGCGGTGAATCACTCTTCGACCGCCGCAGCGATGCTCTCCGGATCAGCAGTGGCAGCAGCAGCCGGGGAAGGAGGCCTTGTGCGCCCGCCGGTTCAAGTTCTATCTGATCTGTTTGATGCACTAGCCGCGCTTATGGCAGAGGACAATCCGGCGGATCAGGAGGCCCATAATGCAGAAATTGCAAAGGTGAGAGAGCAGATCGTACAAGCTAAAGCGGATCTGGCCGCAAAAAAAGACAGGATGGCTGCAGAGCGGGCCGCATTGGACGCCCAGGCTTATAAGCTCATGCTTGACCAGAACGCATCACAGGAGGTCTTAAAGCAGAAGCACAGATCACGCCTGCCGTTAGGGTTTGATCCCCGGAATCTCTTTCACACTCCAGGAGCTGGACCGAGTAATCCGCCGCAGCACCTGGAGACAAACCGGATTGAGGCACCAGGACCAGGGGGGCGGTCCAACCTCGCCTGATGGAACCTCCTCAGCAGAACATTGTGATTCTTCCGCCGGTCCAGATGCCCCCAGGTCATTATTCTAATCCTATGGACAACCTTGTTGCAGTTGCCGCGCGATTAGAGGCTATCCCAGTTGAAGGGGACTCTCCGCAAGCGATAGAGACGCGCCGGGTTAAGGAGCTTCTCCGGACCGCGCTGATTCAGCAGGAAGCATATTCATACAGCCGTGATCGGATTCACTCTACGCCCCGCCCAAGCCGGAGCTATAGCAGGCGCTTGGATGAACCGGCCATATCGAGCAATGCGCGAGGCCGTGAAGCGGCCCGTGGCAATAACCTGGCAGGTGGTGTTCGCGATGCTCGGGATGTGGTGGACCGGGCCCGGGCACGGAGGGAGGCCGAGTTAGCAGCACAGGATGATGCTGGCCAACTTACACCGGTTCGCCCTACCACCTTCGCCGGACCAGGAGTCGCATCCGCTTTGGGAGTGCCTTGTTTAATCCCCGCTTTACACAATGTGCGCCTGCCCAAAGATTTCAAGGGTCCACGCAAGGTGCCGAATTACACCGCTGATTTATCCCCTGAAGCGTGGATAGAGAGTTATGAGATGGCCATGGAGATGTTAGACGTGGATGAGACCGCGTGTGCAAAATACTTCACCATGATGCTTGAAGGCACGGCTCGTACCTGGTTGAAGAGCCTACCGCCCGATTCTGTCGGCTCATGGGCCCAGTTGCGGGCCCGGTTTATCCAGAATTTCAAGGATACGTGTAAGCAGCCCAAGTCTATAGTAGACCTGGCGGCTTGTGTCCAGGGGGAAGGAGAATCAACGACCCATTGGGTGCGCCGCGTTTCGGAAATTTTGCACTCGTCCGACAGGATTAATGCTGACTCTGCGATCTTAACCCTGGAAGGCAACTGCCGGTTTGAGCCTTTAAAATTGAAATTGGGACGCATGAAGCGGTTCTGTAATGACATGGGAACCCTCATGGCTGCTCTAGTGAAGTATGCTGATTCGGACAGTACCAAGGATCCCGAGACTGATGATGATGAAGCAGGGAAGGGAAGGAAGAATAGCAACTCCAAACAGTAGCAGTACAAACCAGCGGGTCATGGAAACGGAGGCAAGCGCAAGGTGAATGGCAGCATGGACTTTGTGGCCAACACTAATGCACAGGACAGGGGGCAGCGGCGCAGAGGTAAAGCGGCAAATCGTAATGGGGCTCCCAATCCTAACGCAAGCCGCTTGAGTTATTTGCTGAATCAGCCTTGCCCGAAGCACGGGACGAAGGAGGCGCCGGCTAACAATCTTTGGAAGGATTGTTATATCATGCAGGAGTTTAAAAACTCTAATGCCTTCCGGTATGATCACGGGTCAGGTGGCGGTTCAGGATCCAGTTTTCATGGGCCGGATCACAATGGAGCTTCCGGTTCAGGTCGCAATTAGGGCGGTCACAATCACCAGAATAATCAGAACGGCCAGCAGCAGCAGCAGCAGTCGGGTTATCAGAGCCAGCCAAAACAGTTGAACAATGGGCAATATCATGTTTTCACGACTAGCTTGGATAAACGCGATCGAAAACTCCACAAGCGAGCGGTGAATTCTGTTGAACCGGCCTTACCACGTTACTTGCGCTGGTCGGAGCAGCCTATCATGTGGAGCAGAGAGGATCACCCGCCCCGGGTTGATAATCCGGGCCAGCTAGCATTAGTGGTAGACCCTCAGGTGGGGGTTATAAATTCACCAAGGTACTCATGGATGGAGGAAGCAGTATTAACATACTGTACTATGAGACATTCCGCCGCATGGGTTTAACAGGCAAAGATCTCAGACCGTCTAATACGGTGTTCCATGGTGTGGTGCCTGGCAAATCTGCATATCCTGTTGGTAAGATAGCCCTGGACGTGGCTTTTGGGGACGAGCACGACTCCCGGTCGGAAAAACTAACATTTGAGGTGGTGAAGATCCGGAGCCCATATCATGCCTTGTTTGGCCGGCCGGCTTACGACAAGTTCATGGCGCGGCCTTGTTATATCTACTTGCAGCTCAAGATGCCGGGTTACAAGGGGACAATAACGGTTCATGGGAGCCGTAGGGTCGCTTTGGAATGTGAGGAAGGTGATACGGCTTATGCAGAGTCGGTCTGTGCCACGGAGGAGTTGAAGTACTATAAGGACAATGTTGATCCGGCGGATATGACTCCTTTGAAGAAGCCGACTACAGAGCATGAGTCAGATCTGAAGTTCAAATCGGCAGCTGAGACCAAGCTTGTTGACTTCATGCCCGGCGATTCATCTAAGCAGTTCACTGTCAGTGCCAATTTGGATCCCAAATAGGAAAGCGCGCTCGTCGAGTTCATCCGTGAGAATCAGGACATCTTCGCATGGAAACCATCCGACATGCCAGGTGTACCGAGGGAACTCGCTGAGCACACTCTTAATGTGGATCCTAGGTATAAACCGGTGAAACAATTCCTCCGCCGGTTTAACGAAGAAAGGCGAAAGGCCATTGGAGAGGAAGTGGCCAGGCTTTTGGCAGCTGGCTTTATCATTGAGGTGTTCCATCCAGAGTGGCTTGCTAATCCGGTGCTGGTTCTTAAGAAAAATGGCACTTGGCGTATGTGTGTGGATTACACAGATCTTAACAGGGCCTGTCCAGCGGATCCTTTTGCCCTCCCCCGCATTGACCAGATCATTGATGCCACGGCGGGTTGTGAGCGTTTGAGTTTTTTGGATGCATACTCTGGATATCATCAGATCAAAATGGCGGTTAAGGACCAGGAGAAAACAGCGTTTATTACTCCCTTTGTAGCCTTCTGCTATGTATCTATGCCCTTCGGACTCAAGAGTGCCCAAGCCACCTATCAACGGTGTGTACAAAATTGCCTGCATAAATAGATCGGCCGCAATGTGCACGCCTATGTGGATGATATTGTAGTAAAGTCAAGGCAGAAGGAGACGCTGGTGGATGACTTGAAGGAAACCTTTGACAACTTGCGGGTTTACAAGATGATGCTTAATCCGGCCAAGTGTGTCTTTGGTGTTCCGGCAGGCAAGTTACTGGGTTTCCTGGTGTCTAATAGAGGAATTGAGGCTAATCCGGAGAAGATTACAGCTATCACCTCCCTGGCTAAACCGAAGTGCATCAATGATGTTCAACATTTGGCGGGCCGAATCGCCGCACTAAGCCGGTTTATCAGCCGCCTCGGAGAGAAGGCCATTCCTTTGTACCAAATGCTGAGGAAGACAGACCATTTCATTTGGAGTCCGGCTGCTGATGAAGCATTTGAGGACTTGAAGCGGCAGTTAGCCAATCCGCCTGTTCTTGCAGCTCCGGTTGACAAAGAGCCACTATTATTATACGTAGCAGCCAATGCTCGGGCAGTTAGCGTGGCTATTGTGGTGGAACGCAAGGAGGCAGGCAAGGAATATCCGGTTCAGCGGCCGGTTTATTATATCAGTGAGGTGCTTATTGAATCCAAGCAAAGGTATCCGCATTGGCAGAAGCTGGTCTATGGTGTTTTCATGGCCAGTCGGAAGTTGAAGCAGTATTTTCAAGGGCACCCCATCACAGTGGTCAGTTCAGCTCCTTTGGGTGATATCATACAGAACCGGGAGGCGACTGGCCGGATTGCCAAGTGGGCTATAGAGCTTGGGCCACACGGACTGAAGTATGTGCCTCGGACGGCGGTGAAGTCTCAAGCACTTGTTGATTTCATCAATGACTGGACGAAGCTACAAGCACCAGAGGAGAAGCCGGATCACACATATTGGACTATTCATTTTGATGGATCCAGGCAACTGGAAGGCTCGGGGGCTGGAGTCGTGTTAACTTCCCCACGAGGTGATAAGTTTTGTTATGTTCTCCGCTTAATGTTCCCTTGCACTAATAATGCAGCTGAGTATGAAGCCTTGCTCCATGGTCTTCGGATGGCTAAAGAGATGAACTTAAGCCGGGTTAAGTGCTTCGGTGACTCGGATCTCGTGGTTCAACAGGTGTCTGGCACTTGGGATTCTAAGGACCCGCTCATGGCTGCATATCGTCGGGAAGTGGATAATATTGCGGGTTGCTTCCAGGGTTATCAAGTGGATCATGTGGACCGTCGGAAGAATGAAGCGGCAGACGCTTTAAGCCGTCTGGGCTCTCAGCGCAAACCGGTCCCGCCTAATGTCTTTCTGGACGTGCTGCACAACCCGTCAGTCAAGCTCCCAGGTGAAGCGGATTTGGCTATTCCTGATCCGGAGGCTCAATTGGTGGCAGCATTGCATGCTATTCCGGATTGGACAGTTCCTTATCTTATGTACATGAACCGGGGGGAGTTACCAGAGGATGAGATTCTAGCCAGGCAAATAGTCCGGCGATCCAAGTCTATGACGATTGTCAATGGTGAATTGCATCGTCACAGTGTATCAGGGCCGTTTCAACGTTGTGTTTCTCCTGAGGAAGGCTGTGAAATCTTAAGAGAAACCCTTGAAGGGGATTGTGGACACCACGCCGGTTCAAAGTCTCTGGTGTCAAAGGCGTTTCGTCACGGGTTCTACTGGTTGACAGTGCATGCTGACGCGGAGGACTTGGTTAAACGGTGTGATGGATGTCAGAAATTTTCAAGACGTGCTCATGTGCCGGCTCAAGAATTGAGGATGATCCCAATAACGTGGCCGTTTGCAACTTGGGGGCTGGATATGGTCGGACCTTTTAAAAGATCCAAGGATAAGAAAACCCACCTTTTGGTGGCAGTTGACAAATTTACCAAGTGGGTTGAAGCGGAGCCTGTCAGCAAGTGTGATGCAGCAATAGTGGTGCAGTTCATCAAAAAGGTGATTTTCCGGTTTGGCTTTCCACACAGTATCATTACTGACAATGGTACCAATTTATCTAAGGGCGCTATGAAGGAGTTCTGTGAAGGAGAGCATATCCGGCTTGACGTGTCGTCAGTGGCACACCCCCAGTCCAATGGACAGGCAGAACGAGCTAATCAAGAGATCTTGCGAGGCATCAAACCCCGGCTTATGGTCCCATTGCAAAGAACACCAGGATGTTGGGTTGAAGAGCTACCATCTGTGCTATGGAGTATCAATACTACACCAAACTGGTCCACAGGATACACACCATTTTTCATGGTCTACGGAGCAGAGGCAGTTCTCCCTAGTGATATCCGGCATGATTCGCCTCGGGTGGCAGCTTATGTCGAAGCGGACAATGAGACAGCACGGCAAGACGCTTTGGACCTATTGGACGAGGAGCGTGATATAGCAGCTGCCCGTTCGGCGATTTACCAACAAGATCTTCGTCGCTATCACAGTCGCCGGGTTAGAACCAGAACTTTTCAAGAAGGAGATTTGGTGCTTCGGCTCATCCAAGACCAAACAGATATACACAAGTTATCCCCACCCTGGGAGGGACCTTTCATGGTCAGTAAGAATCTGCACAACGGGTCGTACTATCTGATTGATATTTGAGAGCATAAAGACTCACGTACATCAGAGGAGGAGACTAACAGGCTGTGGAATATAGCTCATCTTCGGCCTTACTACACTTGAGCCATCGGCTCTATCTATGTACATATCATGACAGTGTATATATTATCTTTGATATAATAAAACCGGAGCCTCAGCTAAAGCGGGGTCTCTGTCTTTCTTATCATGCGTGGTTACATGGAGTGGATCTGTTTTTAAAGCGGACTCCGGTTTACCCCTTGACATTTGCTTTTTATACATCACTGGGGGCCTTGGTCGTGTCCGAACCAACGCGACACCTTTTGATAGGCGACAGCCACCAGATCACTTGGGGACATGGTCAAGTCTGAACCAGTCACGCCTCTTGGTCGGCCTAAGGCCACAAAATCACTTGGGGGCTTGGTCGAACCCGAACCATTGCCACGCCTCTTGATCTGGCATATATGCCACGAATCATTTGGGGACCTGGCTGACTTGAATCATTGTCACTCCTATTGGGGGCTTGGTCCTGTCCGACCATCGTAATACCATCTGATCAGCTCAGTATAGCATATTTTTGCAAACAGTTTTTATCATTGCCTTGGTTTCCATGGTATTTTCATGGCTTGTTTGTTTCTTAGTTTTTTGTTGGATTCCTTTTATGTCAACAAACACCTTTTTGTTTTTCTGGTTCAGCCTATGGATTTGATTCCCCTTTAATCTGGAGAAGTATGCCCGGTTTATTTTTATTTTTTTCCTGTTAACATCATGGAGTAACAAGGGGGTTTATATTGACCCAGTACGGTCTATACGGGAGCTGTTTTCTCCCCCCTTGTTGACGGTAATGGTTTATAAAAACTCCGCTTCAAAGCTTGGCTAAACCAGCTTCATGCCAAGACATGGCAGGAAATATGAATGGAGGTTTTTTCGAACAAAAGCTTCAGTACTTATGCACGAAGGCATATTGAAGATAGAAGTATTAACTATCCTGTTACAAGGCATCACGGTGCCCAAAATAAAGATCATTTGTTATCTTGAAAAGATTCCAAGGACAGCTATACAAACCGGCTCCCGGTTTAGGCCTGCTCCTCGTCATCATCCGCTTCAGCTTCTTCGTCCCTACCCATTGGCTGGAAATCAACAATGGTCCAGTCAATTCCCATTAAAGCTTGGAAAATAGCCTCTTCATGTATCAGGGAAGACGGTTCAATATCAGGAGCGTAAGTGTGCTTACGGATTGGAGGGATCAGATTCTCCGCTTCAAGAGTTGGGGCAGGCACTCGCTTGTTCTGGTCATTGTATTGTGCTTGATAATGCGTCAAGTCTGCCTCTTCAGCTAGCTGACAAGCCAGAGGGCGCACTGCACGGTTTATTGCCCTTAAATCCTCTTCGTTGAATTCAGAGCCATCTTCCTTCAGGCTGGGATAGCCTTGAGATGCTTCCACAGGGTCGAAATCTGGCACCCATGCCTTTGCCCGGATCAAGGCGTTAATAGCTCCGGTTCGAGCAGCAGATTTCTTCAGCTCCTCCATCCGGGCTGGAAGCATCGACAACATGTTAAGAGTGTCCTGGATTAAAGAAGGTACCAGGTTGTTATGAGAGGCTGTGGTGATGATCCGCTGGGCTCCGGTATATAATTGTTCCACTAAGGTGTAGGCAGCCTTCAGTTTCTTCCGCACATCATTTCCCAAGTGCCCGATGCGTGTGCCTACAACAATATAGGGACGGTTTCAAACCGGATTTACGCTGCAGCAGGTTCAAATTATCACAAAAGTTAAAAGGAGCTTACCAAAGATCGCAGCGGTCATGGAGTGTATTTGCCGCTTTACGGACGTCAGTTCATCCGCTACCGGTTTAAGGGCAGCTTCAGCATTTTCCGCTCTTTTGGTTAAAGCGGCCTTCTCAGTGGCCCAATCAGCCCGCTCTTTCTTGAAGCCTTCCTTCAGCTGTTCAGCGGTGCTCAAGGCGCTGGTTAATTCTTCCTTTGCCTTGTCTGTTTCAGCTTGTTGAGTTTTCAAGGCCTCCTGCAAATCAGCAATCCGGTCATCCTTGATTCTCACCTCAGCCTGCATACAGACAGCATTTAGCCTTAAACAAGCAGTCCAAGAAATTGAAGTATCAACCACATAACAAAGTTATACGCCTGATACTTGGGGGCTAATGAACCTTCAGTTTTCAAAAGTTACTAGATTGCAAAGTCCCAAGCTCAATACAGGTATTCAACTTGGCACTTGGGGGCTAATGGCTATTTGCTCAAATTATGTTCTAAGGGTAGTTTTCTGTTGGAGCCCCGGTCTAATTCTGCTAAGTTAAACCGGCCCTTGGGGGCTATATTAATGGATTTCGAAAGTGTTGAGGATCATATTCAAGTCCCGGTTTGACGATGGCTACAAACCGACCCTTGGGGGCTAGGAGGATTGATGCAAAGGCAGTCAGTAAAGAAGTAAGTTACCTCAAATTTATCCCTCATCATTTTTACCAGACCAGCTTCATAGTCACGGCTAGTATAAAGCCGGTTTAGATAGCCGGAATGAAGATCTTGGGCACTCAGAGCAGCATATGTCTCCAGTTCAACATCCCATTTTTCTTTATTCAGAGCGGAAAAATCCTCTTTTATGGTATGCTTGGTTAAGGTGACAGGGTTCCCGGGTTCAAAGCGGCCTACACCGGTAATCACAACATCATCATCTTTGGACTCGCCGGTTTGTGTTAGTGTGATCAGTTTGTCAGCAGGACTGTGGGATTTCTCAATCCGGACGGAGCTGACAGGCGGGTCAGCAGAGACTGAAGTATTAATAGGCCTCTCTTCGGGAATAGCATCGTCTTGTAAAGGAGGATCATTGGGAATATCCTCAGGAGCAAATGCTTCAAGATCTGGCGTTTTGTCATGTTCTGGGGCTACATCTTCTTCAGCCGCTTTATCCAGGCGGGCTTTCTTGCTCGGTTTAGGTTTGGCCCTGAAAGAAAATCAAAGAGTCAAGGAAAAGCATAAGCCATTACATAGTGTACTGGAAGCATATGTTCAGCTTAGCTTACCCAAGAACCGTTTTTAACGGTGGCAGCTGAGTGGCCGACGATTCACCAGAAGATGAATGAGAAGTAACCTGATAATTGGAGTTGGATGGGTTAAGAGGTTGACGGAAGAAACCCGCTTTAGGATGTAAATCAACAAAAAGGTCAGAGATCTCGGAGCGGCGTTTTCGAACCGGACTGTTTGGTAAATCGATGGAGGTAACTACCTGGCCACTGTGCCGGGTTGTGCGGCGAGCTTCATGTTGCTGAGTCTTCATAAGAAATTTAGGATCCAAATAAGCAAGAGGATGAGAAAATTTAACTTTCCGGTTTGCCTGTCGAAATTTTGGCAAAGGCAAGTTTTCTGAATCGGAAGAGAGAATAGTTACCTCAACGAATTCCGCATTGCTGGCTTCAGCGTCGTCCTGACAAACATCATCATCAATAAGGCGTGTAAAAAATAAGCCAAGCGAGTCAAGTTCTACCTCAAGGTCCGGGTTACCCACATCGTCATCAATAGCTGGATCAGATGAAGCGGTGGTTTTTCTCTTGTGAGCTGGCTTCTTGATAACCTTGGTCTTGGGACGGATTGGCCGCCCTGCTTTCTCCGTTTTGTCTTGAGAAAGCTTCTTGCTCCAAAACGGATTATCGCCCTGGATCAGCAGTAATTAAATGTCAAACAGATAAAGCAGTAACCGGTTCAACAATAGAGCAATTAAAATCTTACCGCTGGCGGTTTGTTGGTGGTGCAGTAAGGAGGCAGACCGGTTTGAGCACAGAGGTGCTCCGGTTCATTCAGCATCTTTTTTACAGATTCTGTGACTTCATCATCGGGGAGTTGGATTTTAGTGTGTCGGAGTGGGTCATCGACACTATCAGTATACTTGCACATCAAACTGGAGCGCCGGCTCAGAGGCAGTATGCTCCATGATATCCAACAGCGTGCAAGATCTATTCCTGTTAAGCCGTTGGCCATAAAAGCTCGGAGCTTGGACAGTTGTGGAGCGTATTTAATTCTTTCCTTGGCTCTTAGTCTTTGTGGAAAAGGGTGCGTGTTGCTGAGCCGTTCCGGACGGAAGCCAGGCAAGGGATTTTCATTGTCAGGAGAGGTATCCTTGCAATAAAACCAAGTTGCATTCCACTCCTTGGGGTGAGTATGGAGTTTGACATGGGGATAAGTGATCTCCTTCCTCTTCTGAATGGCCATACCGCCCAATTCAGTGTTGGGGCCATCGGTGAATTCAGTGCGACGGTTTAAATGGAAGAGGTCTCTAAACAACTCAACTAAAGGCTCCTCTTGAAAGTATACCTCAGAGAGCACTTGAAAGTGGCATAGATTGGTAACAGAGTTGGGGCCAATATCCTGTGGACGGAGCTGAAAATTGGCTAACACATCCCGGTAAAATTTAGAGCCGGGCGGTTTGAAGCCCCGGGCCAAGTGATCTGCGAAGACCACAACCTCTCCTTCCTGGGGGGTGGGAGGACATTCATTTCCAGGAACCCTCCAGTGGATCGTATCTTTACTGTCTAAAGCGCCGATCAAGACTAGATCGTCCAACTGTGATTCCGTGACGCGAGAAGGAACCCAATTGCACTCATACACTTGTTTGGCCATGGCGAGATCTACAAGAAATAGGTGATCCGATTCAAGAACACGCTGGGTAAAAGAAGGTGTTGATCTAAACTACGATAAACCAAGGACAGTACCTATAAACCGGTCTTCCACAATGCGGCATCATGTGGATTCTGGCGGTTCAACCAGGGGACTAATGGTATATACCGGTTTAGTAACTTTTTTCTATGATAAGTTAAACCGCCTGACCTAAGCATCAGAATAAATTGAAGCTATGGATAACTAGGTATGCAGAAACAAGTTTCACATGATCTTATCATAGCCGCAGATCTACCGTGAGCTCACAAAAACAGAAAATATTCCGAAGAGTAAGGCAGAAATAGAAGTGAACCATTGAGCGGGTATGTGCGAGAGATATATGGACTTAGATGAGAAACTACAGTTGGATGCTTAAAGACTACTACTAAACGCAGCAGGGATTCACAGATTCATTCAAGGTCAGAAAACAGGTATGAGCATGCGACGAACACAGCACGAACATGGAACCCTAAGAACAGATCTAGGTCAAGAAGAGGAGAAAGCTTACTGGGAACGGAGAAGATGCAGAAAGATGCCGCAATGCTCTGGTACGTTCAGGTTGATGCAGCGGCCCAAGACGAAGCAGAGGTCGACGGCGGTGGCGGAGCTCCAAGGCTGGCGACGCGAGGAAGGCGAAGAAGAAGGGACGAAGGGAAAGGGAAAGAAATGACCCTTCGGTCTTATTTATAAGGCAACAGAGCTAGGTCAAGCGCGCGGATCCAGGAGCTATTGTTAAAAGAGGGCGTTATAAATGATAAAATTTCATGATGACATCATGCCGGCTTACAGCAACCAGAAATGATGACGACACGGCGGTTTACCAATTACACGAAGATGTCCAAGACACCAGATTTTGTGAGGGATTGACATGAACCAGTTCAAATCAATCTGGGGCCTAATGTTGGGGATATTACCACTAGGCGTGAACCGGCCTGCCTGGGCCGGGATAACTTCATTAGTGGTATGAACAGGTGAAGGCCCAAGGCCTGTAGCCGGTTTAGAACCTGTAGCCGTAAACCGGCCTGATGTGCAACTTGTATTGTAAGTTAGGAACAAAGAGATACCAACCGGGATACGAGTATGAACCGGTTGGGACTCTATGGACCGACGGGCGTCACCCGTGTATATAAGGGGACGACCCGGCGGCGGTTCAGAGGGAGAACGACAACTCAAGTCTAGGCGAAGCTTGTTTGCTCCCTAGCCATCGAGACCACATCAATTCCATCGCAACTAGACGTAGGCTTTACCTTCATCGAAGGGGCCGAACTAGTATAAAACCCTCGTGTCTTTGTGTCCGCTTTAACCCCTTCAAGTAAAATCGTAGCGATGGCTCCACGACTAAGTCCTTTCGCTAGGACATCTGCCGTGACAAATCCACGACAATTAGCTTCCTCACTAATTGGTGTAGGTGTCACAGAAACCGGTTTTTATGATGTACTACTTTCCAATAAGGGAGCGGGTACACTTACCTCATCAAGTTCTACTTTTCTCCCACTCACTTCTTTCGAGAGAAACTCCTTCTCTAGAAAAACTCCGAATTTAGCAAGAAAAGGCTTGCCTTCGGATCTGTGATAGAAGGTGTACCCAACAGTCTCCTTTGGGTATCCTATGAAGACACATTTCTCTGATTTGGGTTTTAGCTTATCAGGTTGAAGCTTTTTCACATAAGCATCGCAGCCCCAAACTTTCAGAAACGACAACTTTGGTTTCTTGCCAAACCACAGTTCATAAGGCGTCGTCTCAACGGATTTCAATGGTGTCCTATTTAACGTGAATGCAGCCGTCTCTAAAGCATAACCCCAAAACGATAGCGGTAAATCAGTAAGAGACATCATAGATCGCACCATATCTAATAAAGTACGATTACAACGTTCGAACACACCATTACGCTGTGGTGTTCCGGGTGGCGTGAGTTGCGAAACTATTCCGCATTGTTTCAAATGTAGACCAAACTCGTAACTCAAATATTCTCCTCCACGATCAGATCGTAGAAACTTTATTTTCTTGTTACGATGATTTTCAACTTCACTCTGAAATTCTTTGAACTTTTCAAATGTTTCAGACTTATGTTTCATTAAGTAGATATACCCATATCTGCTTAAATCATCTGTGAAGGTGAGAAAATAACAATATCCGCCACGAGCCTCAACATTAATTGGACCACATACATCTGTATGTATGATTTCCAACAAATCCGTTGCTCTCTCCATAGTAGCGGAGAACGGCGTTTTAGTCATCTTACCCATGAGGCACGGTTCGCAAGTACTAAGTGATTCATAATCAAGTGGTTCCAAAAGTCCATCAGTATGAAGTTTCTTCATGTGCTTTACACCGATATGACCTAAACGGCAGTGCCACAAATAAGTTGCACTATCATTATCAACTCTGCATCTTTTGATTTCAACATTGTGAATATGTGTATCACTACTATCGAGATTCATCAAAAATAGACCACTCTTCAAGGGTGCATGACCATAAAAGATATTACTTATATAAATAGAACAACCATTATTCTCTGATTTATATGAATAACCGTCTCGCATCAAACAAGATCCGGATATAATGTTCATGCTCAACACTGGCACCAAATAATAATTATTTAGGTCTAATACTAATCCCGAAGGTAGATGTAGAGGTAGCGTGCCGACCGTGATCACATCGACTTTGGAACCATTTCCCACGCGCATCGTCACCTCGTCCTTAGCCAATCTTCGCTTAATCCGTAGCCCCTGTTTCGAGTTGAAAATGTTAGCAACAAAACCAGTATCAAATACCCAGGTGCTACTGCGAGCATTAGTAAGGTACACATCAATAACATGTATATCACATATACCTTTATTCACTTTGCCATCCTTCTTATCCGCCAAATACTTGGGGCAGTTCCGCTTCCAGTGACCAGTCTACTTGCAGTAGAAGCACTCAGTCTCAGGCTTAGGTCCAGACTTGGGTTTCTTCTCCTGAGCAGCAACTTGTTTGATGTTCTTCTTGAAGTTCCCTTTCTTCTTCCCTTTGCCCTTTTTCTTGAAACTGGTGGTCTTATTGACCATCAACACTTGATGCTCCTTCTTGATTTCTACCTCCGCGGCTTTTAGCATCGCGAAGAGCTAAGGAATAGTCTTATTCATCCCTTGCATATTATAGTTCATCACGAAGCTTTTGTAGCTTGGTGGTAGTGATTGAAGAACTCTGTCAATGACACTATCAACAGGAAGATTAACCCCCAGTTGAGTCAAGTGATTATGATACCCAGACATTTTGAGTATATGTTCACTGACAGAACTATTCTCCATCTTGCAGCTATAGAACTTATTGGAGACTTCATATCTCTCAATCCGGGCATTTGCTTGAAATATTAACTTCAACTCCTGGAACATCTCATATGCTCCATGATGTTCAAAACGTCGTTGAAGACCCGGTTCTAAGCCGTAAAGCATGGCACACTGAACTATCGAGTAGTCATCAGCTTTGCTCTGCCAGACGTTCATAACATCTGGTGTTGCTCCTGCAGCAGGCTTGTCACTTAGCGGTGCTTCCAGGACGTAATTCTTCTGTGCAGCAATGAGGATAATCCTCAAGTTATGGACCCAGTCCGTGTAATTGCTACCATCATCTTTCAACTTTGCTTTCTCAAGAAATGCATTAAAATTCAACGGAACAACAGCACGAGCCATCTATCTACAATCAAACATAGACAAGCAAGATACTATCAGGTACTAAGTTCATGATAAATTTAACTTCAATTAATCATATTACTTAAGAACTCCCACTTAGAAAGATATCCCTCTAATCCTCTAAGTGATCACGTGATCCAAATCAACTAAACCATGTCCGATCATCACGTGAGATGGAGTAGTATCAATGGTGAACATCAATATGTTGATCATATCTACTATATGATTCACGCTCGACCTTTTGGTCTCCGTGTTCCGAGGCCATATCTGTTATATGATAGGCTCGTCAAATTTAACCTGAGTATTCCGCGTGTGCAACTGTTTTGCACCCGTTGTACTTGAACGTAGAGCCTATCACACCCGATCATCACGTGGTGTCTCAGCACGAAGAACTTTCGCAATGGTGCATACTCAGGGAGAACACTTATACTTTGATAATTTAGTGAGGGATCATCTTATAATGCTACCGTCAATCAAAGCAAGATAAGATGCATAAAAGATAAACATCACATGCAATCAATATAAGTGATATGATATGGCCATCATCATCTTGTACTTGTGATCTCCATCTCCGAAGTACCGTCATGATCACCATCGTCACCGGCGCGACACCTTGGTCTCCATCGTAGCATCGTTGTCGTCTCGCCAATCTTATGCTTCCACGACTATCGCTACCGCTTAGTGATAAAGTAAAGCATTACAGCGCGATTGTATTGCATACAATAAAGCGACAACCATATGGCTCCTGCCAGTTGCCGATAACTCGGTTACAAAACATGATCATCTCATACAATAAAATTTAGCATCATGCCTTGACCATATTAGATCACAACATGCCCTGCAAAAACAAGTTAGACGTCCTCTACTTTGTTGTTGCAAGTTTTACGTGGCTGCTACGGGCTTAGCAAGAACCGTTCTTACCTACGCATCAAAACCACAACGATAGTTTGTCAAGTTGGTGCTGTTTTAACCTTCGCAAGGACCGGGTGTAGCCACACTTGGTTCAACTAAAGTTGGAGAAACTGACACCCGCCAGCTACCTGTGTGCAAAGCACGTCGGTAGAACCAGTCTCGCGTAAGCATACGCGTAATGTCGGTCCGGGCCGCTTCACCCAACAATACCGCCGAACCAAAGTATGATATGCTGGTAAGCAGTATGACTTATATCGCCCACAACTCACTTGTGTTCTACTCGTGCATAACATCAACGCATAAAACCTGGCTCTGATACCACAGTTGGGGAAGGTAGTAATTTCAAAAAAAATCCTACGCACACGCAAGATCATGGTGATGCATAGCAATGAGAGGGGAGAGTGTTGTCTACGTACCCTTGTAGACCGGCAAAGGAAGCGTTGACACAACGTAGAGGAAGTAGTCGTACGTCTTCCTGATCCGACCGATCCAAGTACCGAACGTACGGCACCTTCGAGTTCTGCACACGTTCA
Organism: Triticum dicoccoides; assembly: GCF_002162155.2. Taxonomy (NCBI): domain Eukaryota; kingdom Viridiplantae; phylum Streptophyta; class Magnoliopsida; order Poales; family Poaceae; genus Triticum; species Triticum dicoccoides. Next base: position 752,189,437 of record NC_041384.1, read on the forward strand.
ACTCGGTGACGTCCCTCGAGCTCCGATCCAGCAAAGTGTTGAGGGAGAGTTTCGTCAGCACGACAGCGTGATGACGGTGATGATGTTCTACCGACGCAGGGCTTCGCCTAAGCACCGCTACGATATGACCGAGGTGGAATATGGTGGAAGGGGGCACCGCACACGGCTAAGGAATTATCACAAAGATCAACTTGTGTGTCATGGGGTGCCCCCTTGCCCCCGTATATAAAGGAGGGAGAGGGGGAGGTGCGGCCGGCCCAAGGGGTGCGCCTGGAGGAGTCCTACTCCCAACGGGAGTAGGACTCCCCCCTCTTGCCTTGTTGGAAAAGGAAGGGGGAAGGGAGAAAGAGGAAAGGGGGGCGCCCCCCCCCCTTCCTTGTCCTATTCGGACTAGGGGGAGGGGCGCGGCCTGCCCTGGCCGGCCCTCCTCTTCTCCCTTAGGGCCCATGTAGGCCCAATAACCCCCGGGGGGGTTCCGGTAACCCCCCGGTACTCCGGTAAAATCCTGATTTCACCCGGAACGTTTCCGATATCCAAATATAGGCTTCCAATATATCAATATTTATGTCTCGGCCATTTCGAGACTCCTCGTCATGTCCGTGATCACATCCGGGACACTGAAAAACCTTCGGTACATCAAAACACAAAAACCCTAATTACGATCGTCACCGAACTTTAAGCGTGCGGACCCTACGGGTTCGAGAACTATGTAGACATGACCGAGACACGTCTCCGGTCAATAACCAATAACAAAACCTGGATGCTCATATTGGCTCCTACATATTCTACGAAGATCTTTATTGGTCAGACCGCATAACAATATACGTTGTTCCCTTTGTCATCGGTATGTTACTTGCCCGAGATTCGATCGTCGGTACCTCAATACCTAGTTCAATCTTGTTACCGGCAAGTCTCTTTACTCGTTCTGTAATACATCATCCCGCAACTAACTTATTAGTTGCAATGCTTGCAAGGCTTGAGTGATGTGCATTACTGAGAGGGCCCAGAGATACCTCTCCGACAATCGGAGTGACAAATCCTAATCTCCAAATACGCCAACCCAACAAATGTTGGGGATCGTAGCAGAAATTTGAAATTTTCTACGCATCACCAAGATCAATCTATGGAGTAATCTAGCAACAAGGGGAAGGGGAGTGCATCTACATACCCTTGTAGATCGCTAAGCGGAAGCGTTCAAGTGAACAGGGTTGATGGAGTCGTACTCGTCGTGATCCAAATCACCGATGATCCTAGCGCCGAACGGACGGCACCTCCGCGTTCAACACACGTACGATTGGGAGACGTCTCCTCCTTCTTGATCCAGCAAGGTGAGAGGAGAAGTTGAGGGAAAACTCCGACAGCACGACGGCGTGGTGGTGATGGAGCTCGTGGTTCTCCGGCAGGGCTTCGCCAAGCGCTACGGAGGAGGATGAGGTGTTGGAGGAGGAAGAGGGCTGCGCTAGGGAAGAGGTCACGGCTGCCCTCCCACCCCTCCACTATATATAGGGGCAAGGGGAGAGGGGGAGGCGCCCTAGGGTTTCCCATAGGGGGCGGTGGCTAGGCAGATTGGATCTCCCTAGGGAAAATCCTAGGGAGACTTGCCCCCCAAGCCAAGCACGTGGAGGCTTGCCTCCCAAGTAACGTGGGAAAGGGTGTGCGGGGCGCACCACCCCTTAGTGGGCTGGTTTTCCCCTTCCCCTTTGGCCCATGAGGCCCTCCCACACTTGTCGGGGCTCCCGAAACACCTTTCGGTCATGCTGGCCATAGCCTGATACCCCCGGAACACTTCCGGACTCCAATACCCTTCGTCCAATATACCGATCTTCGCCTCCGGACCATTCCGAAGCTCCTCGTCATGTTCGGGATCTCATCCGAGACTCCGAACAACCTTCGGTAACCACATACTATTTCCCATAACAACTCTAGCGTCACCGAACCTTAAGTGTGTAGACCCTACGGGTTCGGGAACCATGCAGACATGACCGAGACAACTCTCCGGCCAATAACCAACAGCGGGATCTGGATACCCATGTTGGCTCCCACATGTTCCACGATGATCTCATCGGATGAACCACGATGTCGAGGATTCAATCAATCCCGTATACAATTCCCTTTGTCCAGCGGTATTGTACTTGCCCGAGATTCGATCGTCGGTATCCCGATACCTTGTTCAATCTCGTTACCGGCAAGTCTCTTTACTCGTTCCGTAACACATCATCCCATGATCAACTCCTTGGTCACATTGTGCACATTATGATGATGTCCTACCGAGTGGGCCCAGAGATACCTCTCCGTTTACACGGAGTGACAAATCCCAGTCTCGATTCGTGCCAACCCAACAGACACTTTCGGAGATACCTGTAGTGTGCCTTTATAGCCACCCAGTTACGTTGTGACGTTTGGCACACCCAAAGCACTCCTATGGTATCCGGGAGTTGCACAATCTCATGGTCTAAGGAAATGATACTTGACATTAGAAAGCTTTAGCAAACGAACTACACGATCTTGTGCTAGGCTTAGGATTGGGTCTTATCCATCAAATCATTCTCCTAATGATGTGATCCTGTTATCAACGACATCCAATGTCCATGGTCAGGAAACCGTAACCATCTATTGATCAACGAGCTAGTCAACTAGAGGCTTACTAGGGACATGGTGTTGTCTATGTATCCACACATGTATCTGAGTTTCCTATCAATACAATTCTAGCATGGATAATAAACATTTAACATGAACAATGAAATATAATATAATAATAACTAATTTATTATTGCCTCTAGGGCATATTTCCAACAGTCTCCCACTTGCACTAGAGTCAATAATCTAGTTCACATCGCCATGTGATTAACACTCACAGGTCACATCGTCATGTGACCAACATCCAAGAGTCTACTAGACTCAATGATCTAGTTCACATCACTATGTGATAAACACTCAAAGAGTTCTGGGTTTGATCATGTTATGCTTGTGAGAGAGGTTGTAGTCAACGGGTCTTGCCATATTCAGATCCCTATGCATTTCGCAAAACTTTATGTCATATCGTAGATGTTGCTACCACGTTCCACTTGGAGCTATTCCAAATTATTGCTCCATTGTACATATCCGATATCTCTACTCAGAGCTATCCGGATAGGTGTTAAGCTTGCATCGATGTAACTCTTTATGTCGAACTCTTTATCACCTCCATAACCGAGAAACATTTCCTTATTCCTCTAAGGATAATTTTTGACTGCTATCTAGTGATCTAGTCCTAGATCACCTTTGTACCTTCTTGCCAGACATGTGGCAAGGCACACATCAGGTGCAGTACTCAGCATGGCATACCGTATAGAGCCTATGACAAGAGCATAGGGGACGACCTTCGTCCTTCCTCTTTCTTCTACTGTGGTCAATCTTTGAGTCTTACTCAACTTCACACCATACAACTCAGGTAAGAACCCCTTCTTTGACTGGTCTATTTTGAACTCCTTCAAAAACATGTCAAGGTGTGCGTTCTTTGAAAGTATCATCAGGCATCTTGATCTATCTCTATAGATCTTGATGCCCAATTTGTAAGCAGCTGTATCCAGGTCTTCCTTTGAAAAACACTCTTCAAACAACCGTTTATGCTTTCCAGAAATTCTACATTATTTCGGATCTTACAATATGTCATCCACATATACTTATCAGAAATGTTGTAGTGCTCCCACTCACTTTCTTGTAAATACAAGTTTCTAGCAAACATTGTATAAACCTAAAAGCTTTGATCACTCCATCAAAGCATGTATTCTGACTCCGAGATGCTTGCTCTAGTCCATAGAAGGATTGCTGGAGAAAGCATACCTTTTAGCATCCTTAGGATCGACAAAACCTTTTATTGTATCACATACAAACTTTTCTTACGGAAACTGGTAAGAAAACTTGTTTTGGCATCCATCTGTCAGATTTCATAATCGAAAAATACAGCTAATGCTAACATGATTCCGACGGACTTAAGCATCGCTACGGGTGAGAAATTCTCATCGTAGTCAACTCCTTGAACTTGTGAAAAGACTCTTTCCCACAAGTCGCACTTCATAGACGGTAACATTACCGTCCATGTCCGTCTTCTTCTTAAAGATCCATTTATTCTCAATGTCTTGCCGATCATCGGCCAAGTCCACCAAAGTCCATACTTTGTTCTGATACATGGATCCTATCTCGAATTTCATGGCTTCTAACCATTTGTCGGAATACGGGCCCACCATCGCTTCTCCATAGCTCGTAGGTTCATTGTTGTCTAACAACATGATATCTAAGACAGGATTACCATACCACTCAGGAGTAGTACATATCCTTGTCGACCTACGAGGTTCGATAGCAACTTGATCCGAAGCTTCATGATCACTATCATTAACTTTCTCTTCAACAGACGTAGGCGCCACAGAAAACATCTTTCTGTGTTGCATCACTCTCTGGTTGAAGTAAAGGTTCGACAACCTCATCAAGTTCTATCTTCCTCCCACTCAATTCTTTCGAGAGAAACTCCATCTCGAGAAAGGACCCGTTCTTAGTGACAAACAATTTGCCCTCGGATCTGAGATAGAAGGTATACCCTACTATCACCTTTGGGTATCCTATGAAGATGTGTTTGTCCGCTTTGGGTTCGAGCTTCTCCGACTGAAGCCTTAAGCATCGCAGCCCCAAACATTAAGAAACGACAACTTTGGTTTCTTGCCAAACCAATGTTCATACGACGTCGTCTCAACGGACTTAGATGGTGTCCTATCTAAAGTGAATGCAGCTGTCTCTAATGCATAACCTCAAAATGAAAACGGTAGATTGGTAAGAGACATCATAGATCGCACCATATCTCATAGTGTTCGATTACGACGTCCGGATACACCATTACCTTGTGGTGTTCCAGGTGGCTTCAACTGTGAAACAATTCCACAATGTCTTAAGTGATTGCCAAACTCATAACTCAGAAAATCCCCTTTTGATCAGATCGTAGGAACATGATCTTATTGTTATGATGATTCTTAACTTCACTCTGAAATCGCTTGAACTTTTCAAACGTTTCAGACTTGTGCTTCATTAAGTATATATACCTATATCTACTCAAATCGTCAGTGAAGATGAGAAAATAGCGATATCCACTGCACGCTTCAATTCTCATTGGATCACACGCATCAGCATGCATGATCTCCAACAAGTCACTTGCCCATTTCATTGTACCTGAAAACGGGGTCTTAGTCATCCTGCCCATGAGGCATGTCTCGCATGTGTCAAGCGATTCAAAATCAAGTGACTCCAAACATCCATCGACATGGAGTTTCTTCATGCATCTTACGCCAATATGACTTAAGCGACAATGCCACGAGAAAGTGGTACTATCATTATTAACTCTACATCTTTTGGCGTGAACATGTGTATTACCACGACCGAGATTCAATGAACCATTCACATAGGGTGCATGACCATGAAAGGTATCATTCATGTAAAACAGAATGACCATTATTCTCTAACTTAAATGAATGACCGTATTGCAATGAACATGATCTAATCATATTCATGCTCAACGTAGACACCTGATAACATGTATCTAGGTTCAATACTAATCCCGAAGGCAGATGGAGCATGCGATGGTGATCTCATCAACTTTGGAAACACTTCCAACACACATCGTCACCTCGCCCTTAGCCAGTCTCCGTTTAGTCTGTAGCTTTTGCTTCAAGTCACAATAATAGCAACTGAACTGGTATCCAATACCCAGGTTCTACTAGGAGTACTAGTGAGGTACACATTAATAACACGTATATACTTTGTTGAAGTTGCCAGCCTTCTTATCTACCATGCATTTGGGGTAATTCCTCTACCAGTGACCGTTCCCCTTACAATAGAAGCACTTAGTCTTGGGTTTGGGTTCAACCTTGGGTTCCTTCACTGGAGCGGCAACTGGTTTGCCATCCATGAAGTTTCCCTTTTAGCCCTTGCCCTTCTTGAAACCAGTGGTCTTGTTAAACCATCAACACTTGATGCTCCTTCTTGATTTCTACCTTTTGCGGTCTTAAGCACCGCGAACAGCTTCGGGATCAACTCCATCCCTTGCATGTCATAGTTCATCACGAAGATCTAGTAGTTTAGTGATAGTGGCTAGAGAACTCTATCAATCACTATCTTATCTGGAAGTTTAACTCCCACTTGATTTAAGTGATTGTAGCACCCAGACATTCTGAGCACATGCTCACTAGCTGAGCTATTCTCCTCCATCTTGTTGGCAAAAAGAACTTGTCAGAGGTCTCACACCTCTCAACACGGGCATGAGCCTGAAATCCCAATTTCAGCTCTTGGAACATCTCATATGTTCTATGGCATTTAAAACGTCATTGGAATCCCGATTCTAAGCCGTAAAGTATGGTGCACTAAACTATCAAATAGTCATCAGGATGTGTCTGTCAGGTGTTCACAACATCCACAGACGACGTTGTAGGGGTTTGCACATCGAGCGGTGCATCAAAGACGTAAGCCTTCTGTGTAGCAGTGAGGACATTCCTCGGACTATGGACCTAGTCCGCATCATTGCTTACAATATCTTTCAACTTAATCTTTTTCTAGGAACGTATTGAAACAGGGAGCTACAACGTGAGCTATTTATCTACAACATATTTGCAAAGACAATTTAGACTATGTTCATGATAATTGAGTTCATCTAATCAAATTATTTAATGAACTCCCACTCAGATAGACATCCCTCTAGTCATCTAAGTGAAACATGATCCGAATCGACTAGGCCGTGTCCGATCATCACGTGAGACGGACTAGTCATCAACAATGAACATCTCATGTTGATCGTATCTTCTATACGACTCATGTTCGACCTTTCGGTCTTCCGTGTTCCAAGGCCATGTCTGTACATGTTAGGCTCGTCAAGTCAACCTAAGTGTTTCGCATGTGTCCCGAGGCCATGTCTATACATGCTAGGCTCGTCAACACCCGTTGTATTCGAACGTTAGAATCTATCACACCCGATCATCATGTGGTGCTTCGAAACAACGAACCTTCGCAATGGTGCACAGTTAGGGGGAACACTTTCTTGAAATTTTAGTGAGGGATCATCTTATTTAAGCTACCGTCGTTCTAAGCAAATAAGATGTAAAACATGATAAATATCACATGCAATCAAATAGTGACATGATATGGCCAATATCATTTTGCTCCTTATGATCTCCATCTTCGGGGCTCCATGATCATCGTTGTCACCGGCATGACACCATGATCTCCATCATCATGATCTCCATCATCGTGTCTTCTTGAAGTTGTCTCGTCATCTATTACTTCTACTACTATGGCTAACGCTTTAGCAATAAAGTAAAGTAATTACATGACGTTTATGTTGACACACAGGTCATAAATAAATTAAGACAACTCCTATGGCTCCTGCCGGTTGTCATACTCATCGACATGCAAGTCGTGATTCCTATTACAAGAACATGATCAATCTCATACATCACATATATCATTCATCACATCCTTTTGGCCATATCACATCACAAGGCATATGCTGCAAAAACAAGTTAGACGTCCTCTAATTGTTGTTGCAAGTTTTTACGTGGCTGCTATAGGTTTCTAGCAAGAACGTTTCTTACCTACGCCAAAAACACAACGTGATATGCCAATTTCTATTTACCCTTCATAAGGACCCTTTTCATCGAATCCGATCCGACTAAAGTGGGAGAGACGGACACCCGCTAGCCACCTTATGCAACTAGTGCATGTCAGTCGGTGGAACCAGTCTCACGTAAGAGTACGTGTAAGGTCGGTCCGGGCCGCTTCATCCCACAATGCCGCCGAATCAAGATAAGACTAGTAACGGCAAGTAAATTGACAATATCGACGCCCACAACTGCTTTGTGTTCTACTCGTGCATAGAAACTACGCATAGACCTAGCTCATGATGCCACTGTTGGGGATCGTAGCAGAAATTTAAAATTTTCTACGCATCACCAAGATCAATCTATGGAGTAATCTAGCAACGAGGGGAAGGGGAGTGCATCTACATACCCTTGTAGATTGCTAAGCGGAAGCGTTCAAGTGAATGGGGTTGATGGAGTCATACTCGTCGTGATCCAAATCACCGATGATCCTAGCGCCGAACGGACGGCATCTCCGCGTTCAACACACGTACGGTTGGGAGACGTCTCCTCCTTCTTGATCCAGCAAGGTGAGAGGAGAAGTTGAGGGAAAACTCCGACAGCACGACGGTGTGGTGGTGATGGAGCTCGTGGTTCTCCGGCAGGGCTTCACCAAGCGCTATGGAGGAGGATGAGGTGTTGGAGGAGGAAGAGGGCTGCGCCAGGGAAGAGGTCACGGCTGCCCTCCCACCCCTCCACTATATATAGGGGCAAGGGGAGAGGGGGAGGCGCCCTAGGGTTTCCCCTAGGGGGCGGCGGCTAGGCAGATTGGATCTCCCTAGGGAAAATCCTAGGGAGACTTGCCCCCCAAGCCAAGCAGGTGGAGGCTTGCCTCCCAAGTAACATGGGAAAGGGTGTGGGGGGCGCAACACCCCTTAGTGGGCTGGTTTGCCCCTTCCCCTTTGGCCCATGAGGCCCTCCCACACTTGCCGGGGCTCCCGAAACACCTTTCGGTCATGCTGGCCATAGCCTGATACCCCCGGAACACTTTCGGACTCCAATACCCTTCGTCCAATATACCGATCTTCACCTCCGGACCATTCCGGAGCTCCTCGTCATGTTCGGGATCTCATCCGGGACTCCGAACAACCTTCGGTAACCACATACTATTTCCCATAACAACTCTAGCGTCACCGAACCTTAAGTGTGTAGACCCTACGGGTTCGGGAACCATGCAGACATGACCGAGACAACTCTCCGGCCAATAACCAACAGCGGGATCTGGATACCCATGTTGGCTCCCACATGTTCCACGATGATCTCATCGGATGAACCACGATGTCGAGGATTCAATCAATCCCGTATACAATTCCCTTTGTCCAGCGGTATTGTACTTGCCCGAGATTCGATCGTCGGTATCCCGATACCTTGTTCAATCTCGTTACTGGCAAGTCTCTTTACTCGTTCCGTAACACATCATCCCATGATAAACTCCTTGGTCACATTGTGCATATTATGATGATGTCCTACCGAGTGGGCCCAGAGATACCTCTCCGTTTACACGGAGTGACAAATCCCAGTCTCGATTCGTGCCAACCCAACAGACACTTTCGGAGATACCTGTAGTGTGCCTTTATAGCCACCCAGTTACGTTGTGACGTTTGGCACACCCAAAGCACTCCTACGATATCCGGGAGTTGCACAATCTCATGGTCTAAGGAAATGATACTTGACATTAGAAAAGCTTTAGCAAACGAACTACACGATCTTGTGCTAGGCTTAGGATTGGGTCTTGTCCATCACATCATTCTCCTAATGATGTGATCCCGTTATCAATGACATCCAATGTCCATGGTCAGGAAACCTTAACCATCTATTGATCAACGAGCTAGTCAACTAGAGGCTTACTAGGGACATGGTGTTGTCTATGTATCCACACATGTATCTGAGTTTCCTATCAATACAATTCTAGCATGGATAATAAACGATTAACATGAACAATGAAATATAATATAATAATAACTAATTTATTATTGCCTCTAGGGCATATTTCCAACAACAAATACCTTCGGAGACACCTGTAGAGCACCTTTATAATCACCCAGTTACGTTGTGATGTTTGGTAGCACACAAAGTGTTCCTCCGGTAAATGGGAGTTGCATAATCTCATAGTCATAGGAACATATATAAGTTATGAAGAAAGCAATAGCAACAAACTAAATGATCAAGTGCTAAGCTAATGGAATGGGTCAAGTCAATCACATCATTCTCCTAATGATGTGATCCCGTTAACCAAATAACAACTCATGTCTATGGTTAGGAAACATAACCATCTTTGATCAATGAGCTAGTCAAGTAGAGGCATACTAGTGACACTCTGTTTGTCTATGTATTCACACATGTATTATGTTTCCGGTTAATACAATTCTAGCATGAATAATAAACATTTATCATGATACAAGGAAATAAATAATAACTTTATTATTGCCTCTAGGGCATATTTCCTTCACGGACGCCGCGTCGGACAACAACAGCGCGAGCTCATATGAATCTTTGGTCGACGCCCTCCTGCCGCCGCTCTCTGTGTTGGCGCCGGTGCCGCACTCCGCATTTTCGTCGACAAAGGGAAGGACGAACACCTGCGCCAGCAAGGTTGTCATCCCCTCTCTCTCTAACTTTCTTATTTTATTTTTACACCCTTGTCACTGTATTGCTCTCTGTTGCTATTGTTTTCTGAATGAAGTGAGCTGCTGATTTTTGATAAAATTTACTTGTTTGCAGATTCTTGTATGGGCAGAAGAAAGATAGAATTGACCTTGTGTACTAACTGTTGTATGGATGTCGATGGCCGTCACCTATCAAAGGAGGGTAACGCCAGATGTTATGGAGGTGACGCACTCGGCCGACGAGGAGCTCCGGGTCAAAGACGGCGGTGGCTGATGAGAAGAGTCTGCTCGTTGAGGAGGTCATCCACCGTCATGCACATTCTTGGCTTCGGAAGAACTTGGACTTTTTGATTTGGTTCAGTTTGATTTGACTTGGTAGTTGTGGTTCTGTTAAATTATCGGATGCAACATTTGTTTCGCAGGTCTTTACCCTATGGAGTCGCTGAGGTTGAAGTAGGAGAGGAAGAAAAGACGTCATTGCATATTTGGGTTCAGTGATAAATGCTTCCATATGTTCTTGATCCCCAGATATGACTTGCTTCTATATGTACTTTTCTTGCTGGTGGAACATAACTAGAACTAATATTTTGTGTGGTTTTACCATGTTCTAATTGTTGAAAAAAATAGAATTTGATGCCCCTCTTTTCCCTTAACGATTTCCTATTTGTCCTTCATGTGATGCTCATGTTACATATTTCAACGAGTGCTTCAGGATTACAGGAAGAAGTTGGAGTAAATCCTTGTGGCGTAGAATCCGAGGCATTAGTGAAACAATAATGAAGGCAACAACAACTGAGAAGCTTTTGGTTTTTGTTCGCTATCGTCTTCAATTTTTGTAAGGGCATGTGATGTCGTCACCGCATGAGGTGGGCAGTGTCCCGGCCATATTGGGGACACAGACGTGGTCACCGCCAAGATCGCCTCGTCCTAGACTGCTGGTCATCCACCTCTGACCCTCCTGCCGTACCAGTTGATTCAATTCAGTCCCCATCTCGCTCATGGACATCTATTACTTAATCAACAACGATAGGCGGAAGCTCAGTCTCGAGCATCATCTCAGACACCGGCGCCACCCACACCCACTACATAGGATCATGACTCCATTGCTTCAGCGCTTCACTGGCCACCATGTCTGGTCTAGCGAGGTGTGTTCTGCTCTCCATCCTTACTCTCCTTCCCGTTCCTGTCCACTCCCTTCCTCCGCTCTTTCTTTTTGCATGTGCAATGTTGTTAAGGTTCAACTGAGGGGAAAATATGATGGATAGTAAGGAGGAGGTGGGGGACCGGGAGGAAATTGCTAAAGCTGGCAAGAAAGCTTCATAGTTATGTCAATGTTCAAAATTTTGTAGCTAATGATTATTTACCCCTGTTTGTGTGATGTTATGTAAGTAATTCTCTCTCTCCTTTTCTTTCTTTTCCACGTCTGAAAACTGCAGATATTGACTGTGAGATGAAATTGTCATTGTTCATAATTTAAAGGTTTGACACAAGGCCGGAGCCAAGAATGCTAGCTTCTTAATGCTACTTCACGGGTTGCCATGTCGATGTTCATAATTTAAAGGTTAATTGCCCCTTTTGGACAGAGATGGTCGCGTCAAAGGTGTCAATGGCACAGGTTCTTCGCCATGTCAGGCCTCTCCTGTGCCTACCTCATGAAGGTACACCACCAATACATCGAGTTTCCACTAGTTATACTTCTTTACCAATGTAAAGTAGTTAACTGATGGGTTCATTGTATACTCTTTGGGAATCCATTGAGCTGGTACTACATAGACTGAGGACGAGCTGAAGAAAATGTGAGCCATGGGAGGAGAGATTTACTGGAGCAAGGTGAACAATGGTGGCAGCGACAAGATGGGAAACGTCGGAAATGCATGTTTTTCGTTCTTGGTGCCTTGGCTGTCATACACAAAAGTGGATGGGAAATCTGCAAGTTATAGTAAATATCATGGTATTCCTCTCATGCACCTTGTCATCGCATATACCCTCATAACCTTTGCGGCTCCGCCTTTACTATTCGTCGTCTTCTATGTTCCTGACAAGTAGTATTGACTTCTCTTTATTTTGAACCATGTCTGCCAACCATAGGCGTAATCTAACTCGTTTGCTATTCTTTTCAATAGGCAAGTTACTTCTTTCAGCAATTACTTTTAGGAGTCAGCTACTGCCATTCCATGGTATGCTTTGCTTTTTGAAAATCGTCAAAGGAAACAAATGCAAAATCCAATTGCGCATGAATTAATGCTGCAAATGAAGGAAATGTGTCACTATGATGTTTAACTAGAAAGCACCCTCCTGGATGGGAATCCAACACCTCGAGTGAAAAAAATGTGACTTTGCTTACTCAGCGCATGAATTAATGCTGCAAATGAAGGAAATGTGTCACTATGATGTTTAACTGGAAAGCACCCTCCTGGATGGGAATCCAACACCTCGAGTTAAAATTTGCGACTTTGCTTACCCAAAGGTGCTAATAGTTATGTTTCCTGGATTGCTAGAATTGACCTGACTTTGACTACTTGATCAAGCTATCGCATCAAGGTTTCAAACTGATTTGCTGCATTCCAAACAAAAATCAATCGTTGGTACTCCAACATACATAGCGCCGGAAGTTTTTTCCGAGAAAAGAATAACAAGGTAAGTTCTGCGTGTTACAGTATGCGATTATTTTCTCTAAATTTGCAGCAAACTTTTTACTGAAGAGAACAAGGTAAATAGTGTGTAGTAATATTAGTAATAATTGTAGATGTAACTCAAATTATGATGCAATTTAGAATTGAGTTGAAGGAGATTTTCAATTCTACAATTTTTATTCAAATATGAGTACCTAGATTGCTTACCATGTAGGCAATACACTTCTTTAGAAGATCATCATCATATATTTTTCCATTGAAAGAGAGCAGCATCCATTGGAGGATCCGCGACTCTAAAAGGAAAAGGTCTGAGTACACTTACTATTATCAAAAGAAATAGCTCCATTCACGGTGCTCTTGGGAACTAAAATAAACTTAATGCTAATGATTTTATTTCAATGGTGATGACACCTGCACATGTATGTCGTGTTTCTTTAGAAGTTTTAAATTTCCATTTAATGCTTAGGATTAAAAAGAGAAATTTTAAGATACCTGACTACATTGAAATATTCATGAGTAAGCGCACAACAACTTAGCATTTCGTATTTTTTAATGAGAAACAAGGTCAACCTTGATTATTCAAAAAATAATAAGCATTGACTTTTTTTTTGCTTTGTTCAGCCTTCTCAATTAACACCTTGTATGATGACTTTTCTGGGTTATGTCTATGAATTGTTCTCGTCATTATCGATGCACAGTGCGATAAAGAAGCCGGTGGTGAGCCGGGGCTCGTGAATTTATTTTGTTTCCGTGTGGCAAGCTCCTTCTGTTGCGTTGCTCATGGGTGTGGAGCCATGGTGACCGAGGAGTTTATTGTTCAGGCCAGGCTTTGCCTCAAAGCTGAGGGTGCGACAGACTTCTGATGCTATTCAAGATCTTGAAAGAAGGTTCTTTGAAGATACGTACATGTCCAAATCAATGTGAGCTGATGCTAGACATACATTTTATTATTGTTTCACCTAGCTTCTGGTGTAGTAGCATCGACATGATTTGCAATGATGTTCTTGCTTATATGGATTTGACAGTTGCATGTTTGTTATTCATTCATGCTGCACAATACCCCAGTGTTACTTTAGAATGAAAGGAAGCCTGAGCTTTATTCAATTGTCTACATGGACAGGTATTGAGCACATTTTGGATGAATAGTTGGATGCATCACAATTAGATATCCCAAACAAAATAAAAGTATTTTATTTGGTAGGACAAGGTAGTTCTCTAGATTATGCAAGTTCTCAAGAAATAAAAAAGATGTTGCAACCATTTATGCATGTACAAGCAACATGAAGCGTATATTGCCTGTCACCTATAATGGTTCAATGTTTCTGTAGAGCCTTGAAGTTTGAGCATGATTGGTTCGAACGATGAATGGAAATTGACCACATTTACTTGCTGGTCTGAAACTCTGAACATCAGTAAGGATGTGCTGGAACGAGTGTTCTTCAATGTGTGTATCCCCCTTAACTCCTTCAGGTGTCTCCTCTGGTGGTCCGTATTACCTGCGTTGCCATTCTCACCCAACAATGATGATGATGTTGACAACAACACACTCAGTTGGAACTCCATCATGGAGATTGATATGTGAGCTAATGTCCCCATTGCCATGGAGCTTTCCTACATTGATATGCACTAGTGATTGGGGCGCGCCCTTGGCGCGCCGCTTGAGCGGAAGTTCTGCGGTGCCAGGTGAGATAGCGCCCCTTTCAGTTTACTGTTTAGGCCATGCTTGGCATATGTTCATGTAACGGTTTTTTACAACACAAAAAGCTGACAACGAGCAAAATGAATCTTAAAGAATAGCTATGCAAATTATAACAGATCCAGGAGAGCAAGAAAACCGCGGTTTATCTATGTATTCAGATCTGGTAGGACCTGCGGCAACTATAAAGAAAATTAGATTACAGCTGAGCTGTGTCGTTTCATAACTAATCTGAGCAAATCTGAAAGCTAGCACAATTAACCCCGGCCAAGTATGCAGGGCACGGCTGCCCCTAAATTCGCAGCCATCGGCCAGACCTTGCCTGAACCGGCTGCTTCGCTCCACCTTCACTCCGAGTAGTCGCTGCAGCCGGCAAGCGTGGCTCCTCCTCCGCCACCACAAGCGCCCAACCCTCTCTCCAAGGCCACCAACCCCTGCTTCCTCCTCACACTCTAGGGTGTGAGTCGGGAGCTCCTCTCCCACAACAATGCACACCCTGACTAATCTGTACATAACAAAATAATAGTCCATAGCAATGCACACAATCTATGTGTAAATCATCAAGTTTACATCATCATCGTGAACCCGCTTAGTCTTCAGCACGCGCCAAATAGTCATCACAATTCTTGCAGGCATAATGATGAGCAAAGACAGAAAGGAGCCCAAACAGACAAAGAACCCTGCGACAATTAGCTGCAGCATTGATCACAATCAAACATCTCCCCGTTATTGCAGAACATGCTACATCTAGAGTTACTAAACCGAATCATTTAGCTCTTTTTTGAATATGGTAATTGAATTCATCCTTTTCAAGAAAAGTTCAAAGGAATTGTCTAATACATTATTTTTGTTAATTTATTAAGTACTGCCAAAATCATACCACTTGTATCTATCCTTATCTTAAAAGGGATATGAATTTAATCATATTCATTTCAGTTAAAAAATGTGGTGATAACATGGTTCCAGAAATATTACAGTAACTTATGCATATTTGATTTGTCTCCAGCAATGCGGCAAACTATTCCAAATAATTTAAAATGGCCAAACATTTGAAATAATTAGGATGACCCTAAAATTACAAAAAAAAATATTATAAATAGGGTACAATGAAGGGAGCATATTTGCAAGTATGAAGTATCTGAATGGTGAATTGTCACATCACTCGACTTCTGCAGTATTATCACATAGTTGAAAAGAGGTGTAAACTCATACATTGAACTAATTCTGCGTGTAATTGGAAATCTGACTAAAAGTTGTTTTCATCTACGGCCACTACAAAGCAACAATGGTTAGGAGCAGTTAAAAAGAAATGCAAATCCACATGCTGGTAATGACATCCTTTAAAAGTTTCCATAAAAATCATGAACGGATTACCTCATTGATTTTATTTATTTGCTTCGACTTTCTGACTTACTGTTGGTAATGATATCTTTTAAAGGTTTCCATAAAAATACATAAACAGAGTACCTCACTGGTTTTAATTATTTGGTTCGACTTTCTGAGTTACTATTTCCACCCATTTGTATCGTCTTGCACAAGTCGTTTGATGAGCTTATAGAGGATCAGTGCATCCTTATTTTCTTACTTACAAAATGCAGGTAATGATATGATTATCTTTAGGTTCTATGATAATTTTTATATATTCCGACTAAAACGATGATGCCGGTGTTCTTTCTAAACCACAATACACTTTATTTCTCATGATCCTCCAAATTTGGCAGGACGCAAAAACAGCAAAGTTCTAACCAACACTAATAATGAAACAACGTCACGACATGAAAGAGAAGTGCAAAAAACTAAGTACTATGTCCTGAAATCCAAACGAACAGAAATCTATACCTCCGGGAATGTTGTTGTTCTCCTTGATATACTTGTCCCAGTCCAGCGACTCGTCCTTCTCCAGTTTTTTCACAACACCGTTCGCCTTCCGTTGAGGTGATGCCTTCCTTTTCCATTGAGGTAAAGCTTATGAAATGTTAGATGGTCCAATTCAGTTGATATTGACAAACTACGGCACGTTAATTCCATATAAGAAAATGGTATTGACTGTAGGAACCAAATTGCAGTACCAAACTCTCACATAGATTCGAGATCATTAGATGAGACAAATCACAAGAACGGAAATTTATAAATCAACATCAAACAAATTTTGTAGCAACAGAGCCTACACCAGTATATCTTGAAAACAAAAGCAAATCACCTCGAGCCTTTTTCTTATAGGTACGTGCAGACCCATCACTCCTCCTTGTCTTCTTCTTAATTTTATAGCAGACCCTGCTCACCAAATAGAGGCCACACCTTTGATTTCAGTATCTTATCAAATTATTGCGAAGGACTAATGATCTATAGCAGCTACAGAACCATTTTATTAATCAACCTATAGAAGTACACGGTTACCTGATTTGTCCCTTGAGATCATCGGCGAGGGACGGTGACAACAAGGTCTTCAAGGACGCCTAAATATATTAACACTGCAGCAGTTCAGTTTCTGTAAGTGGAACAATGAAAAATCTTATTGTGTATGCCTAATTAATCTAGTCGCAATATGTAACCAGAAGTCTTTATCCACACAAAACAGGGAGGCACACTTTCTTTGGGTCCAATTTTCACAAAATGTTCTTAGTAATTATAGAATGCCACCAATTTAACTGAAGTAGAACTAAGCATGTATGTGCTCTGACTATCATAAGTGCTAGTAAAATCAGTAACTAACTACATATACCAAAGTGTACAATGCTCCAGGTTTGCTAGGGAGACAGGCACAATGGACAGAGGACATGCACCTGAAACATGTTGGGAGTTTGCTTCGGTCTCCCTCTCAACCCAGAAACATATTCAGCAAACCTCTGTGGCTCCTCCATGTTAAGCTTTCCACCTATATTTGACAAGCACCTAAAACGATGGAATTAACATCAGAGATAAACCATAAGTTCTAGGCAAAGAAAAGAGAACTATGAATAAGACAGTGTTGTCAAATTCAGTTTGATAGCTCACATAACCTTTAAAATCATCAGAGTATCAGAATATGGCTACCTTCAAGAAACTGGAAGCAAAGAATTATACTCTTGAATATGACAACACAACAGAATTCAGGAAATTTTAGCCTATCGAATGCATCACTCACGTTACTGGGTTTAAACATATAATTATCCAGATTAACTATTACATATCTTGAGAAACACATTAGCCTTACATTCTCCCCAAAGAACACTTCTGGCTGTACAGGCTATGTACAATCAAATCCATCGATAAGCTAACCTGCACGACAGAAAGAGAATCTGCATAAACATCCAGTCCTAGAACTGACAAAATCTACACACAAACAAATTCGCAACAACCGCTCAATTTCATATCCTGCGATAAATGAAACACGAATGAGAAATGCAGAACAGCCTCCTAAATGCTGCAAATCCAAAATCCAAACAGATGTCTGATCGACGCAGGCAGAGTGGAACCATTGAACCAAGCAACCAAATCAGAGCCTCGATCGGACCCAACAGCGAGCAAGAAATGAACCTAGGGTGTCACAGCCTGACCCTTGATTCTGTGTTGCCGTTCTTTATCTCTACAGTTGAATCCAAATTACTACTATGACATGATAACGTATACTTGATCTAATGGAGGGTGTCAGAGCTTTTTTTGCGAATGAACTATATGAGCTTTCTGTAGAACATCACAAAAAATAGTGCAGCAGAAGAGATAACAATTCTTGCGAACAATATGAGCTTTCCGTAGAACACCACAAAAAATAGTACAACATAAGAAATAACAATTCTTGCGAACAATACTCAAAATCTTAACACATCAACCGATACAAGAATGCAACAGAACATGGCTGTATAGAAATTTGAATTAATTAATTACGAGAAAATAAAGGAGGAAACAAGATGGGACGGAGTGAACGGGATGGTAGAGTATGGAGTCCTTCCCTGTCTTGTAGTAGAGGAGGCTACTGGAGATTGGGCGTCTCCTCATCGCTCCTTGTCTGAGAAGAATAAAATAGGCAAAGGTGTGTGAATCTCACCTTGATCCCTCACCAAGCCACTCCCTCTGGATTATACCAAGTGAAATGATATGCAAATTTCTGGATTATATTGCTTCATCAATGTTGTGCACATGGTAACCTTTCAAAGTTTCATAAAGCTCTCATCCAAATATTTGTAAGACTTGTAGTGGAGAACACTCTTCTACGTTATTTCTTAAATAAACATAAGCGGTGCATTCTTTCTAGATCAAAGTCAGCGCATCAAACATTGAGTACTATGATTTGATGGGTAAAATTGATTTTTTTTATTCCATGGCAACGCACGGGCATTAAGCTAGTGCAACCAATCTGCCATATTTTACGCGAAAAGGGAACTAATCTGCCATATTTTCTTCTTTTTGAATGCAAAAGTATACCATATTTTCGGTTACAACTGAGTGCGTACGTGCCCTATATACCAGGACGACTGGACGGATCGTGTGCTTTAGTTTACGGCCAGCCACCACAAAGCATCCAGTCCACGGTTGAGAATTAGTCAATCATGGACGGCGCCGGCGGCGAACGGCGGTGGGCCGACCTCCCCGGCGACCTCCTCGCGGCCGTGCACCTCAGAGCCGCCTCCGCTTACGACCGCGCGCGCTTCGCCGCAGTCTGCACACCGTGGCGCGCCGCCGCGACCAGGCACCGGCCGCTGCCCGCGCTGCCGCTGCTGCTCCTGTCCACGGGCGACGGGAGGCGCGACCGGGAGGCGCGGGCGTACAGCCCGGAGGACGGCAGGGTGCTGCGCGTGCCGCTGCCGTGGTTCCCATGGGGCAACCGTCTCGTCGGGTCCTTCGACGGCGGTTGGATCGCCACCGCGTCCGGCTCCGAACGGCTCCTCGTCGTGAACCTCTTCACCGGCGCTCGGGCGCTCTCCGCGAGACAGAGTGCCGTCGTGTGCGCGTGCCCGAGATCCGAGTGCGGTGAGCCATACGATCAGCGGGTCACCACCGACCAGATCTCCGTCCGGAAAATCGTCTTCTCAGAGGACCCGTCCACCGGCGGCTGCATCCTCGCCGCGATGACATCCTGGTGCAAGATTGCGCTGTGCAGGGTCGGCTGCCCGGACAGCGGGTGGACTACGCGAGGGTGCGGCACGAATAGGTATAGCTGTCTCGTGGACATTGCTTTCTGCAACGGCGTGCTCTATGGATTTAGGTTCCATGAATTGCTCAGGTTTGATATAGGCGTGAACGAAGACGGCGCACCAGTGACCACCTTAGTTCATCGCCTAGACATCAATATGAGCACCTTGCGCATGTCATATGTGAGTTGCGACATCAACTACATCTTTGAACTTTGCGGCAAGCTGGCAATAGCAGTGCGAGTCTGGTCTCGAGACGGCAGCCACAGAGCTCATTTTTACAGGGTTTTTGAGCTTATGGACGATGGCAGAACACCGTCGTCACACAAGTTTAGATGGGCAGAGGTGATGAGCTTGGGCGATCAAGCCTTCTTCCTGGGGCCATCTTGTTGCAAGGCGGTGCATGTGTCAACCGCGAACAGACGCGGCGGGGTGGAGGGAAACCGCATCTACTACTCCCAGAAACACTCATCTCTCCACGATACTATGGAGTGCTTGGCGAGGTTGGACGTCGGCAGTTGCACCGTGTTGTCTTGGGAAAGTGAAGGCGTGCATCACTTGGAGAGGATAATATCACAGGGATACTTTTACCGCAAGGAGGATGGAGTTAATGGTTATAATAGTTCTGTGTAGCTTCTGCCTCCAGACTTTTAATTCCTATACGATCCATCAAGTATGTACTGCATGTTTATCATGTCTATCTAGTATTCATATTCTTTTCATAAATGGTGTTGCTAAATCTCAGTTGAAGTCTCAGTCGACGAGATTAACCATGCAAATTGATTAATCTATGTTTGTAGTTGGTGTATAGTGTTGTTCAAAAACATACTGGGCTGAGGTTGGAAGCGGGCACGGTGTCCGCTATGTGGGTTTTTTAACTTGCTTTCCTGTCTGGGCTGTGGCCTCTGGCTTGCAGTCCTTTCCATTTTCCTCTTTTTAGTTTTTCTATTTTCTCTTTGGTCTTCCATGTAAATAGTTGTATTTTCTTTATATATTTTTTTCTATCTTACGGTGGAATCTTAAGGACGCAGCACACTATGTGTGTACACGTGTACTTGTCTAGCTTTTTCCATGTTCTAAAGAAAAATCTGCCTTTTTCCTTTTTTATCCTTTTTCATTTTAGTGTATTTATTGTTTTTATTTTGTTCTATTCGGTTGCTTTTATTTTTATTTCTATTTCTGTTCTTATTTTTGTCTTGCTTCTTTGGAGATACATCTAAAATTTTGTAGCACATAATTTTGTCACACACACATGAAACGAGCATGCCTCTCCCCCACTTCCTGGCGCTGTCCACATCAACATGTGGCGAGCGCTCCAACAAGCGGAGGAAAGGGAGACGCCACCACCAAGCATCCCATCATGGAGAGTTGCCTCGTCATGGCTGGCGCTACTCCTGGATGCCTCTTTCGTGCAGGGGCATCGCGGGATGTGGTGATGGGCATGCAGTGGTTGCCTCTGCTGTCACCCACGGAGCCGACAAGAAGGCATGTCGCCATGGATCTAGCCATGATGCCGACAACGGACCTTGTGGCAGCACATGGAGTTTTCTAATACATATAAGCCATTGGTTGGCACTTGGCGGACGATGCATGGCCACCGGAGCATCCCCTCGAGATTTCAGCGATGTCGGTGACCTTCCTCCCTCGACTATACGGGTTTGCAACTGTTGCAATCATGACAAGTGGAGGAGATAGCACATAATGAATTCGATTGGGTGGTGCATATCGAGTACCCAATCTTGAGCTCCGAGGTGAAAGCCCTAGGCCTGACCTACATGGCAATGGCAGCGTTTTTGGCAGCGTTAGCCTGGTGAAGGCATTGCTTTTATAGGGTTCAAGCTTATGGACAATGGCAGAACACCGTCGTCGCACATGTTTAGATGGGCAGAGGTGATGAGCTTGGGCGACCAAGCCTTGTTCCTGGGACCATCTTGTTGCAAGGCGGTGCATGTGTCAACCGCGAACAAACGCGGCGGGGTGGAGGGAAACCGCATCTACTACTCCCAGAAACACTCATCTCTCCGCGACACTATGGAGTGCTTAGCAAGGTTGGACATCGGCAGTTGCACCATGTTGTCTTGGGAAGGCGAAGGCATGCATCACATGGAGAGGATAATATCACAGGGATACTTTTACCGCAAGGAGGATGGCATTAATGGTTCTAATAGTTCTGTGTGGCTTCTCCCTCCAAACTTTTAATTTCTATAATCCATCAAGTATGTACTTCGTGTTTATCATGTTTATCTTATGTAGAAGAAGTATTCACATTATTTTGACAGATTTGTCATTCAAGGAGCTATCACTACAAGTATGTATATGTGTCTTTTATTTTTTTGAAGACATAAAAGCCGGAAAGGAACTATTATCAATAAACTCATAGGTTTTCTCGAAATGCATACATTCATGCGAACATGTGTAGTATTTGATGATCTGATGGTTAAATTTTGTGACTAGTTAAGTTCATTAGCTCAATGACCATGCAAGTGTGATTTTAAGCATGTGTCATTGCTAGTAATGTGAATAGTTTGACAATTTTGATGACAGTATATCTTTGTGGGGCTAGATATATATGGGACTCAAATAAATGAAAACAAAATCTGATTACCAAACACTAAACTTTAGTTTATCACACACCAGTTTGGGCACCGAGGATTCTGATGATGAGTGGCAGGAGGACGAACCGAGAAAAGGCTAAGCAATATTAGTACAGAAATATCACCATTTAAGTTCGTCATAATTTTACAATCAAATTTGCTAATTCTCATCTAGTAGAATTAACAAAGTCTCATCTAACTCCTACACACTACTTAATTAACTATATAAACCAAAAAAGGAAAAAAAATCTCTACCAATCTCCATGCAAAATCCAATGGTGTAGGAGTTAGATGAGACATAGTGACGGTATCCCGGCTAAGGGACCTCTCATCATGACGGTGGACCCCTTGTCGATTTCGTCCTGGGCCACTTCGCTGAAGATTTCAGAAGGCTTGATGTGCAAGACAAGAAGCTGAGATTATGCAGGGCTCTACCTCCTCATATGTAGCCGGTTAGAATCCATGTACCCTAGGACCCCCGGTATGCTGTATAAACCGAGGGGCCAGGCTCGTAAATTGACAAGTTACAATATCTCGATACTTTATACTCTAGATACACTCATATGCAATAAAACACAAGCAGGACGTATGGTATTATCCTATCTGGAGAGCCTGAACCCATTCCCTTAGTTTACAAAAAATATTAGGTGCAATTTTCAATGACATAATATCAACTAAAATGTTTTTTTGTTCACTATCAAAGGAGTGGCCGAATACCATTTGAGCAGCAGAATTATGTGCA